>NC_091546.1:7358750-7675833 GCF_030788295.1 Drosophila virilis
AGCGAAGCAAGCGTTAAAAAAATAGTTTACAATGGAAAATCTATAAAAAGTTAAGGTTTTTATAATGTTGAATTGTTATTAAAGCTTTAGGTCATATTACATTTTAATGCAAGATTCAATTACAAATACAAAACTTATGCAATCTAATAAAAAGTAAAGGGTATTGTTAAGCTTTAACTTTCAGTTTCATTGGGACTTTGTTTTGTTTTTGTCGCCGAACATGATTAATAAGAGTTGAATCGATGAGCTCATTCAACCCCTCGACCATCCGGCGTACATTACTTGAATATGTTGTGTGTGGGTGTGAAAATAATAAAATATAAAAAATAAACTATATTATAATCAGAAAATGTTTAATATGCGAACAACAACAAGGGAAAGTGACGCTCAGACAGCGTGTAAAATAAGTAAAATAGTCTCTAGCACGGAAGAGAACACAAAAAACATATTCTAACACTCGTCAATAATTTAATAATTGCATTACAAAGTCGCTTAGATAATTAAAAACAATTTTGTACACGTTTTTGATCATTTGCATTCTGAGCAAGAAAACAACAAATACGAATTTGTAGCTGCCGGTTGCACAAATTGTTGAAATGCAAAGGCAACAAACACATTTTTTAAGTGCTTTTTTTTTATTTCCCCACAAATTGCCCGGCCATGCCGGCTGGGCTTAGCCAATGCACTTGGGGGAATTGGCTGGCGTCTGGCGTTGGGGCTGGGGTTGGGGGTGTGCTTTGTCAATGCGACAACGATTAGACAGAATAATGATAATTAACTTGTCAGTAGTATGTTGTTCATTTGGCACAAGGCAAATTTGTGCTCGAAAACACAATGGAATGAAATAATATAATAAACGAATTTTTAAAATGTAAATATATAAGGTATACAATGGGCATGATGTATTTAAAAATAGTTATAACTTGAAATATTACAGTTGTTTATTTGTTTAAATTATCAACTGGAGAATGAATTCTAACATGGCATTAAAAGAACGTGCCCTTTTGAAGTTTTTATTGCTTTCACTTTCAGTTTAGAATTGTTGCCAAAAATGTTGCTTTCCTTATTGATAAAATTTTTTAGTTAAATTTTTGGAATAAAGACATTCTGTTTAAATAGTTTAACCATACAAATACAACATAGTCTCAATTTATCTACCTCTCTCAAAGGAAAATCTTAACCAGCAACTGTGAATGAGAAAAACGTTAAAGAGAATTGTTGTTTCCTGACTCTCATGTTGTTTTAAAATATATAAAGGTCTAGCTGTCATTAGAGCATGCAGTTTGTAGCAAATTTTGTTAATTATAGTGCAATCACAATCCAAACTCTGGCGCCTCCATGGCCAACGCAATGGCGTGTTCCGAGTCGCCACCCGCAGTGCCAAGAGTCACGCTATAAATACGGAAACCAAGAAGGAGGCAAATATATATATCTGCCTCCAGCTTAACTATGGCATGGCAATGAAAGCGTGCATATATATATGTAAATAATATATATATATTTATATATATCGCAAACAGCTGACAAACAGTTTCTGGCCCGGTTTCTGGCTAAGCAATTTAATTATTGATTGTTGTTGCGTTCTGCCTCGCAACGTGGCAGACAAATTGACGACTGACACCAGTTGCGTCAGTCGCTCTAGCTAGCTTCTTCTTTATTGCATACCCTAACGTTGGGTATTATGATTATGCCATGAGATGTGTAACCCATGAAAGGAGGCCCTATTAAGTCTTATATACGATTGATCAGTATCAGCAGGCGAGTTTGTTTAAAGACTATTTTTAGAAATCTTTGCCTGGTTTAGTTTTTCTGCTTAAATAGATCGAATCGGTCTACTATATCATAAAGCTATCATGGGAGTCGAATCACGATAATTAGACTAAGTCCGGCATTTACCATTTCTAGCAGAGATCACTTCAAAGATGAGCTAAGTCTTTTATTTTATACAAACAAATATTTTGATGTGCCTCATCTGAGATCAGCTTTCTAAGCTGATTTTCTGCAAGGGTATTTAATCTTCGTTATGTTGTTTTAATTGCCTTTTTCTAGCCAATAATTTATTTATAAGTTATTTATGGGGAGTTCGCCTCTTGGACGTGTCATTAAAATTGCATACTTAACATAAAGCGATAGCCACATAGCAGCAGGTGGAAGTGGTTGACCCTGGCTGCAGCCAGTTGATGGCCTCCAGTTCGATCAGCTGTGGCCAATGGCAGCAACACGTTTTTTTTTTTTGTTTGACTAACAATTTCACTAAAGTGCTCTGAGATCAAAGAGAATTATTTAGTTTTGGCTATTGATTCGAGCTCTTTTCAGCTGTGACAGAAAATGAAAATATTTGCACAAAAAAAATCAAAGAATTAGATAAACAAATAGTGCGCACTTTTAGCAAAGCTCCTTGAATTTAAAAATAGATTTTTTCAATTTACTTTGGGGATTTAAGAAACAAACAAATAAAATGGCTTGAACAAATTAAACCTTAAAATTGGAAAAAAGAAGGATTTTAAATTAACTTGAAGTATCGAGAAATTTTATATATAATATTAAAAATATTTTCATAGATAGAATATAGGGCTGAAACCGAACTGGGCTTAATTTTGATCACATATTTAACTTTTGCATAGAATAACAGAATTAGCAAATTATTCGTCACAATATTATTAGTTTATTAAGCATTTATTTTTCAATATATTTTCGACTTTCGCACTTTGTTTTCACTCTGATTGGACACAAAGGCAGCTACAACTGGTTCGGCTGAAAGGAACCCTGACATTGATGGCCATTTGCGCAGTTATTCAAATTGAATTAAGTTTTGTGCTTTGAATTTGATTCATTTGCGTAAACGATGAATCGACTGCAAAAGCCAATTAAATGTGTCATCGTTATAGTTGCAACTGTGTGTGTGTGTGTGTGTGTGGGAAATAAATGCAATAGACCTACAATATTCCGAGGTGTGTATCAATTCCTTGAACTAATATTATATTATATAAGCAGACATTTTGCCATTTCCCTCGATTGTTTGGCAGTTCCCAAAGAACCCGACTATCTTCTCACTTAATCTTCAAAAATTTACTAGCGGAAAATTCCGCAGCTAAATAAAAACTACAAAACCTTAGAAAAATAATGTTCATTGCCCAATTAATTCTTGACCTAATCGAATAATAGAGAACGCAAACACATTTTCGAATTCGCGTTAATTAATCATAAACCCCGCAAAGAACTCGCATTTAATGCTGATGCTCGAGAAATCGAATCAGACGGCAATAAAGATATCGTGGCTTTAGCCCTTGGACAATATTATAAATGCAGGCGCTATCCAAGATATGAGCCTGGCCAGAAAGCGACCAAAAACCATGACATGGCTAGACATATGCCATGAGATCATGCGAGGCACTATAAACATTGCCCGAATTGCCCGATAAGTCGTTGATAAGAGCAAAAGTTTATAAGTACCAACCCGGTCCAGATAACAATGTGAACAGAAATTATTTGCACGCAGCGCGCAGGGTGCGTCACTTGGTTTATTGCATTGGGGGCGGGCAGGGTTCTTGTAAAGTCTATTGTTTGGCTTGGTATGCATAAGGGTTTGGATAACATTTTCTTAGAAGAGATAAATGCTTCTAGGTACGTGGGCTCTACTATCAGCACTCAGAGAAAAAAGCAGGGCGGAAATCTCCGATAGTTTTCACGAGGATATGTGGAAATCCACGGCAGAAATCAAACAACGTAGTTTATTTAATATAAATGCACTTTTCCGACTTAAGTCGGAGATATTTGGGGACTTTGTTTGGCGTTAATACATGTTTAGAAAAGGGTTTTGAAATAAAACCCATAGGAGTGGAATACTGTGGAAAGCCATAAACAATTGTTTTTCATACAAACGGATGCGATTTCACTGCTTTCGGCAATCCGCTTCTTGAGGGGGAAATATTAATTTTCACGCAATCCACGTTGAGTAAAAAACTAATTAGAACCCCTTTTGTTGATTTACTCGAAAAATGGTCAGAAATAGAAAATTATTTTTTTACCATACTGATTTTGTCAAATCCATCCGCATGGGTGAAACAATTAATAGGTGAAACTCAAATTCAACACTAAACAACACGAAAATAGTTCTAAATTACTCGCGCATTTCAACAGGGCCAAATTGAATACCCTTTTAGTTACACTTACCAGAAAAGTATTCTTAGCGAATTGGCCACCAGCAGGGCCAGGCATACGTAGAGAGAGAAACCCTCGGCGTCCTGGGTTTTCTTGATTTCAACATACTGCGGCACGTAGGGTATAACGCCGCCTATGACCATAGCGGAGGCGGCCGCCCAGCCGACCACGTGACCCACTGTCAGACCTAGTTCATCGCTGATGATCCAATCCATGTTGTGTGTTTATTTTTCTTTTTGTTTTTTATCGAATTATGTTATCGAGCCTAATAAAATGTAGTTAATTTGACGGATATGTTTGCTTAATTTGTTTTTGTTGCTGTTCTCGCTCTCTCCTTATGCAAAAATGTTGACTAGAGTTGAGACGCCAGCGCGCTGGAAGTTGTTGTTTCTGTTACTGTTACTTTTTCTGTACTTTTTGTTGTTATCTTTTGCATTCTTATGCGGCGGCAGCGACGTCAGCGTAGGCGTTCTTTAATTTGCCAAGCAGAGCAGACCTCAGCGAGCGGCTGATAGAGCGAGAGAGAGAGAGGCTGTTCGTCAGCTGATGAGATGCTGCGTCGTCGTCGTCGTTGGCGTTGGCGTTGGCACTCAGGTAAGGGAGTGTGTGTGTGTGTGTGTAAATGCGTTTGAAAATGCTCAAAGCGGAAGTCAGCGGTTGTGGCTAGTTGTTGTTGTTGATTACCGTTGTTATTGTTGTTGTTGTTGTTGTTGTTGTTGTAGCTACTATTGTTGTTTTTATAATTCGCCTTTGAATTTCTCTTTTTGTGTTGTTTTCTTGCTACACTGGCACACACGTACACACACACGCACACATAGAAAGACACAGCTGCTTTTGCAAAATTTCGTTTCTTCTTTCTCCTTTTGGTTTTTTTTTTTTTGTTATTGTCGCGCCGTTTTGTATTGAATTTTCCACACTTTTTTGCCACGCCGCGCGCGCTTCGCTTTTACGATCTGTCCGCAATTTTCCTGTGCACACTTTTCAAGCAATATCCTATACTATAGCTACAGATGAAGAGAAAGAAGAAGCACTTCGTTTCCATTTCACACGATTTGTTAGTCGATTAATTCGTTTGACTGACTACTCTCTAAGTTTTGCTGCCAGTAATTTCGTTTCGTCTCTTTGATTACATTTTCATTTCGCGTCCGGAAAAAAGCAAATCTGTTGCCTTAATTAGCTGTTGTTTCGTTGCTTTCCCTCCTCAATGCTGTCGATTTGCTATACATCGATTCTTGCGCATCTTTTTTCGCGTGCGTACCGCACTCAACGTTCGTAGGTTTGTTTAATCTTTATTATTTATTTATTTCAATTTCACGCGCGACGTACGTCCCAATCGCTCGACGCCAGAACAACAACAATGGTAATAACATAAAATTGTAAGCCCAAATGTTATGCTCAAAATGGCGCTGTTAAAGTAGCAGACCGTTGCAATAGTGTGCCCAGCGGTAGTTGTGCTTACATAAAAATACCAAAATGTGCAGTAATATTTTCCGACGTTAGTTTTTTTAATAGCAGTAAAGAAATTGTTGTTGTTTTCCGATAATTATTATACGTATCCACAACTTATAGCTAAATAATTCCAGTTTTTTTGTTTATTGAGCAACACCTTGTTTTCGATTTTTCAGTACTTTTCATATTAATTATGGTCAACGAAAACCCCAAGTATTCCAAACTAACGGTATTTTTCCGTTGGTTCGGACAAATTTAAGAATTTATTTTCAATTCATGAACATTTATTGGAAGTTTTATTTTAGAAAAATCTGTACAAATTGTCATTGATTTTATATTATGCAACGATTATCACAGTAAAAACTAAAGATTTTTGTATGAAATAAAATTAAACTATGCAAAAAACATTCGACTTTAACACTAGAATTTAAGCTAAGCGAACGAAATGATTAATTTTTCTTTTTCTTCTTTTCGGGTTGTCCTAAGCCCTGGGATTCCTGATACTGCCGCACAACCTGTTCCTGTACCTCGGGCAGGCAAGGTGAATAGCGTGAATACTCCATGGTGAATTCACCCTTGCCCTGCGTGCTGGAGCTGCAGAACAAATGAAGAATTCATTAGTGAGGACCATAGTAGATTATCTCAGTTACTTACCGCAGCTCGCTGGCGTAGCCAAACATGTCATTGAGGGGTACCTCAGCGTATACGGTGAACCAGCCCTCAGTGCCTTCTGTGCCTGTGATGATGCCGTGACGCTTGCTCAGATGACCCATGACAGCGCCTTGGAACTCTTCGGGCGCAGTGACCTCCACCAGCATAATGGGTTCCAGTATTTGCCAGGAGCCGTTCTGGAAGACCTCTTTGATCGCGCCATGGGCAGCCAACATGAATGCCAGCTCACTCGAGTCCACAATGTGATGGCCACCATCCTGCAGACGGAAACGCACGCCGGACAACTTGTGGCCGGACAACATGCCGCGCTCGCTCATCTCACGAAAGCCCTTCTCAACGCCGGGTACAAATTGCTTGGGCACATTGGTACCCACCGTTTCGTCCACGAATTCGAGGAGCGTATTTTGATTGGGCGGCAGTGGCTCCATGAGTCCAATAATACGCGCATATTGACCCGAACCTCCCGATTGCTTCTTGTGCAGGTAGTCAAATTCGCAAGGTCCGACAAGTGTCTCACGGAATGCCACTTTGGGCTTGCCCAGCGTCACAGGGCAGCCATATTCCCGCTCCATGCGCTGCGCATAGATCTCCAGATGCAGTTCACCCATGCCGGAGACTAGCGTTTCTTTAACATCATTGTCAAAGTAGAAATGGAACGTGGGGTCCTCCTTGGTGAAGCGGGCAATGGCCTTGGAGAAATTATCTCGATCCTTGGTGTTGTTTGGCTTTATGGCCATGGACACAACCGGTTCAGGCACAAATATTGACTCCATAGCCATATGATTCTTGGGATTGGTGGTAAAAGTGTCGCCCGATGCGCAGTCGACGCCAAACAGCGCAAAAATGTCGCCGGCATACACCTCGTTGACGTCCTCCATTTGATTGGAGTGCAGCCGGACGAGCCGGGCAATGCGCACCTTCTTGTTGGTGCGCGCATTGAATATGTTGTCGCCCTTGCGGAGCACACCCTGATAGCATCGCAAGTAGGTCAGCTGGCCGAAACGACCCGCCTCCAGCTTGAATGCCAAGCCCATGAAAGGATCCTTACCATCGCGCGCCGGATTGAGCACTACTTGCTGTTTCTCCTTGCCCTCTTGCTCGATATAAGCGAGATTTTCGACTTCTCCTGGGTTGGGCAGATAGTCAATAATCGCGTCTAGAAGCGGCTGCACGCCCTTGTTCTTCAGAGCCGTTCCCACCAGGACGGGCGTAAAAGTGCGCTTAATACAGGTGCGTCGCAGCGCCGCTTTGATGTCCGCCTCCGTGAAAGGTTTCTCCTCAAGAAACAGCTCGCCAAGAGTCTCGTCCGCATTGGACAAATGCTCGATGAGCTCCTGCCGACGCTCCTGACTCTCAACGCGCATATCCTGCGGTATCTCGTCTAGACGCAGATCCATGCCGTGCTCGCCCTCAAAGTAGATGGCACGCTCCTGCACCAGATCCACAATACCTTTGCAGTTGCTCTCTACGCCAATGGGCAGCTGTATGAAGGCCGCATTGTGATTCAACTTGGAGCGCATCTGTGACAGCACCCGATAAGGATTCGAGCCCAAGCGATCCAGTTTGTTGATGAACGCCAGACAAGGAACATTGTAACGCTTCATTTGCCGATTGACCGTTAGCGTCTGACTCTGAACACCGCCCACGGCGCATAGCACCAGGACCGCGCCGTCCAGGACGCGCAAAGCACGCTCCACCTCGACCGTGAAGTCCACGTGACCGGGCGTATCGATGATGTTGATGTTGGTGTCCTTCCACAGAGTGTAGGTGGCCGCCGATTGTATGGTTATGCCACGCTGTCGCTCAAGCTCCATGCTGTCCATCGTTGCGCCCACATTGTCCTTGCCGCGCACCTCGTGCATCTCAGCAATGCGTCCTGTGTAGAACAGAATGCGTTCTGTCAGAGTCGTCTTGCCGCTGTCTATGTGCGCCGAGATGCCAATGTTTCGGATGCGTTCGATGGGCTTGTGCTCCGCGTACTTCGCATGGGAGCTGTAGCCGCATTGCAGCTAAAAATGCGACACAAATTCAAATTACATAATGAGCCGATTGGATAAATTGGAAAACTGGTTATATATCAGTTCAATACTCACCTGACGCACAGTTTTCAATGCGCTGAGGCGCAGCGGCAGGTTGCTGTTCAGCACACGTGTTATAAGCGTCATTTTGGCTGCTTTTTAATTAATAATAATGTGAATTTTACTAAAAACACGCGCTCGGTGCCGCAACGACAAACAGCTGGTCGCGTAAAGAGTGCTGCAAAAGAGAGCTGGGAACAGTGTTGGTAAGTGATCACACTTTTATTTCTTAGAAATCGATTATGACACTGGCGCGCGCATTTGAAATACCCATTGAACGTTCTTTATTTGAGTGTTGCAAAGTGAGAATCATAATAGTGTTAGTACCTATTTAAACCGATTACTAAATAATCGGTTTTCACAGTTAGGCGCGCAATTGAATTGAATGAAAACCCCCCTTTTTGATGTTTATAATAATTTCAAAACTGCAATTGAGAGCTGTGTGGATCCAATTGAAATGCCCATTAAGACACATTTAAAACATTTATTTATAATAAATTCAGGAGCAGGTAGACTGAAGGGTTTCTGTTGTTGTACTGATATGTTAACATTGCAATAATTAAATTAAATGTTTGTGTTATGTGTGTTTGTATGTTGCAGTTTTGTGCCATGAAAATGCACACGAAATTCAATTGAGGGACGGTTACGCTAACGGTACACATATAATACCATAAATCTAGACATATAACTTTTTTATAAGTACAATAAATATTCAGATGGCGCTTGCAGCCAAATTAAATCATCGATTCAAACGGATGTTTCCGTTGATGTAAGATATCCACGCCACAATTGCTTCGTCGTATCAAGTTTTGGGTTCTGAAAAAATGAAATTCGGGTATTAATATTGGCCGAGATAATCGACTTAAGCTCTAGGTCTGCCAGTATACATACATTACAAGACAAGATTCTTTACGAGCATTCTATGAGGTAGTTAGACATCAAGACGATGCAAATGAGTTGATGTTTGATTGACTGATTGACTGATTGATAGATGCTTGATACATTTGATGGGAGAGCAAGCAGATACCAAGTTTTGATTGGTGCTATATGTATGTATATATGTACAATGTGCCACACTGAGAACTAAGCACAAAATACACTGAAACAAAACAGACTATAACTAGATTTTGGGGCGCACAAAATGAAACATACAGAGATATAATTTTTACTTTTATTCAATATTTATACGTATATTTAGATGTGTGTGTGTGTGTGTGTTTGAGTTTCAATCATAACTTAGTATACTGCATAAATTATAATACATTTGTTTACATTTGCTTTTAGTTTATTTTAAGTATATTATTATGTATGTTCTGGCTAAATGTTTCTAAGACGGCTTTTCACTAATTCCTTCCCCCATACCCCGCACCCTACAATAAGATCACAGCTTAACCAACCCATATTAATCAAAATCGCCAGATTAAAAGCAAACACATAAGAGGATCATATTTAGTAGATCGTAATAGCTTGTTGATCTGCGGAGAGTTCATGTTGAATTGACACTGGTTCGTGTATTGTAAAATTCTTTTAAAAAAGTGTATATATATATAGTTTCTTTGGAATGCATATACTACGTAATAGCTTTTGAGCCATACAATATTTTCAATTAATACTTCTAAAACTGGTACCTGAGCCCAAAATCTACGACAAACGAATGCTGTGAAATTTCTGCTTATTTTTCTCATTTTGTTTTCTTTTAGTTTACCGTCAACTATTTAGTTGGATGGTAAATGCTACGGGCACACTTAAAAATGTTTACCAAACTTTGTCATAAAAACCACTACGATTAATGTTGTGTATATATATAAGTAGTTATGATACTGGTATGTATATATTCGACATTCACACTTTGACACTCTTGTAGTCCCATACAGATACGATCTAAAGAACGTTGTGCATTTGATCTACGCATTTTGTGTTCTCTCTAACACCATTTAGCTTAGGTAGTTTGGTATTTTGGTATTTCGGTATTTTGGTATTTTGGTATTACGGTGGTGCTCCATGCACCACTTAGACGGGCGTTACGTTGGCCGGGACTTGGGCGGCGACAATGGGGCCACATTCTAGCTTGGCAGCCGCATCCTTGCAGTTGCTCGGCTGCTGTTGATTCGCTGGGAGCATTTGGGCTGGCGTCTTGTTTGGGGTTTCGTTATATTCATCAGCCTCGTGCATGGGCGATAGGCGTGGCGAAAGGGCGGCGTTTGTCGAGGAACTGAGGAGCATGGTCGAATGCAAATGAATGATATTTATATATAACATATGTGTCTCTTAAATATTGTGTAAATAGACTTAAAGTATTTTAGCTTGGCTTAAGAACCTATGCGAATCTTTGGGAGCGTGTGTCGAATGATTCTCGCCTAGCCGCATATAGTAAATACTCGTCCTGGACTCAACTACTGTTACACTTACTGATTGCCATTGATTTGACGCACTTTAACGGTCACGGGTATGATCAGCTGCTCGGAGGTGCCGTCCTTGTTGATCTGTTTCCAGACAGTCGCACGATTTACTTCCACTGGGGGCACCGGTCCCGCAGCAGTGCTGCCCATTTTGTTGCCAGATAACGGTATGTGTATGGTTGTGGCACCCGCTGTCGCGTTCGCATTCTTGGCATTGTAGGCAGCACTTCCTGTGCCGGGTGGCTGTTGATGCTGATGATGATTGTCCTTCAATATAAGACATGCATTGGCAGAGTATGTTTTTTGTTTTCGATACGAAACAGCTCATAGAGTATGTGGGAGAGAGAGACAGAGTGATAGAGTGTAGGTGGAGGTGAGGTAAAAGAGAGAGAGAGAGGAGTTTGTGTAGGTGAGAGTAAAAAATTCGCGTGCTACCGATCTAAGAGCCAATTCGATGTAGTGTTGTGTAGTGCTATAAATTTAGATGTAATTCCTTTCTTTCCATTTTCTTGTTTGCCAAATTTTTGTTTTATTTTTGTTTTTGATATTGGCCTTTAAATTTATAACAATTTCTCCAAAAATGTATTTTTCTTTGCCAATTTTGGTAGTTTTGTAATTTTTGTTATTGTTAGTTACTTGTACTATGATTTTGTTGTTGACTATAAAATTATTTAACATTTACTTTTAATACATTTACACCGTGTAAACGCGTTTGCGCAGACTACTTAAGCTAGCATCATTAACATATACAAATATTTATATATATATAGTAAAGATATAAATACAATATAGTTATAGTAGTATAATATAGTTTTATAATTGAATAATATATATGCACTAGGAAATAATAGAATTTCAGTTAGCATATAAAAATAGGGCCATGAGCTTAGGTACAGTTAGGCTTGGACTTCATAGCAATATCATAATAATTGAGCATTAAGATCGAAATGGAGAAACAGAACAGCATATTAAATAAAAGTACATAAAAGTTGTATAAGCAAAATAGATATTTTAAAAATATGTTTAACAAAATGCAAAAATTGCATGCTACAATATAACAAATTAAGGAAAAACATTTACAAATACTGTTAAAAAAAAACACAATAAAACGTTTCCACTTGTATATATACGTAAGAGCTATATAAAAACCCATGTATGTTATATATACATAGTAGGATAATGCATTTTTATAGGACAAAATGCAAAAATCTCTAAGAATAATTTCCATTAGAAGATACCAACAAATTAGAGACAAATCAAATTGATCTGTGGTGGATTGTGCAGCACTGCAAACGCAAACGAAATGGGCAGCACTTATTCAATATAGTGTTTCGTTACGTGCTGCTCGAGTGTGACCAGATTATCAGCGTGTTGTCGTTTTCAATAGTGTTTGGTGTGTGTAGTGTGTTGTTTGCTGTGTGGTGTTTCCTATTTTTTTTTTTTTTTGAGTGTTTGTGCCAAACTCGGTGCGGTGTTTACTTTTTGAGCAAACTACTTTGTGCCTCGAACTCCTTCTCATTTGCATTTGAGGTATTGCACTTGATTAGAGCGACGGCATTGTTGCCGCCGTCCAAGCCACCATCGAGGCTGCCCTTTGGTTCGCGCTTGCCGCGACCACCAAAACAGGGTAAATATTTCTGACAAAAGCCCACCTCAGCGTCCAGTTGATGCAGATCATCGGCGGCCGCACGTTTCGTCATCTCTGGCATAATATCATCAAGTATTTTCAACTCACGTCGCGTGAACACAAAGTCCAAGGACTTGCGTATGCCAATCATAACCACCAACATCAGTGGGAAGAGTATCGAGGTCTGGGAGAAGCTCTTAATCAGCCACAAGATAATCAGACAGGCCAACTGTATAATGGTAAACAGATGCACACGCTTGATGGGTACCTAAAACAGATATAGGGAGCAATGGAGAGTTGCTTAAGAGTCCTGCAGCTGATGATTTGTTGATTCCGCTTACCTGACGCAGGAACATGTAGTCCGGCTGATATTTGGCCGGCATGAACATGATTAGAATACGATCGAAGAACTGCAGACCCTTGAGCGAGGCCACGCCCATGTACAAGAAGACGCCAAAGAGCACCGGCATTGGTATGTGTCCGAGCAGCGGTGTCAACAGCACCGAACCGCCGATGGTCAGGAAGATCATGATGTGAGTCACGCGCTGCTCGCGCACTCCCAAGAACTGCGGCTTCTCGCCAGGGGCACTGCACTCCGATTCCAGTTTCAGCGAGTTGACATGATTGATGCTTAGCACAGTGGCCGCCACGAACCTGTCAGTCGACAAATACGCCGTGAGATTCGATTGATAGAGGCAGCTAAAATGACTTACCAGGGCAAACCCATTACGCTGCAGATTGCAATCAGTCCGGAGAGCACAAACAGATCCAAGTGATAGCCGCAGCCCTTCTTCAACTTGTTCTCCTTGCGATTGACAATCACGGCCGTAATTTGTTGATCCATAAAGATGAGTATGGTGCCCAGCAGTGCTGGGAATACCGCAATGATCGCCGACCACCAAGGATTCTTCTCGCTAAACGGCGGTATGAGCCAGCCGCGTGTGCTCAACGTGGGCTTCAGCTCGTGAGGCACCTCCAGTTTCTGTGTGGGAACGCCGAGTGAGTAGTCAAAGAAGGTCATGGCAAAGATGGCAATCAGAACGGAGAAATCGCTTATGTATTGTCGCACAATCGATGGGAAGAACAGCGCGTTCTTGAATTCCTTGAGAACGGTGGAGAAGATAAATGTACCGGAGCACAGAACCACGGACATAAGGAAGACGTTCTCGGTGGGTGGCCTGCCGCAATCGGTGCCACTCAGTGTGCCATTGTAGGACTGCAAAAGGAATAGACGGAAGTTATTATAGTAATATCGATGGGATTTCCAAGACTCTCACCTCACAGGAGTCCCATTTGTATTTGGCAAAGTCAAGGACGCTGGCATTACTGTGCAGCGGCGGAGTACAGATGCAATCATAGATGCCCTGATTGACCGGGAAGGTCTTGCCAATGACAAACACATTCTCGATGGCCTTGTAGACAAAGATAACCGCGATAAGGGTGGCAAAGTTCTCCTCGGTGAAGCGTGTTATATAGCAGACGAGCGCGCTGGCATCGATTGCGGTCAGGACGATACAGATGACGGCGACCCACATGCCGATCCAGAAGCGGAATGTCATATAGTCCCAACCCTGAGCCATCGAGAACTCATAGACAATCGACTCGAAGACTAGCACTGGACCGGTGGAACCTAAAATTGTTAATGGCTGACCAGAAAAGAAGCCATAACCCATGCCGCAAACAAATCCGGAGACCAGCGACTCCATTGCCGCCATATTCTTGCCCGTGGCCTCCGACAGCAGGCCACCAAACGTAATGATGGGGGACAAGCAGGCGAAATACAGGAAAATCCACGAAGCTACGCACTGCATGGACAGCGCATCACGGTAATCGCTCCAGTACCAGGGCGCCTTGCGTTTAATATCATTGATCAGACCGCCAAATAGGCGACCCGTACGCGAGAGACCCGACTCTTCGCGCAAACGTTGCTCCTCCTCCTCCTCGTCGATCTCCTCCTTGGGCAGCTCGGGCGGTCGCTTACGCACCTCCTGCGATGGTATAGCCGCCGGCGGCTCAATCCGTATGGTTGGATCCCATTCTCCGGGTGGTAATACTGTAACCGCATCCAGAAACTCATCCACGCCAGCGAGCAAGTGATCGCGCTTGCGTGCTCTATACGCAACTTCATGGAAGATCTCGTCCGACATCAGCGTGGCCATGGCACGTCCAATCTCATGGAAATTGCTCTGGCTGCCCGGCGGACCCAGTAGTATAAAAATGAATCTGTGGAATTTTCGTGCGTTAGGAAACACCTTAGTTTCGGTCTGTAATATATATGGGTCAGGGATTGGCAGAAGAAACTCGATTTCTTCCAAAATTCAATAATTCAAATATTCCTATACGAATCTCTAACGAAATTTGTCTTACAAGAAGATATCCTAAGGCTTCTTTAATATTAGGCTTGGAACCCAGTGGACTTTCATTAGTGATATTTTATTTATAAGTTTTACTTTCATTTCATTCCTAAGACCTGGAGTTGGGAACTCGATTTCTTCCCAGACAAATTCAAACTATCTCTAAAGAAATTTGTCTCACAAGAAAAGGCATCTCTTATATAAGGTTACGGGCTTGGACCTGGACGACCATCATGTATTCCAATTTACCACTTGTTCCTTTGAATTATCGTAGGATTCTTAGTTGTAGTCTCTATGTTACTCACCTGGTTGGCACTGGCACCTCGGTGAGATCGCCCATGACTGCCGCCTGGCTGAGACGTATGAAACAGGAGAGTGTGCGCTCTAGGAAGTCCACCTCGCCCACTAGAATGTTGCTTGCCTCCGCTCCTGGTGGTATTTTGCGCATAAAATGCGTATTGCCCTTGTGTTGTTGCTCGGCCAGCTCTGTGCCGCTGGTCTGTCTGGCCATCGAATGGCTGCTGGGACTCTTAATCATGTCCTCTGTTATCATGGGCAGATTTTGTGGAGGCCGCAAGTTTTTGGAATTTGATTTTTTCTCTACATTAGTCAAATTCGGTATCGCAGTGTATTGGATAGTTCGGTGTGGGTTCGGTATTTGGTATTTTTGGTATTGGTTTGCAGGCGGTGCAGGTTGTTGGTGTAGTTGTGTGATGTTTATTGGATATAGGCATTACAACAACGTCAACGTCAACGTCAACGTCAACGACAACAGCAACAGCAACATAAAATCATAAATATTTTATAGAAAGAAAAAAAATACAAAAAAGAAGTGCATAAAGCTTAGTTAAAAATTCTCATTTCAGGACAAAGAACAGAAATGATAGATCATGCTTGCAAAATACATCCTGCTGAAGACTTTGAGTGATAGGCGTGCATATATGTGTGTGTATTAGAATGTTGAAGGATTAACGTATGTGTATTTATACATCAAAGTTCTTCATATACTTAGGGCAATCGGAAATATGTAGGTTCCAATGTTTCGTCAACCAACGCGCATGCAAATTTTCTCTCTTTTAATTTTCGGCTTTTATAAAATTTTTTTTTTAAGACTACCAAACAAAGAAACTAGATTTGGGCTCGAATTTCGGCTACATTTTTTGAAGAAAAAACAAAGAAGAAGACACGCAAACGAACAGTAACGGTAACGGTAACGGTAACGGTAACTGTGACGATAACGATAACGATAACTTTTGTTTCTTGATAGTTCGGGAAGTGTTGAAGTTTGGTTCATTACCAAGCGTTCTGTTGCTGGGCTTGCCGGGCACCGTTAGAAAACGACCCATTCCCATTCCCAGTGCATTGGTACTGCCATTGGTATTGCCAGGGGGTCCAGGCTCGCTGGCGGTCAGCGATAGGGGCGTGGTAGCCATTAAAGCGTTGCCAGACTGCTCTTCCACTGTAAATTTGTGTTGTTTTTTTTTTGTAGATTAAAGTAGATAAAAAAAGGTGAAAACAAAACGAAACGAAAAAGGAAACTAAAAGGATATCTAAGAATCTCGCGTTAAGTCGATTGCATCACGTTTAAATAAGTCTTTTTATCTGGAACCCCGTTTAGTTTGTGTTTGAGTAGACAGCACAAAAAGGAGCTTACTATAGTTTTTCGGATAGATCAGAGAGGGGTTATAGCAGATAAGAGATAAAAGTAGAGTAGAGTAGAGTATCAAATAGTTTGTAAGAGTTGAGAAAAGATCAGAGTGAGTTTCAACAGAATCGTGAAAAAGCTAGAAGTAATACTTGTCAGAGAGAGAGAGAGAGACAGTTTAACTAGTTACATATCTTTGTTAAACAGAGCGTGCTATGGTAGGTACACTTTACGCAAAGAAGTAAAACCATATAAAAAGCTTTGAATTGATCTAGTTAGGCGATTACTTGGCAATTGGATCGTCGTTGGCTGCTGTAATTGTTGTCCTTGTTGGCTAGACGGGACATGCGAGGGCGAGGCGCCCGCATGGAACCAGGTGGTAACGCCAATAGCGCCCATGTCGGCTAATGTTTAACGTACGTATGAGTAATGGGAGCAAGAGCGAGAGCGAGAGCGATCGATGGTTAGAAGTTGTGTTAGCAAACACTTACATAGGACGTTGCACAACACTGCTGTGTGACTTACTTAACTAGTGTTGCGAGTGATCGATTGATGGATACGAGATGAGTTAACTGATGAAATGTACGTATGAGAGATATCGTATTCAGAGTGCATAAGCTGGCATAGATACGATCATACTGAGAAGTAGAGTTTGTATTCAGGGGCAGAGTTACGAGTCTGCAATTTATATGGTAAATGGGTGCGTGCTCTCTATACAGCTGGTGTGGAACTGGACATTTGAGTGGTGCATTTGGAAGCAACTGAAAAGTTGTTGGAGTTAGAGTGTGTCTATACCTGTGGGAACAGCGAGATAACAACCACGCTGATCCTTACTGGACACAAAGATAGACGTCACGGGTGTACGGCATCCATCCGAACCGAAACCAGGCGATGTGGCATGCAATGATTGCCCAGTTGCGTCTAAGCAACCCGATTTCAGTTACATTTTTTTTTTTTTGGTTTTATTAATTGGGCAATATTGAAGTTAATGTAGGTTTAGTAGGACAAACTCAACTCATGATGATGATGCGCAACAAACGAACGAGATGAGCTTAGAGAAACCTGATAAATGGAGTACGCGAAGGGATACTCACTTTTTGATGACGACTGATTGCGCATGTCCGCCAGGGAACGTATGATGGGCAATCGCGACTTCTTTGCATACTCGTGCTGATGGCGATGTCGGCGCAGTAGCGCATCCTTTACCTTGTCCTTGACGCTAGCGGGCAGCGTGCCGCCGCTGACCATTTGATCGCAGACGAGATCGGCAACCAGCTCCAGATTATTGGCCTCCATGTCCAGCATGACGCTGCCATTGAGGAGCAGACCACGCAGCTCAAACAGCGAGTGCAGCGAGAGCGTGGCCACATGCGGTTTGGACCAGCGATTGCCGCCCTCCTCCACATCCTCCTCGAACTTAATCCAGCGTGCCGTCTCCTTCCACTCAATCTCATCGCCCTCCTTCACCAGCATGCCCATCTCAGAGAACAGAGGATGCGACACATGCGAACCATCATCCACATCCTCGCCCAATATAAACTGTACACGTTGTGCGGGCGGCGTCACTGAGAAAGGTCGAACAGGAAAACCCGATTAGTTTGGCTAACATTTATGGCACTCAAGGAGGTCTGAGCTTAACCCGCTTAATTGGGCGCACAGCCGCTCGGGAATTGCTTTCGACCAGATGGCCACTTGGCTGTGGGTTAGTTGCGTGTTTATGAATGTGAATGTGAGGCAGGCGAAGGCTACGCCTGTCGTGATGGTCGATGTTGTTGATTATAAATGAGATTGAGCTTCGTGTTTACCAAATTAAACTACGATAGATATGTAATGAATACCAGACAGAGCAGCCTGTCGGAACTGATAAACGCTTCTACATCTTCCACAGACTAGCATGAGCCTATCCATCTTACTTAAAACTAAGTACATATTTACCTGGCATATATTTATACTCAGTGTTAATATTTGTGATCCTAGTCACTCAAAGAGAAGACATTTTTTGCTGCTCAGCTAACAATCATCTCAAAACTTTATCTCCATTCTTTTATCTTTTTCTTATTTCTGTTCAATTTTATAACTTATTTTATCATTTTATTTTACTAACAAGCGGTCAAATTAAAAAGCAAGCTGTTATCTTTTTCTTCACATACCTTTTCAACACTAGACAAATAGATAAAGTGCTGCCAACCTGAGTTGTAAGTGAGAACTATCGAAGCTTATCGATAACAATGCCTCAATGTGTGGGCAGGTCAGGCAAAAGCTTAGTTTTTATGTGACCATTAAATTTGACTTCTCTTCGAATGGTTGTCAAATTAAACTGCTCGTTAAATTAAACTGTCTGTTAGCCAAGATAATTTGGGTTTCAAAATGAGCAGTTGGCTTTAAATTGCTTTTGGGCTAAGCATTAAAATTGTCTGCTCGAAGCTCAGACCTACCATCGATTTCACATAGGAGGCACACAAGGGCTTCCAGGAGCGTTAACGAGTTTATGGATAGACAGTTGAAAATACTGCCATTCATAAACATGTCTGCGTGTCAGATCAGCTATAAATTTAAAATCAGTTCTCCACATAATTCACACCTAACTCATGCTCTTGATTTCAATCAACCATATCCATTCAGTGTGCCTGCACAAGCAGCTGTGATTTCTCAGATGACTACAATTTGCGCATCCCACTGCCAGGATCCGTACTCCCTATAATTTAGCTATAATTTAGAATGTGTCACGTTGATTGGCCGCACATGTCAGCATGTGGGCGACACCTCCCGCTCGCAATTAGATTTCTCAATACACTCGGGCATATGTCAGGGACTGCTGCTGCTGCACCCACCTGGACGCTCCACTTCCTGTTGCTTATCGCTGATGCTGTCTCTGCCAGCGCCAGCGGCGCCGCCAGCAGCAGCTGCTGCGCCTGCTGCTGCACCTGTGCCGCCGCTGTGGTGATGCTTGCGGCGCCGCTGCGAATGCCGTCGTCCTCCCGGCACGTGCACGCCCACATAAACGGTGTGTGCGCGGTGTCCTGCATGCGTGGATACAAATTGAATGCGTCGCTTAATTGATTACAACAACAAAATAAACATGCATCGTTTCAAATCTATTGGCAAAGTCAAACAATTTCTATACCCCTTCGCAGAATGTGAGGAGTATATGCGGTTTGTGCAAGGCTCGTCTTGTGGTCCAGGCTGGATCTTGGAACATGCACTAGAGTATATCCTAGTCAAATGAGCCCTTTAAAAGATATCGAAGATATATCTCTATATCTCCAGTTTGTGTCTGCGACAAATCTGTCCATTGGGAATGTTTAAACCTGCATTTTGTGACTGGCCTGTGAACGAGTATATAAAGCAGTCGGTTGCACCCGATTGCAAAGTTCTTAATTGTCTTTTTTAATGCTCGCGTGGCATACAATCAAAGTCTGTTTTAATGATTGATAAGAACCGAGTACACGTTGAAAATTTATGCCGTTTGGCTGCGGTCGTTCGTCCAGACGCTTCAATCAAGTCAAGTTGGGCATTGCGCATACGCCGCATTGACTCATCCCCTGTCTCTAGAGGGGAAGCGTTTTTTTTTACTGCGCCTAATTGCTGTTTAATACGCGCACTTTCAGCGTCTAAATTTATGTACATTACTTATTTCCAGATCTCAATAATACGTGCTAGTAATTTTCCAAGTCCTATGACAATTTTCGTTACGACTTCGTCAAACGCAGAGTCTGTCGCTCGACCAATTGTGAGATCATCTGCTTAGCTGTATCTCACTTTTGATCATAATTTAAATTAATTATAAGCAACCATTTTTGAAGCCCAAAGATATAGATGTACACACATATGTGTATCGAGTTCTTGTGGGCGTTTTTGCATGCTGCCGTTAATGCATTTAATTTGTTTGCGGATACAGTAGACATTGCTTACAGGAAACGCTGGGCAAACTGATTAGATTGGCTGATATGCCTTATGGGAGGGTATCAAAAGTGGTTTCAACTGGAATATTGTGGAAAGTGTGGGAAGACATGATGAAAAATGGGAATGGAAATGTGTCGACGATGAGTTGTGGATTTGTGTAGGATAATCAACTTAATATAAATAAATATTAATAAATATAGATATAAATACTGGACTGTGAAAGGATATGGTTGGATTGGTTAACAGAGATGTGTGTGAGCTTTATAACTAATTGCAAAAAATAAAATATTAATTTAAAAAAAAATAGGGAACAAAATTGAAAATTATAAAAAATTACAAAAGAGACTTTAGAGAAAATCAATTAAAAGGCAAAAAGCTTAAAAATTGTAAATAATAAATTCCCATAATATGGCAACAATTTTTTAAAATTCGTTTAACGCTATTTCAGCTTAAGTTCATTGAAGCGCGTAAATTATTCAAAATTACTTGAGCTCATTTGTTTCAAACACGTTTCAAATGGAATAGTTTACGCTCCGAAGCATTCAGTTATCTCTAATTGTCCCATTAGTATTTTAACACTTGGGCAAATAAAAAATTTGCATTCGAAAAACAATTATTAAATTGTTTACATAAATTAGAATAATCTGTTCGCAGAGTACACAGTCAGATTTTCAACTGGAGCAAATAACTCAAGCAGTTATTAACGTGCAATAAATTAGAGTTTGATTTAAGAGAAAATATTAGGCATTGTGCTTGGGAATTTGGACATTCATCATATTGCAATTTGACTGCATTGCATTGCACTTTGCGATGTTAGTTTTGCAATTAACACAACACAAATCTGTTGCCTGTCATGTCGTAACGACAATTGTTCCAAGTCCAATCCACCCACAATCGGCGTGCTCCTGCCGCTTGGAGATTGTCGAGCTTTGTAAATTTATTTGCCTAAAACGTGTGACTCGATTTCGTAATACGAGTTTGTTCTCAGCCTGGGGCTTGGGCAAAATGCGCGGGCGTGTCTCGAAACGCTAAGCGTGCAAACCTTGCATAAAGAATCAGCCAACAGCGCGTCAGGTTGGCTGAATTCCAATGCATTGCGTATACGCGGCGTTGTGCACTTGAGTATTTGATTTGTTTACTCACCCTCGAAATCGTTTTCTGTAAATTGTTGGGTAAAGTCCTCGCCGCCGGTGCGCGGATCCTTGGGCGCCTCATCGTCACCACTCGAGGAGTTCATGTTCCAGGGCCTGAAAGAGTCACAACAACAACTTGAGAAATAATAGTTGAAAAAATTGCATCTTATCGAACTGTTCGCACTCTAACTTAATCGATCAGAAGCAAATACAAGACGAAAACAAACTCGTTAAACAACAACTCGAACTGCATTTGCAATCACTTAATCAAAATTCAGCGCCACAAACCTGGCCGCCGACTTGAAAAAATACCTCGAAAAGAATTTATAAAATCTACAAAAAAATTAAAACAAACTTTAGTCGAGTCATTCAATTGAGTCGAAAGCACTTTGTGTTTGCACATTAGATCACTTTGACAGTGACTGTCACCGGCACAGTTACCGTCAATTGTAAATGACAAGATGAGTCGATTTGAAAAGTGCCTTCTGTGAGTTTTGCTTGTGCAGTGTTTACTGTCATTACGAACTATTGTTTATAATTTTTGCTCAATTTCACACGCGACACAATTTATAAGCTATGCATCAAAAATTGTTGCGCCTATTAAGCTCAGGTTGTACCATAGATTTGTTGTTCATATTTTTTAAAAATTTTATGCATTCCATAAGTACACTGGAACATGTGCATTAGTGCATTCTATACTAAACAGGGTATATCATGATTTTCTCTTTGGGTAATATAATCTAGATCTTAAGTCGTTATCTGTTTATCTGCCTCTTTAATAGTAGCTTTAAAATAGGTCCATTTCCTATTCTAGGCATTCCGAATATACTTTAATGTCAAAAAAAAAAAAATACACTTCAACTCAAGTTAAACTCTAAGAACTTTTATCTTAATTTAAGCCAGTTGAAGACAACACTTAAAGAAAAGCAAGCACTGTTTGAAAAGTTTTTGTTTTTGCAGACTTGTTAATTAAATTCACTAGAATTAAGCTGAAATTTTGTTTTTATATAATTTGTGTACAAATTTAGCTCGAATATGAAGTTGACACAAGAGCGTTAATTGAAAATTTATTTTTAGATCAACATTTTTTAGCACTTCCTTCATATGACAATTTTAAGTTTTTGTTCAAGTTTTCTTCAGGCTTTTCTTAGTTCCAGCTGTTGACAACTCAATCGGATATATAAAGGGTATTTAAAAATCGCTATGAATTATTTTGTACTTAATTTATTCGTAGTCTCGTGCTTCACTTTAAAAAGTGTTAAGTAAATATTGCATTTATCTAATATGCTATTGACGTGCCTTACTGAATTTCAAATTTGGTTTACAATAATGCCAATCAAATGTATTCAAGTAGTTGAGAAAACAAAGTCAGCACCTCTAAAACTATAAATAACGCAATCTCGAGTTATTCAACAGAGCAGAAATTAAATTTGCACTAGTGCAAAGTTCAAGAGGGTATTAAGAATTGAATACTTATATTATTTTTTCGCATTCAACAATATTTCAAAATTTCATCAATATGTATTGGGAAATACTCTGAGAATTAATTGGGAATAAAATGATTAGAATATATCCACAAAGGCAAGGGGCCAAAATATAAAATATAATATATACAATAAAAAAAAGTATACATATAAGCTTAGTACGCGATTATTCAAACTCTTGAATGTAATTCAATGTGGACATATTTTGATATAGAAAAGTTGACATTTTAATATACATGAGTTTATATTAGACCCTTTTTTAGGCGCGTGTGCTATGCATATAGACTTTTTCATCACGAACTTATGTATAGTCTGTAAATGTTTATAATTATAAAGTCTAACATCTAGAGTCAACGACAGCGCTATCAACAATCAAAAGAGCTTATCTATAAATATATATGTATATATATCAATATAAGTATATACATGTGTCTATATATATACTTTACATATAAGCTTGTCCAACTGATAGACAGACCCTCCAAGCTGTCTGCCAGTATAAACTGGGTCGATCTCAGGCGTACAAACTGTTAACATTAAACCACTTTACAGTTTCCCAAGGCAAATCCATATCAATACCAAGTGAGTCACGTAGCGCCGGATTGAAAAAAAAAAAATCAGAAAAAAACTGACAGACATGCATATATTAAAGCCTTTGATAAGTATGCTCAGACAAGTGTTTGAATAAACTTTATGGAAAGACCGTTAAACAAAGAGATAATTACTATATGATTTGGGATTTAATTAACTGCATATATAGAACAATAAGAAAATATTTTTCCATTGTCCTAGGTTCTTTTTAATGATCTTTGTTTATCGTTTTATGAATTGTGTATATCACAGTAGGCTATATATATTCTTTATTTGTTTTTCTCTTGCATTCCGACAGGGTTTCGAAATATTCCGCCCGCAAGCGTGGAAAAAAGTGAAAAACTTGACTTTCTTGTCATAAATATGGTTTTCGAATATTCCGCGCGCAAGCGTGGAAAAATCGCGGAAGACGTTTGTGTAAAACTTTCTTTTTTTTATATATAATGTTAAATATTGACTCAAAACAAAACTTTTATTGTTTCGAAATATATATATATATATAGCCAGCGCTGTCATATGACGACAAGGGTATTTAGTCTCCGGAGTGCCGACAGTTTTTGTTTTTTTCTTTTTTCTGATAAGCAAGTCAATTAGCCAATGGAATACTTTGAGTGACTTATTAAATACTGATTTTCTTTAATCTCAAGAACTTTTGACTTCAAGGCGTTACAGAATAGAATATAATTGGAAATTATCAATCTTATTTTTTGCTAAATAGCACTGGGAATATAATGTATCCTAGATATTCGAACCCGGATGTCCGTTCAGTAATTTTTCATAAAGTGATTTGGGAACTTGTTTCACTTTTTACTTACGTTTCTTCTTCATTATTGTGAGCCATAATTTTTGGCTCGAATCTGGCTTAAAACACTTGCAACGATCTGGCGAATCGTTGTTCGAATTGCGCGTTCAATTTGTTTATCACTTGCCGATTATCGGTTCAGCCAGATGCGAACTATGCGTATGAACTAGGCGAAGATAGGCACAAAAGCGTGAGTTAGCGCTGGGGTTCAAAGTTTTGTGTCTGTTTTATTCCGATCTGTTCTGTTGGGCTGTTTATCACGCGGTTCTAGCGACTCGCTTCGAGCCCGGGCGATTGCAGACTAACTGCTAACTGGCCGATCTTCAAAGCGAAGCAGCGTCGGCGCTTAACCCGCTGCTAGGCCTGACGCTGCTGCCGCTGCCGCTGCCGCCGCCAATGCTGCTGCTGCTGCGATTAGCGCCGGCAGCGACTCTAGCAGCGCACAGTGGTTCGTTGCATAGACAGACAACAACGAATTAATCTGTCGACATTTACAATATAATTTTTCGTTTAATATGCTAAAATTTAATTTGTTTTTTTTTTTCATTACCTACCATTTCTCATTATAGATTCACCATTTAAAAATACGAATTGAATAGCTACTTATTTTTCTAACATTAAAAGGGAATTTTTGTAATATTTTTAAAAACCATTTCTGTTGCACTTGTAATAAACGCAACTTAATTAATATATTTTTGAATAATTTTATTTGTAAATGTAATAAACTCAAATCCAATTTACAAGTCAAGTGGTAACACTACTAATTTCTCACTACATCATTTTCAACCAATGCTCATGGCAACCGTGTCACAGTGCAATGGAAAGTGACAACGTGAGCGCGTTGGCGAGAGGAACAGCAAACTTATAACATGCTTGTACACAAATCCCAGAGGCTTCTTACAAAATATGTTTTTAAACGTTGTTTTACATTGTTGACCTTATCGATGATATTCGCCGTTTGTGTTCTTATCGCCGGAGTCCGTTCTACCGCCGGCTCAAGGCTCGCTTATCAGTTGCTTTTCTTTACAAGTTGTTTACCTAAATTGCAATTAGTTATATTCTGTATTGTTGTTGTTTTACGTTTTTATGACAATATTTGCTAAGGTGTTCAACATTTTGTTGTTGTTGCTGTGATTGCATTCAATATGAATGAACAGAGACAGAACTGGTAACAGCTGCCCCATACCAAAATTCGTAGGGGAGACTTGGGGCATATTAACTATTTGCTTTGGGCTTGAGGATTCATTCGAAAACAATTTTCAATGACTAAATTATTTTATGTATTCGTTTTTAATTATGGCGCCTAGTAAATATATTTAGTTTATGGTTTCCACATGTTGTGTGAAAAGTTAAATGTCTATAAAGAGAACACTTCAAATTGAATAGTTTATAATAATATTAATAATAATTTGTTTATCGTTTGAAGTCAAAGGCCTTTTGGAATTTTTTAGCATTTCCATTCATTGCTTGTTTATTGATGCATATGTATTATTATTTTTTATGCCACTTTACATAACCAAGTCAATGGATAATTAAAGCTGCTTTGTTTTGCTTGGTTTTGAGCGATTTGTTTACAACAATAAATAATTTTGTCAAGGTGGCCTTTTAATATAATTTAAGGGCAAATATTCCAAGCTGGTTTAATTTAGAAAAGGTTTCCAGAATACGGTTTAAGCTTATTTCAATCTATGAAATGGGCACAAATTAAACACAATTTAAATTATTTGACATTTTTTGAGTTTTTAATTTGATACATACATATATTTAGGTTAGACGTTTCTCATTACAAGAGATTTGTATTTTAGTTGGGTCAAAACAAAATGTTTCCTTATAACTTATTGAAAAACGAGTAATTTGTTAAATTGAAAAATGTTTAAGTTTGACTGAAATTATTTTTGTGTGGCTTCATAAAATGATGATATATATTATTTTATAAATATTAGCATTATTGTTATTAATTATTATTATTGATACATTTACCAATATTATTATTGTAATAATTATAATTGTTATTATTATCATTATTTTGATTCGTATTATTATTATTCTGGATAAGATATTTAATTTTTTTTCAATTTTCTTTTAAATTTTAAACATTTTGATATCAAACTTTCTAATAGTCTTGGCGTCTTGTAGGTTTATTTAAAAATGCATAAGAAATTTAAATATGTGTTTAAATTTGATAGTCTTATCTGATTTTACAGCTCTGCGTGGAATGTGGGCTACCTTTTTTAAATAATTCCACGCCGAACTGATATCTATGAAACATTTTGCTTATCACTTGGACAGGGGACACACAAAAATCAAGAAAAACATATAACTACTGTATATAATTGAGAACGCATTGTGCTCTGCGGTTTTGAATGTGTTTCTCTTTTTGTCGCGGGGCAACACCTTCCGCCTATGCATAATATCAGCTACTAACTGAATGGCCCCGAGTCGTCTCTCTGTATATGCATATATGTATGTAACATACATCGATATGTATATGTGTGTATTGTTACACTAATGAGTATTACCGCTAAGAATCGGAAAACAGCTGTTTGCCGTGGCTAAATCGGAAGAAAACTGAACACAAATAACGAATACTGAATACTGAAGGAAAAACAAATATGTGCGGTGTGTTGTGTTGATTTTATAATGCCTGAGACTAGTACGAGTATATATATTTAAATTAAATTTGCAACGAGCTGCCGGTGCTGGATGCGTAATGACGCCAACAGCGACGCCGGCTGCGACGCCAACAGCGACGCCGACTGCAAGGCAGCATTTGACCGGCTTTAACTGGAAAGCGGCAACCGCATCAAGTTTTGCCAACTTACCAAATAGCTTAGCTTATATCTTGATACAGACTCAAAACTAACTGAGAAATTGACTAGCTGACTGATTGACTAACTGACTGATTGACAGACTGCCAGAAAGTCGGTCTAATTGAATTTTGTTTATTTTTTTTTTTTTAATTACGTAGTATGAGATGCGGGGAACTTCGTAACTCTCTTAGCTGGGATATTCAACAGACATTTTGGATTGTTTGTTTGTTTGCTTTGTTAGGACGAAACGTTGATTTCCGCTGAACGCCAGATTTGTCATTGATCTGGTATATCAGGTCATAAGCAATATATTTTTTTATTATTTAATAAATTCAATCTAATTATCGCCAATTAACACCTGACATAAAATATTGATAAACTAATGTTTATTCCGTCATAGTCAACGAGAATTATAAAACGTGTGGCATTTTGCAGCTATGTATAAACGAATACTTCAAAGATAACTTAGCCCATCTGTAATATTATTGCCAATATTGCTAAGCTAAGCCGCATTGACGTCAGAGCATGTTGATCTTATCGTTAAGCACTTGAAGTGCCATTGTGGAGAAATGTGTCATAAACAAGATCATTTCTATTTGACAAAACCGCCCAAACTGCTGCTATTTTCAGTTCGAAATTTTCTTAGCCTTGGCTTATCGACAACCTCTTCAGATCGTGTACTTGGTAACTAAATTGTTTAATAAACGTGCACACAGATACCAATCGACACCCTGACGGGCGCGTCATTGGGCTGGCCACTTGAAGAGTCACTCGATAAGGCTGCAGTCTCAGCCAATTGGCTTGCTTATCATAATAAGCCCATATATTCCTTTTACTTCTTCTAACAACTCTTTTATTATATGATTTTCTGATTTTTGACGCATTTCATAAATTCGGCAACGATTTTTCAAGAGCTCTAATGAGTTTTTAAATGCTAACAATGTAGATATGGTGCGATTATGAACGTACAAATTTTTGGCTTTTTGTATACGTTAGTTTATGGCACTTGCTTTGCAATTTGTTTATACTCAAGTGTCAACAAATGTTGGCACATTTTATGATAGTCAACAATTCTGATAAAAATGTAATTGCTCAATTAATGCCACAATTAGTGAAACGCTCAAATATCAACAAAAATGTGATACGCTGAAAATAAAAGCGAAAGAGATGACAATATAATAGAGTAAATGTAGATAGATAATATTACACTAATATTGCTATTTGTTCAGCGGAAAAGCTTTGATATATATATATATATCAGACAGACTAGTTTGGAAAGAAGAAAATATATATATAGCGATTACCTTTTATAGAAGTTCTGACTGGCTTGGCTGACCTTGACTTTGACACAACACATCCGAAACACGAAAATGCATATAAACTTATAAATTACAGCAGCTGCCTTGAATAACAATAACATAGCTGAGCTGATTAGCATTACATTCTTAATTTGACTAATGCCTTGGATAGTCTATACTCTACATAAATCACATTATCGCTTATTAAATATATGCTGTCAACTCTTGCTTTAGCCCATATAGAGGTTAACCCTAGTCATTGGCTCGAATTTAATTGATGTTTTATATTCAACAACAATATAAACACACAGTTTAAGCTCAATTTATTGACCCAACCCCCTACTTATGGCTTAGCTGTTTAGTTGGGCTAAAACCCGTTGCCAACTATGTATACAAAATGTATTTCAATTACAGCATGGTTGTAAAATTTTGCAATTAAAATTGTATTTTTTTTCACAAAATCTTTAAGCCCTAGGATTCATAGATATTAAGCTCTTAATCCAATTACCAACTTCTGGAAAAATCTTCACGATTAAATTACATTTTCTTCCTAATTGACAGAGTCAGAAAAAAACAATTACGTATTAGCACAAAGCAAATTTTCGTTGGGCATCAAAAGTATTTTTAAAGGGAATTTTTTAATGAAATTATTAAATTTGTAATTTAATAATTATATGTATTTGAAGAAACGCTCATAAATTGTTTTGAAATTCTTAAGTTCCGGATATTATATTTATGTAAGTTTGCTTAGATAAAAATATGCTGAAATTATAATCTCAACCTGAAATTCAAGTCAAAATTCAAAGTTCTTCAAATTAACAGAGTTTTATATTTCTTTTCTATATTTTGTAAGAATTGCATGGAAAGCGACATCTGATGTCTTAGCTTAATTAATGTATTCAACTTATGAATAAGTCCAACTCGCGAGATGTTGTCAAGGCCCTCTGACGTTATAAATCGCATACAGCTCAGGGTCGTCAGCTGGCAATTTGGCTTTTTTATTGCTAATGCTACCAGTTATACAAATGGGCGACCCCACCCTTAACACCATTAAAGCCACCATATAATGTCATGCCAAAATATTGTGTGTATATCCTTTAGTTTGGCTGATGTCATTGTTGGCGTCTGCTGCCATTTTTATTGTCTTTGTGGGACGCCATTTAACGCGTTGAATTTCAAGCGTCAGCTGCAAGGACAACCAAAGCCCTGCATATGACAAGTATTCACCACAAAAAACAAAAAACACAAAAAAACAATAAAACAATAAGAGCGCCAAATGAATTGGAATAGTTTCTTGTCTCATGGTTAAATTTCTCATGATTATCGCAGGCAAACAACAAATTTCGCAGATTAGCTGAGAAAACGATTTGCACCTAACGAGTTATTACTTAGTTTTTTTTTTCTCAGTCTATTTGCAATTAACAGAGCGACAATTAAGTTGTGCTGATTGAAAAAATGAATATGTTTATGTTTAATAAATATTTGCCACTTTTGATGCCGTTGAAGTGCAGTAAAAAGAGCTTAAGGCAATATGCATTTTACAATTTACATTACGGATATGACATACATAAGCGCTGGGAGGCAAGTTGGCGTGGCCCAGCCCAGCTAAATGGGATCAATGTCCCCGCACAGGAGAACGCGGCAAGCAAAACAGAAATGACAACTGGGCTAGGCAGGTGGCAGCTGCACAGGGCAGATATATATATAGAGAGAGAGAGAGAGAGACAAGAGAAATTGAAAGAGAGAGAGAGAGAGGGTGAGAGAGCGCAGTTGCAAGAACTGTCTGTTTGCTTATCGAATGCTTCCTGCCACGAACTGTGCGCACCTTGTGATAAGAACAACAATAGCGTGCGCCCAGGCAGCCAGACAATAGACCATCTGCACTTGCCATGTTATTGACCCAGTGCAGACGCCAACACACGCACACTCACACACACACAGACACACACGCACACACTTGAGAATCTGTGCAAACAAAACGGAAAGTAAGCTACAGTCGTACGCCAGAAATGCGACAGTTTTTCTATTGTCTACCAACATTTTCTTGGACATTTTCCCGAGCCGAAATCCGACACAAAACACTTGACGTTGTCAAATACAACTAAAGCCTTTCAATTTTGATATACTTGCATTTGTTTGCGGTTTCAATTAAACGCTATCGAATTGAATTTATGGTCTAATCGCATTTTAATGACAACATTTTCGTGCCTGTCCATAAATTGTTGGGCTCTATTTAAAGTAGACGTACTTATTATAGCGTCCACAATGTTTACGGGATTTATATATACTTCTATATGTATGCAGCTCGGCTCGGTTCTAGTTGAGCTGTGCGTGTCGCGGAAGTTTCCATTGTCACTTAATTGGGGGCATAACACAACACATCTATATCTATCTGTAAGTAATGCCCCCACAATTTGCGTACTATGGAAAAGCTATTGTGTTTGCATTTCTTGGATTTGCCCCCAGTGCGTGCTTTTTTTTATTTTTTTTTATTTTTTCTGTTTTGTTTTTGTAAATATATATTGTGGGCTAGACTGGGGGGTCGCCCTTTCGGAAGAGTGTGTCTTTGTTAATTATAGCTTAGTTAAAAAAAATAAAATAAAATACAACTGGAAAAGCCAAAAATAGCAGGACCGCCTAGCTACTGTTGGAACATGATGTTTCTATTGAATTTAAATTTATTTATTAATCTTTTATTTTTGGCTTTAACTGGACATATATACTGCATAAATTGCTTGCATCTGTTTAAAATTAAGTAATCCCACAACATACTTTGTTCTATCTTTCGATCTATCAAGTTTGTTGACTCTAGCTCCGACTCGAATATACCTAATCTTTTAACCTCTGCATCTGGAGAGATGCTCTTTCGATGTTTTACAACACTGTTTGCAGCTATTGCAATACTTGCAACTCACTTAAACGAACGGTCTTTTTGTAATCCCAGAAAAGTCATAAGTCACAAGTAAAACAAAAGGAACGAATTTGCCTATTAATATTTTATCGTTAAGCTAATTGAAATGCAGTGCGGGTCTCTATAAAAGCTCAAACAAAAATTAAAAATGCCTTACAAACTGTTTTTTTTTATTTTCACAAAAACGGTTAAAAGTAATGTTGCCTAATGGGCTATCCCCTAGTTGGTATATTGCATGGTAAACAAAATATGATGCTTTAAAAGTGTGAAGATGGTCTAAGGTCTCGATAATATATTGCAACTCTCTTGAATGAGTTCACTGTTCGAATAGAAAAGCGGGGACCTTTGTGGCTGAGCAGGTTTGGTCCAATACCCATGCTTGATGTCAGTGATCTACAGACAATTCAGGATATATGCATAAGGCGGATATCGCATACAGCGTAATGGAACAGATTGTTGGAAAAGAAGTAGTTGTTATCAAAGGTAAGAAATTATACTCTAATATAATTTATAATTACAGTGAAATCTAAACAATTACAATTGAATTTATTCTAGATCAATCTGGTCTTTGGAAACAATGTTTTACTCAGTTTTTTGCCCGTCGTCAACAATGAGATGGCCCTTTTACTTCAGGAATTGGTTGTGTTTGTAGGCAAGGAAGCACAGGGCGTATACTCAATATTGAAAAACTTTACATTGAAAATTGCAACAAGTAAGTAGGAAGTTTGAACTTTTCGAAATCGAAATAAACTAATTGTATACATTTAATTGTCTACAGAAACTACAATGGGCAGTGATATTAAGCAGGGCGAATGTTATTCGAGTAATTCCATAATGACAAGCGATAAAACAACAACACACAATTCCAACTCCATTTTATAATAGCCTTTTTGCAGCTGAAGCTGGGCTGACCATATCACAATGGCTCTATAACAGGTAAATGAGCTATTTCTATGGCTTTGTGAATATTGTAAAAGAAGAAAACATTATTAAATATTTTTGATTATTTTAATGAACATATTTCCTTTTTAGCTAGTTGCCGGAAAGCTGAATACAGATGGATATCTGACAAGAACAACAATATAGCAGCTGGTTCTGCTGCTGCTGATTTCCCGCTGGTGGTAACTTTGAAGTTTTCTATGAAGCTCTATCGAAACTGAAGTACTTGGACATGGTGGAAAATTGTAGGGGTCAAAATTTGCAGGACAACGCCTATATACATTTCTCAAAGGGCAAGCGCAACTGCATAGGTATGCAATATAATCTAAACAAATTGATAAATATTAAGATTACACATTATCTGATGATAGTAATATCTGTTTTCTCTATTTTAGGTTGGAAATATGGTTTAATGTCCCTTAAAAACGCGCTTATCAAACTATTGAGAAATTATGGATTCAGCACCAGTTGTCGAGCCCAGGATTTGATTCTCGAACATAATATGACACTCAAGTTTCAGGATGCTCCCTTTTTGGAACTCGATCGAAGGCCTTGAACTTTGAGTAAAGCTAAGTAAAATTTTTAATATTTATTCGATTAAGATGTTAACTTGCTTTCACGATAATCGAAATTTAAATCGATCTTTAATAGCTATAAAGATGACAGCAAGCAAATACACTTGCGTTAGAGAGTTCTTATATCTTACGCTGGCCATAATCGCGTTAGATATTTAGCTAAACTGATTGTATATTGGTTGGTTACCTGCTGCTGTCGGTTGTTATCACATTTGGCAACCTGCCATTTCCATGAATATGTTTGAGTTGAGCTTTTTGTGTTTGGGCCTGTTGCGGCATGCTGGCATCCACTTTGTCTCTAATAGCACACCTGACCAAAAAATTTTCCAAATTTCCCAATGTCGTTGTTTGTTTTGATGCCATCCACACAGAGACAAAGAGACGACGTCGGGTTATTGACTCGCCCGACAGCGACAGCGACGTCGACTGCGACTATGCCGCAGACACAAAGGACACACAACAGCAGCAACTGGACGGAGGCAAAGGAGTTGCCCCGTTTGTCAATGCCTCTTCCACAGAGCTCGCGTGCGAGGCGCAACCTACTGATGGTCAGCTTTGCTCGCAAATCAATCACTTTGGCAGCACTTGCCTTGATAGGCAGTTAATGGTTAATTGTTATTGGCTGGGCATCACTTTGAGCACTTTCCGTTTAACGGTAACTGCAGCCGTATCCGCATCGCATTGAGTCGCGCGCCAGACTAATCCGGCCGGGTTTGCCGTAACGAAGTTTTCAACTCGCCGCAGTCGCTGCCAGAGTTTGGCTCGCCGCCGGCTCAGCTGTTTGTAGTCGCTGCATTCTTCTCTCTCTCTCCCTCTCTTTCTCTCTCTCGTTCTCGCTCTCTTTCTGCAACTGTTGCACAGAGCGCGGCTGCATTGGCTGCACTCTCTTCAGCTCTTGGCCGGCTCTCTTCGGACTGTTGCATTAACGCGTTTGCTTATCGGCTTCGCACATAATTATGCCGTTATAAGCACGCTGCAAATTTGTCCCAGTGGGCGCTGTGGGTGGGTGGGTGTCTCCGCTAGCGGAAGCCGGCCAAAGGATGCCAATGCGGTGTGTGTTATGTGTGAATGTGTGTGTGTGTGAGCGCGCGTGTGTGAACGGGAGATTTCGTGTTGATTTTGCTGTTATTGCAATGCAATTTAATTAAATTGAACTTGCTCAGCAATTTGCCGACAATTTCTAACGCAAAAAAATAACGCATACTCAAAGTGCAGCCACTTAATTTAATTTTGTTTTTGTACTGATTTCAAGGCGTATGAAAGCACGTTTTTTAATACCTTACAGGGGGTATTACAATTTTGTCATAGGCAACATATTATCATCAAATGACAAGTATATATACTCTAGTTAAGCAACAACAGCCGACTTGATATAGCCATGTCCGTCTGTTTGTCTGTCTGTTTCTATTCAAACTAGTATCTCAGTTTTAAGGCTAAGTATCTTCTTAAAGCTTTGCACAGCTCCGTCTTTCTTCGAAAACTAGTTGTAGACAAATGTCTTCAAGGGTATTAAGTGTTCCGCTTGCCAATGATGTCCTTATTTTCTCGTTCATTATTTATTTTTTGTGCGCACTTGAAGAGCAGTTACTAGCAGAGCAGTTACTAGCATCGAGAAATTCTGAAAAGTTTAAATCAATCAACTGTGATGTTTATTAATATTTAATGTTATATATATAGAGAAATTAATTTGGAGGAGGAAGTTAACGCTTGCGCTGAAGCGGTTGTTTTAAAGGAATATTACCACATATTTATTAGAATGATTAAGGCATTAAGAATTTATGAACTGAGCACAATTGGTGGTTCAGGTAAATCAATACTAAAAAATTAGTTTGTTTTTTTTTTTTATGTATACATATTTGTTCAACGCAAGTTAGTTTTCTGTATAAAAATAATGCACATTTTTCAAATCAATTTCTGCTTAAAGCAATTTTGACTTTTATTCAAGCTGAAAATTGATTATGAAGTTTAAACTTGTTACAGAGAAATGTGTGCTTAACATTTAACTCGAAAGCAAACAAAATAATCTGATATGCCAATGCAAACAAAATCATATTATATTTTAAATGTATTCACTGATCCATAAAGGCAGCCTTGCCCATTCTTAAATCGAATTTATGAATTTTGAATCAGGTTTGGTATTTGGAAATGCCATTTGCTCAGCTATCGCGAGGACCATTCATATTTGCTTTACATATGCGTATTTTTTTCTCATCAGATATTTTCCCAATCTACAGATCATTCAGCCCTATGCATTGCATTCAATTTTGTTATTTAACTTGACGTTTTTCGTTTGGTTTTCATTCGATTTTCCTCTTAACAGACACATGGCGGATATGAAAATGGTAGCCAAGCATTTTGTAACCAACCATGTGAGCTGGCCCCGTAAAGCGTGCGAATGGCAAAGCGATTGAGCGGAAGGGCGGCCGGGTGAAGGGGTACCATCGGGGGCGTAAGTCGTGAATGTAGGCTGATTTGTGCCAGTGTCAAGTGTAAATGAAATTTTCAATTTCGCAGCGTGTGCAAAAATCAGCAAATGAAAGGAAAACGTTGTTGCTATTGATTTTCCCTTAACTATTCCGCAGTATATATTGGCTAAATAAAGCTGGAGGGCATCGGAGGCTAGTTAGTTATTCCCGTAAGGTCGCGTTTTATGTGTTGCGTAACTGTCGAGAGTTGACAACAAAAGCTACAGCAACCAGTCAAGTTACAATCATCTACATAACTCGAACAAACGCTGTGTGAATTTAACCAATTGTGGCACAGACGCATTTTGCAGCAAGCACTCATGCGGCACGCGCCGGCTCTAAGTATAGAAAAGGATTTGTGTCAAAAGGTAAAGGGTTATAAAAATAAAATTAAACTTTTATTAGCCCCTATGTATCTCTTGGGTCAGCTTGAAACAAAGGCGTTTGCTTGCAAAGCAACGAGGCACATTTCTAATTTTAGATCAAATTTATGCCTTAAAGTGTTGTCAGACTGATGTGCGTGTTTTTCAACACTGTTAAGTAGTGCACTGTAGTAAGCGCACATAATTGACAGAATAGCTTTTCAGCTAACATAAATAAACATAATATAGTTGAGCAAATCAGTTTTTTATGTTCCTGTCACAGTTGAGAGTCACACTGGCTACTCTTGAAAGCTCTTCATATAAAATGCAAACTATGTATATCTGAAAGAGCTGCCAGATATTTTAACAGTGCATACATAAGTAGCCTTGACAGCAGCTGCCATAGCGAATATCTGAATGCGTTGCCGAATAATTTGATAATGTCTAAAATTTGCAGCCTTGTCAGGAACTGTCATCATTAACAGAGCTACTTCGCATATGTTACACTAGATTCTTAAAGTTGTTGTCAAGTTTTACAGTTTTGTTTAAGATCCGGTCAAATGTTAGCCTGGCGTGGCCCTCTAATGTAAATTTAAACACTTCAATGACAAAATATTTGACTTTCTGTCAAATTTAACGTATTCTCAACTTACATGTACTTTAACAGGCACATGGAAAGACAAGCCCCACGGCGTAAAATAAAGTCGAAAAGTTAATAAGGCAAAACTTATGCACAGAGGTGTTATCAGGTTAGTCGACAATAAGTAACTGTAGTCATATACAAGCTGTCACTTGACATGCCTGGCGAGGAGGGTAATTACATACACGATTACACACACACACGCACACATACCAAGTAGACCTGCCACATGCGCTAATTATGGAAGGACTTTCTAGCTTGGTGACCTGCATATTTTGCAGATCCGAGTGCCAAAGGTAAAGCTGTACCTGCTGTCAGGCATTCAAATTCTTTGCATAAGTAACACCAAATACCAATTACGCCAATGAATACGTAATGGGACACAGCAGGAGTCGACATGGGAGCATAGGCAGCGGGTGCTCAGCTTTCGGGCCGCGTAAAAATAACCATCGATTGGAGTCAACATTTGTCGTATGCCTCTTCCTAATGTTCTTGTCCCCGAGGCTTTGCTGCATGTGCGGCAGCTTTGGGTCGGTTCATGTGGCATGTGTGCCATATAAATTGTGGCACACGCATGTCCACTTATCGCCAACCCACATATATATATATCGAGAAAAGTTAAGAGCTACTGAACTTTGTCCAGCAAGTTATATTTGCTTTATGGCGCCGATTAAAGCTTAACTTGTTTAACTTGCGTGGGAAGACGTGAAAAGAGGGGGCGATCCTATTTGTTCACCGTGGTTTCATGTTCGATTTCCCAGTAAAACAATTGCGTATTCTGCTTTCCGATAAGCTGCAGCAAAACTGAGTAAACTAAAATATATATTTAACATGTGTTTTTGACATTCTGGGTGCGACAATCTTAATTCCTCTTTTTCTGTATAAATAGTTAAAACAGAAATAATGTTAGTTGATAGGAACGTAGTAAAAAGCCAGCTAAGATAAAAAGTGCCGGAAAAATACCTATGGAAAAATTTCTCATAGCCAAAATAGCCAAAATAATTAAAACAATATTAGTTTGTTTTTAGCCATTTTTATTACTTGAACCTATTAAAAATGGGTATAAGGGTATCTTTTATTTGTGCAAAATCTAAATGTATGTAACAGGTAGAAGGAAGCATCTCCGACCCCATAAAGTATATATATTCTTGATCAGCACCAATAGCCGAGTCGATCTAGCCATGTCCGTCTGTCTGTCTGTCCGTATGTATGAGCGCAGGATCTCAAAACCTATAAGAGCTAGAGACTTGAAATTTTAGATGTAGGTGCTCCTAGTGCCTGCGCAGATCGAGTTTGTTTCCAATAATCGATAACTTACTCCGTTTCCAAGCAATCGGTAAAAATCAATATCTATATCCTGTTTTTTGGGCAATATATATATATGCATTTGATGTTCCAAGAAGAGGGTTCAGGGTATCTCCTAGTCGGGAGCTCCCGACTAGAACCTCTTACTTGTTTTATTTTATAATGTCTTCTGTATCTATGATCAAACTTATTTTTAGGACTTTGGCAAGTCAAAGCTAATGCTACATTATTTGATTTGTATTATTATTGACAATATTTCGACAAACATTGTCGCCTTACCAAGGAGTAAACGTAATCTATAAAGACAACTTGCATTATTTCTGAGCATTTTTCTTTGCAAATATATATCGAACAAGTTTCTTTGTTAAGTGTTAATCGTTTAGCTTCCAGAACAGTTTGAGGACAATTAATCCCTAGGGACATTGTATTATTGTAGCTTGTAGCTTCAAATTGGTGAAAACCCACACAAACTTTCATTTGATTACACATAACCTTTGCAATTTGAAATTTCGTGTCTAGCATCTGCAAACTTTTCTCAAAGATACTTTATTGATTCCTTTTATAATTCGATTCGTTTATATACTTTGCCCGAATCCAATCATGGTTGGCAAATTATCAAGCTCGCCTGAGGCTCTCAAAACTTGGCAAGGAACTTGACTGGCAAAAATAGCACTCGCATATCTTAAAATTAGACTTCACTATCTTCGATTGGCAGAGGCGCCGAGAACTGAAGCGCACACAAAAACATTTGAGGGTAGAAAAACAAAAGCTGACCCCCTGACCCGCTTCACCAGGCGACACGACCCATGCATGAACTACTTACTTAAGATAAGTTCAAAGACTAATATACCCTGTAGAAAGCCTCTTTATATGAAACGGTTTGTGCTGACTGACTGATTAGTTACCTTATTATTTGTTATATTTTTTAATAAGACGATAACAAGAGAAAAAGATAAATATAATTAAATCGTTTGTAATTGCTGTATTAAACAGTAAAGGTAGTTTAGAAATTGATATGCCAGCTAGAAATAAGAGACTTTAGGTCTATAAGACCTCTTACGCCTAATATACCCCTCTTGCCTGGTACATACGTATAGGGCATACAAACTCGGCCCTAACAACAAAAATCTGCTAGACATTGTGGCAGCAGCAGCTGATTCCTCTAAAAGCCACACAGCAAAATATCGGGTGGCTTCTTCAGAGCAAGGCACGAATTTTCCTGCGAGTGAAAAGCTCTGCTTACTTCTCCGACCGTTTCACGTTACATAGGTACAAATACGGCTTAAACATTTGGTATAAATAACTCTATATGTTTGTTTTTGTGTTGCTCCTATTTTTTTTAAAACAAAAGTTAATCAGAATGTAAGTTAGTAAAGTTCTGTGCTAGGCGCCGCCATTAACCGAGAGTACGGTAAGAAATAACACAATCGGAAGCAATAAGATTAAATACTTGAAAGCAGTTGGGTTGACTAACAGTTACCCTGTACACATTTATTTTATTGAAGTGTATATGAATCGAAAACATACGTATTTGCAACATTTTTTTTATTGTATTGTATGTATTGTAGGATGTTGCATTGTATTGTAAATGTTGTAATCCATAAATTATTTCATAAATATTTTTTTCAATATTACCATTATTATTTCTTTCATAAATAATATGAATATAGCCAAAGACCTAGACGCTAGCGGTCTTTTATTTTAATTATTTATAGTATTATTTATAATATGAATGTATTATAGTTAACCCATAAATTTGTGTTGCCAGATTCTGTATCTTCCATATCTGCAAGTATCAGTTTCTTGAAACTGTAGAGTGCGTTCACACAGAGCGATAGGCATATAGGATGATATGCTGTAGTATGTACCTTATTATACCCCATTTTAATTGCTTTTAATATAGGGTAGATACAAAAATACTGTCAACTTGCAGTAAAAAGTTTGCTCAACACTTGGCTCTTTGGCTGAAAGTAACTTACCGTATTTGCCAGGAAGCCCTGGCTAGGGTTTTGAGGGCGAAAAAGTTGGCAACAGTAGCTGCTGCTGCTGCTGCTGCCTATTGACCCAGTTAGTGACTGCTTGTAGGCCCTTTAAATGCTGCTCATAGAGTATTTAGCTTCAGATTTGAAACGGTGGTTTAACTTGATTGGAACCGAGTTGAATGTTTTGCTCGTTCTCTGGCAGTGTTTGCTTTTTCAATTACGTTTAATAACTCATTGACCAATTGCAGCTATGGTATTTGATTATTGTTGTTGTTGTTGGCACAGGTGTTGGACCATTGGAGGAGATGTTGGGATTTTATTTTCGAATTTTTTTTTTTTTTTTATCGATTTTGGCTTTGGTTTTGCTGCTGTTTCCGCACCTTCTGCTTTGCTTTAAGAGTTCGATTAAATACAGGCTTGGCAATAGACATTTATGTTTGGCTATATATTAGGCTAATAGTTACTCTGTTTTTGCTACTAGATTCGTTTTAAATGCACTTTATTAAGGGCAGGGGATTTTTAAGACTAGGTACACACACACACTCACTCCAACTCTGACACACAAGTTAATTCACGATAAACAGATTTTTATTTAATTGGCTGCGTTGCATTTGGGTTTTTTTTGTATCGTTTGCTTTAATTGATTAAGTTATATGGTTTTTTTTTTTGTTGTTGCTGCAGAACGGTTTTCTTGCAATTCTCTTGACCAACAGTTTTCGTGCAGGTTTCCGTCCGAGCTGAAAAACACGTCCGCACTGTGCCACGAGCCAGGAGAACCTAAAAATCAGTACACATATTGGCCCATAGACCTAGTCTCGGCTTGCTAGAATGCTCTCTCATAAAGACGCGCGCTCTCTTGATCTCTCTCTTTTTCCATTGCTCTCTCTGTGTTTTGTTCTTGCGCCGCCGCATCACCCACGCGGCATCCTGTGACATTTACAATGTCACAGAGAGCGAGACAAGAGAGCGGGCGAGAGCGTGCACAACAATTTATGTCTGTGAGAACTGTAATTCGAGTGTGACCGCGAGTGTGTGTTGTGGGTGGTAGGGTGTATGGGGAAAGCGGCAAGGGGGCTGGCTTGCCGACTATAATTTGTTTTCATTTTGTTCTTGCTTTGGGGCAACTCCTTTGGAGCTCGCTCTTCTGATTTTTTTAGTGATGTGATAAATATGAATGTTTTGTTGCTCAATTTCGCACGGTCTGGGTTGTGTTATGCCATAAAGTACAGGGTATGCGACAGAGTCAAGGTCAGTTGACGATAAGCATTATGAGCATGTACAATCCAATGACATGAAAGTCAAATAAAATGAAAAAAAAAGTTTACAGTAATTGAAATCAACATTTTCTTGACAATTCTTACACATGACGAAAGCTGATAAAAACTTGATAATAATTGGTCATCAAGAGTTCCTTTGTGTGAATCAACTTATTGTTGTGCCCTTATAGAGGGTACTATAATTTTCTGATGAAGTGTGTAAAGCATGGGAGACGTCTTAAATAGTGTGGGCCTTAAGAAGTGCCGGACAGAAACTGCCAAGCAAATAACATGAGCCTTATCAGGAACATAGGCAAATAGATTCAAAATTTAACAATTAATTTATTCTCAAAAAAAAGTTAGATTAATTTATCCAAGTCTTAAGAATATACATATTTTACATATGTTGCTAAATAGTCATGTATTCGTGAGCTTTTGAAAGCTCATAAGTTAAATTAATTTTCTGCTGTTAGATATTTAACATTTAGTTGAAAGGCAGTTGTAGACACCAATAATAATTTAAATGTCCAGCACAATAGAGCTTTTCCGACACTTACAAGTAATCCTTACAATCAATATTGATAAACTCATTAAAGTTCATAAACATTATTGGTATTCTGCTGTAAGATATTTAACATTTAGTTGCAAGGAGGATGTAAGCACAACATTAATTTGTGCTCATGAATAAGTGAGATTTAAAGGCTTACAATCGAAATTGGTTTTCTGCTGTTCGACATTTAACAGTGGTTAGAAGGAGGATGTAGAACGCTAAAGTAATTCAACTGCCTGGCAAAGTAACTTACAAATACATATTTTGCTTAATGCTTATGTTTTGGTAAGTTTTCAAAAAAGGTTTCTGATTGCATGTGAAGTGTGAGTGCGAAAGTACTTGAGCTTGGTTTTCTCGTCGTAATAGGTGGTTGCCATGTGCTCATCAATCATAGCCTTGGCCATATTATTAGGCCTCGGAACTTTGTCGACTCGTCTGAACAATCCGCACAGCTGTCTGCGGCGCTTCGGATATCTCAATCATCAGGTGACCGACCGCCCAACGGTGCCATTCGCTCATTACGGGCGCGTGTCTGCGGCTCATTGACTGACAAGTGGACAGGCGCCCCCCATTGAGCTTGTCGGAGTCAGTTGCTGGCCTAGACAGGCGGGCCTAGGGGCAGCTGCTGTTAGATTTGGACTCATCACAGCTTTGAAGTTGCCTAATCACAGGTTTTTACTTGTGGGAGCAGAGTTTTTGGTAGCTATCAAATTATTTGTGGTGCAGTTGTTTATTATGCTACTGGGTGCTGGGTTATGCTTTTTGCTTAGTTTATTATTATGTGGCTAGGTAAAGAAACGTGGCGCTGAACGCTGCGGATAGTCCAGTAGATGCTCGTCTCTGTCCCTGTCACTCTCCCGCTCTCGCTCCCGTTCCCGCTCCCGCTCCCGCTCGCGCTGCCTTTGTCTTTCGCGGTTAAGCTCCGCCTGGCAAGGATCCGCAGTGGGTGACGATCCATGCAGTGGATGATCGCGTGGCCAGGCCAGACGATCGGGTGTATCATCATCATAGTACTGATCACTGTCGTGGCCATACGAGTCCGGATCCTCGCCAGAGCTGAGTCCATACAGCGGATTGTCGCGTCCGCGTTGCGGACCTTGTGCTGAAGGCTGCGAGCGCAACGGCGCGTAGCCTGCCCCATTGCGTCGGTTCAGCCAGATACGCTGCGGCGTTGTCGCTGGTTTCCGGGACAAGAAGCGACCTGGCTGCGGCGGATGGGGGTGTGCACCAGCTTCATCGCTGCACTTGAGACCACGCACAATGTTGTTCATGTAGATCGAATGCGGCAGCGGCTGCCGAAGCTTTGGCCTCGGTCTGGGCATAATCTGCTTGTTGCTCACATAAAAATCTCGCCGCTGCGGTGGCAACATGCCGATCCGTTGTCGTGGCTTGGCGAACTGGCCCTCATACAAAATGGGCTCCACATAGTTCTTGACAGGCTTGCGAAAGCGGCTTCCCGACGGCATAAGTCGCATGTTGGCTGTCAATCAAATAAAGGCAAATTGATTTGTTTGTGTTTATCAAATCGTTTAGTTAAAGTAATTCTCACTTACCTGCCTCCTCAGGCGCTGAAAATTGTGGGCATAGATTCGTATCCTGATCTTCGGCATCCTCACAGTCTTCACTGGCTATATTGTTGGTGGGAAAATATTTAAATTTTTTTATAAATTAGTTAAAGCTGCAAATTTTAACTTTTATTATTATAACTATTTCAAATGATTTTTCAAAATACCCCAAAAACCCAACCCGAATTCAGCTCTGATGCATATTTTTCTAGAAACAAATCAACAAAAAATTGTTGTGCATGTAAAGTAAACTCGAAAGTTCTTGCGACTTTCTCTAAAATCTACAAGGCAAGAATATTTTTTTTGACCTTAATGGCGCCACCCACCTTCAGTTTCTTTGTCTTGTTCTTCTTCATTTGCTCTGCTGTCAGCGTTTTCCATTGTGGTTTCCTCATCGTCAGATGCTTCGATGCACTCGGTTGTTGCTTCACTTTCTGTCGATGTTGTGGCCATCGCTTCCGGCCGCAATGTGGTGGACTTGGGACGTGATCTCAGCTCGGCGGCCTCCGTGGTCAAAAATACCGGAAACGTATCACTGGGCTGCATGCTGCCATCCAATTTGATCGTGGGCTTATCCGGCACACCTGCCAACTTGCCGCGCTGTTGCTTGCGGCGCCTGCCACGCAGGGACTTCAGCTGGTTGCGTCTGGTGTAGACGACGGTGGAGCTGCTCGGCGCAGTGATTGTAGTTGACATTTCGTCAAGCTCCATTATGGTGGGCAGCAATTCGGTTGTTGTGGTGCTCGGCGTTGTTGTTGTTGTTGTGCTCCTGACTGTGGTTGACGTACTCGTGGTGCGCTCTGTGGTGCTGGTTTCAGCTGGCCTGCTGGTTGTTGTTGGCTTTGTACTTGTTGTTGTTGTTGTCTCCAGCTCCGTGGTGCTTGTAGCTGGGCTTGTGCTGGAGCTGATGCTGGTGCTGTTACTGTTCCTGTCTGCTGTTGCGGGTCTGGGCGTCGATTTGCGCATCTTGGATCTGCACTTTTTGCCCCTGGGCTTCTTAGTAGAGGGGCTGGTGGGCGTGCCGCTGGTTGTCGTTGGCTGTGCCATGCCCAGGGTGAAGTTAGTGCAGGGATCGTGCCGCAGCAGAGGCGTGCGCAGCAATACGACTCGCACAAAGCAAGGATGCTGCATGGGCAGCATGGGTCGGGCGCAGGGCTCCAGGCCCGACGGCAGCTGTGCGGCACCGTGGCAGGGTCGTCCATAGTCGCCGCACTCCTCGCTCTCGTCGAAGTCATCGTCGAACAGGCTCAGCTGAGCGCTACTGTCCTCCGGCAGGCTGTCCTCGCAGGGCACCGAGGCGGCGAACAGCATGGGACCCGAGCGCTGGCTGCGTCCACTCAAATCGGCGCTGTCCACGCCTAAAATGTTCTGCATCATCTCGAGCATTTGCAGCTCGCGTTTGGGCAGCGCCGAGCTAAGGTCGGAGTTTTCGATTTGGTCTTGGTTTGAAGTTTGGCTAGTGTCAACTTACCCGATGGTCACCCACAGCAGCAGCAACAGCAGCAGCATCGATAAACTTGTTGGCGGTTTGGCAGTTTCCATGGAAATGTTGCCGCAGCTCGGTCAGCGTTTGGCTTTTGTTTTGTGTGGCGGCGGCGATGGCGGCGTCTCAAATGCTCGGCGGCACACGTATCTGTCAGATACCGAATTCAGCTCGAATGCAGCTCGAACGCTGTGCTCTCACTTTCGGGCAATTGAGCTGCACCTCCCCCTCTGTCCCAACCCCAGCCCCAGCTAGCTTCAATTGGGCGGCTTTTGGGCTGCCCAAAAATCATAGTTTCTGGTCAGCTTTCTCATTAGAACGTCTCCGATCGACCCGTCCGTCTGTTTCAATCTTTGCTTTCGTTCGCTACGTGACCGCACAGTTTGCCAATTTTTCTTCTTTCTTAATTTTTTTATATGTTTTGCATTTTTCTTTTTTTTTCGGTTTGTTTACTTTTCCATGTGCTTTTCGCTGTTGTTTTATTTTTCAGTCGATTTATGTCTCGTTTTATTTTTTATTTAAATACCCTATAACCATCAAAGATGGGTATAAGGTGTGACACAGGCACAAGCAACTTTCTTGAACTACATAAAGAAAAAAGTTTCTTGCTCAGAACTCAGTTGATTAAACCTCGGTTGTCTGTCTGTCTGTTTGTCTGTCTATCTGTCAATCTGTATGTCTATCTGTCTGTCTCTCTGACTTTTTGTCTGTCTATTTGCCCGTTCTTCCGTTTATCTGTCTAATCTCAAGTGTTACATATATCAAACTGTCCGGGAAATCGATTAAATTCCATTATAGATTGCTGTCAATTTGCTGTGCAGATTAGGAAATCATTTTTCGGATACCTCACCCACATTCCAAACTATTTTTGGATTTAGTCTGGGGCTTTGCCATATTTTTGCAGTGCATGTTTCATAAAAAGTGATCTGTAATCATTGGAGCTATTCAAAAATGAATTTCCCATAGTTTGGGGCTTTTTGTGCAGGCAGCTCGGCACGTTGTACAGGGTATATCCTAGTCGCGCAATGTTGCCAAGACTAATTCTTAACTTGTTCTTGTTAGCATTAATGTTACATGTCAGTCGCCTTGTCTCAGCTTTGTGTTAATCACTTTTTAGCCATTCGTTCGCATGTGCAGGGCGGGCGGTTGGTGCAGTGGGTGGTACAGTAGGACTGGTGAGGTGAAGGGGCGAGGGGTACTCACTGTTGTGTCTGAGTTTCGCTTTTTTAATCTATGTGCACACAAGTGTTTTTTCGTGGTGGGTGCTCTGTTGACTGACTAAGTAAATAATACCGTCAGACTGTTTGCGGTTTCGCATAGAACAACAACAACAACAACAGCAGCAACAACAACAGCAGCAACAACAACAATTGCTGACTACACGTTTTTTGTTGTTGCCAATTTCTCGCATTCTCGTGCAACATCCGCTCAATTTCAAAGCGTTCGAGATGGTTTTAGATCATTGCTAATTCTAATTGTTCTTAATGGAGCTCGGAATTGGAATAGCTAATGATTGGTTTTAATTTTCGTTGCGGTTCGTGCTGTTTTGGTGCGAAATGAAGATTAGAGCTGAGACGGGCGATTTACTTTCGGCTATTGTCATTTGAGCAGCAAGCAAATAAAATAAATGCTTCACTTTAATTTTAATTTAGGGTGCGTATCTCAGGTTGCGCAGCTTTCATTTTGTTTATTCTGCTGAAGAAAATAAAAAAAGAAAATAATAAATGCTAGAAAATCTTATCAACGATGAGGAGTACATAGTTTAATAGCCTGGACTCCTAGACAATCTCTTTAGTGAACGAACTCTTATAAATCTGCGAGGTCCTACCCCAAATCTTTCCGTTCCAGACAACTAGTAGAGTTTAATGTTTGGTTCATATGTAAAATGATATTTGGAAATAGAATTATGAAATTAATAATTTATATTGGTTGTTTAAAACACTTCTATGTATAAGACTTTGGAAATCATAATTCGTTTCACAAGCCAAACATTTTAATCAACAATCAACCCGATAGAAAGTCGACTTGTCATGCTGATAAGAATAATATACTTTATGGAATCAATCTGTGCATTAAAAGCCTTTTGTAAAGATTTTAATTTTTGCAAGGCCATAAAGATAGAACCAAAGAGTTAAGTCGATGAATTACTTTTATATAATAAAAAAGAATTATGATAGACCGGATGATATGAAAGCATGACATCTCTGCATGCTCGACGAAATGCCTATATCTTGAGGAATTAAAAAATCCGAATAAGACCACGAATATTTATTGGGCTAATCTAAAATTGTATGTGCTTAAAACTTCTGTGAGGATTAAGTTAACTGGGATAAATTATCGATATGCCAAATTTCGTCATAACAGCTTAACATGCAAATTATTTCGTTGAAAAGTAAAGAATCTAAGCTAAATAAGGGCTTTAAGATTTTTTCTTCCAAGATTTTCTGTACATTCCTTACATTATTGTTGTTGTTGCTAAATGTTGCCCCCCCTCGGCCCATTGGGGACTTCATGTAGCTGCTGCTGTTGCCACATGCCAAGCTGTCAAGTTGTCACTGGAAAAAACGTGTTAGACAAATGCGCTTCTCACGTGAATTGAAGATGTTCACACAATATTTTAAGTGCAAACATAACATACAAACATTTAGCTACATAATAGAAGGTTCAAAGATTTTATAGATTCTATATGAGCCCAACTTCAAATGTTCTACATGTTTTTCAACCCTTTCAAGAGTTTCATATTTCTTAGCATTTTACACCGCGGGCTTGAAATTTATTCATACTTCCAACAAAATTGTGGCAACAATTTGATTTTCTTTTATGCATTTGATTTTCTCAATCCCATCAAGTTAACATGACAAATGTGATTATGATCTAACAAAGGGTATTCTAGTTTTGTGAGAAAGTGCGTCAAGCGCTGCGAAAGCAAAAATATAAAAATTCCTAACTAGTATTAACAGCCAAGTTTGTATAAATTATTATTATATAATTGTATAAAACTGGCTATGGAAAAAGTATATTTTTTAGCTACTCTTTCCTGTTTTTAATTAAATATTAAATAAACCCAACAATAGGCCGACAACAAATAGGGTGTTCCAGAGCGAACGAAAGAAGAACCGTGTCACGTTGATGGATTTGTTGTTGTCGCACATGGTTCCAGAATTTGTTGTACTCGCACTTTAAGAAATGTTTTCATCCAGGCAACAGTTAAGCACGCAACACGCTCAACACTGTTGACAAAGCGTATCCATATCGGTGTCAAGGCGGCAAGGGGCGGTGCTGCGACAAAGTCCTGACTAAGAACTTAACCAACCAATGCATGGCACAAAGACGCCTCTCGACAAGGATAACAAACGAAGCACTCAAATTTACATAAAAGCATGCGATACATTTTTATAGCCATATCCATTGTGGACTCCTGGCTATACTATGTTTCCGATATCGTACATGTGGCATATAAATATAGATCGACAGGGAAGCGTTCACTTGAAGGTGACTTGGGTAAAAAACCTTTCAATTGTTGGTGTAGAAAGAAAATAATAAATATATATTTAACAAGAATAATATTGTCTATGCACGAATGTATAAATGAATGAATGATTGAATGAATTTATGAATGTGTGTTAATGTTTGTTTGTAAGTATGTGTAAATATGTGAGCATGTTTGTGTCTATGTGCATGTATGTATGTGCATATATTGTCTTATCAAATACCAATAGCATACCAGACAGACAGATTTGTCCTGTTGCGCAGCAAATTTAAATAAGGAAATGTATTTATTAGAGCTGCCCTCCTCCTCCTATGTAGGTATTAGGTATGTAGATATGTAGGTATGTATGTATGTATGTATGTATGTATGTATGTATGTATGTATTTATGCATGTATGTACGCATGTATGTATGCATGCATATATGTATGTATAAATGTGTTTGTATGAATGTGTGGTTCGTATGTGTGAATATGTCTGATTTTCAAATATACTAAGTACACATAGCCCGATATTTCCCACCCCCATAATTCGGTCGAATCTCATCCGATTAACACGAAGCTCGGCTCTTTGTCCATCGTGTAGCCTCTACATCAATTTGGAATTTGAGAAGGGAAGAGAGAGAGAGAGTGAAAATTAGAGAGAGATAGCGAGAGAGGCAGAGGGAGACAGAATATGAGTCGTTATAAGAGCGAAGTCTAAATGAGACACATCTTGTTAAATTAATAAACAATTCTGCGTATAGTACACCTGGAGCTCATCTACATAAAAATTGTCTGTTGACAAATGTTGATTAAGATAAAATCTTAAGGGCATCTAAAGAAATATTTAAATTTATTAATTATAAAGAGGGTATTTAGAGGATTTAAAGCTGGGAACCCAACACATATAACCTTATATTTTATATGCTTATATGAGCAACCATTTCCTTGATATAAAAACTCGAGTTTGATCGGAAGTCAAGCTTTGAGTTTGTTTAGAATATTGTTCGGGGACGACGTCTCCAAAAGCCCCACTGCCTAGTCTTGGGATCGACTCTAGCTGTTGCTAGGAAAGTGTGTGTCTGTGTGTGTGTTTGCTAAATAATGTCGCGTGTGAGTCGTGACTCGGCAATTCGAGATGTGACATGGGATTGTGTGAAATTAAGTTGACAAAATACAAATATTTGTCAGTCCATTGGTGCACTCGCCGGCTTGCCAGTTTGGCCCGGTTAATTCCTGGTGATTCCCGCCGAGACACGGTCTCGGGGCCGTGTAATCCGTGGTTGGATGGGAGGCTGGCGAAATGCGGAAAGTGTAATTAAAGCTAATCAAAGCTTCAAGTGCCCCTAAACCCAAATCACAGACTTTTGCGGCTTATGTGAAACTTTTTATTTCATTTCATTTTCATGTATTTGTTTTTTTTTTGTTTTGTTTTTTTTTTTGCATGTTTTTGGTTTGTTTTTATGTTTAAATACTTATTAAAATTATTTTTGTTGCGGTGTGTTCTTGTTAGCTTCTGCTTGTTGTTGTTGTTGTTGTTGTTGTTCATATGCGTGATGGTGTGTGAGAGTTTTTTTATTTGATTTTTTGTTTGCTAAATGCTGTTTTTGCCATTTTTTTTGAGATTTTTTTGTTCTGAATGCGACGGCAGCTAACTGTTACTATATACGTTAATATCTATAATATAGATGTAGGTCTATGCTTGTATGTGTGAGCATGTATGTGTGTGTGTGTGTGTGTGTGCGTGTGTCTGTGTGAGTGTGTGATCTTTTCCGAGTGTTGTTTATATTGGTTTTTCATATCATTTTCGCGTTGCTTATCATTTTGTTCAAAGTATTTTCTTTAAGTTAGGAATGGAAAAAATACAAGCCATAATCGAAAAAAACTTTACAAATTACATTTAAAAAGTAGAAAGAGAGCATTCTATGTGTATGCCATATGTGTGTGATGGAGAGAGATAGATAGTACGAGAGAGGGAGGGACAGAGATTTAGAGATATAGTGCTGGGAAGGAAGTTGGCGGGGCCCAGCCTACTTATTTACAATAATATTTATTCTCATAGCGCTGACAAAAGTCACAGATCAGATCACAACAACGTCCATTGCTGAATCGGCAGCGACAGTTCTCCATCTTCTTGAGGACGCTCGTGACATAGCCACGCCCACAGCACAAATTCGCACAGTTGTCGGGATGCAGACACTGGCGATTCTTGGTGACCGAGCAGTAGTTGGGCGAGGTCTCCAAATAATAGAGCGTTGTGTATTGTTGTTGCTACAAGGGAGAGAGAGAGATTCTTAGATGAGAAAAGTGAAAAATAATATTAAATAATATTATTTCTAAATTAGAGTTATTATACTGGACTGATTCTTTGTCGTGGTAATTCGTTCTATGTCCATTCAAAACACATTTTAAGACATTTAATTTTGTATACTACAAATAAATGAAAGATATTTGATCATATAAATACTGATCATATTTTAAATATTTATAATTTTCTAGACTTTTACAACACTATATTCCATTATTACCGTTTTTTGTTCTCTTATAACACTAATTTTCAATATACGAATATACCAATATGGGTAAGGAATGACAATGTGTAGCTCTTTCCTCAAAAAATTAGTTGATGATTTAGTCTTAGATTTTATCGGGGATATTTATAGTTCTAATAGCTATCCACAGAATTGATCTAAAACCGCTTAGAACCTACATGTTTGAATTAGTTATGTGAGGCTTAAGTGTTGCGTAACGATATGATTTGTTCGACCTAGTTGCACAACAATGCGCCAGTGTTGCTTAACGATTCGTTAAGTTTGAATATCTTGCTTAGAGTCGAGCACTGGGGCATGGTACTTACTTTCTTACGTCGCTGTTTTGGTTTTTTCAAGCGACTCGCCGTGGTCTGGCGCGTGTTGCGCTGGTTGGTGGGCTTGCGTATGGCCTGGTTATACTTCTGGCGCAACAGCGTGGCCGTAGAATTGAAATCAGCCATCTTCTTCCAGCAGGTCTTCGTCGAGCAGGAGCCGGAGACGCCGTGGCACTTGCACTTGTCCTTCATCAGCGTGGAGACGGCCTCGATGCCAACCTGTTTTAGAGAGAGAAATAGGCAAGTTAACCACTTGGTATATGCTTGGTATGTTTATCGACACCTACTTCAGAGTCATGTCGCAATATTTCGGTAACCTCGTCCCCATCGCTGGTGTGCAATTCGAGAAAGTTGCGCGTCAGCCGCTTGCCATGCTTTAGATTATCGTTGCAGCCGCCCCATTGAAAGTCCTGATCCGGACGATTCTGTTTGCGCGGCCCGCAGGTGCACTTGGTCATCTGGCCCTCGGCGCACGCTCGGGCTATCGAATGGGTCATAGCGGCTGCCGTTAGGGCGTGCACAAATGCCGTCTCCTTGTAGAGCTTCTTGAATATGTTACGCTTGCCGCGCGTCTCGACGGAACAGTTCCAGCGATCGTAACGGAACTGATCCTCGCAGTGGGTGGTGGCCAAGCGTCGTGCCTCGCTCAGCGCACCAGGCAGACCGGTCTCCTTGCGGCACTGATGATTCTGCCGCCGTGTGGCAGGCATATAACGGCAGGGTCCGCCCACCTGACCCTGCGATGTGAAAACGGCCATGACTGTGTGTTCCGAAATGAAATGTTCGCTGTAAAATGGGCAATAAAAGAAATCAATTAAATCATTGCCATTAACTTTATAAACTTAGTTTTAAGATTTTAAGCATACACATACAGTTATATATATATATATAAAGATATGTTTGACGTCCACAAGACTTCTTGTTAATTTGCTGGATTTTTATAAAAATCATTTAGATCTTAACGTCCTCTGGTCAATACGACAAAATACAAATACATACGCGACAAAATACAATATCCCCATAAAACAAACCCATATTAATACGCCGCTTAGTTGATTTATTGCGCCTAGAACTATAAATATATATATGTATAACGACTTACGTAAAACCACATTTATTGCTAACCGAAAGCCCAATACAACAACAACAACAACAAAAGATCATCAACGTGATATTGATACTTAATAAAAGATATAAATAAATGGTCCTAAAGAAGCGCATAAATATTTTATTGGAGGTGCCTGAAATTTTCCTGAATTATAAGCAAAGTTTTATTGTTTTACGTATTTACCATTTATACTAACTTTATTTAAAATTATTTACTATTCACCTTTTTATAGCCTTGCAGAGGGTATTATAATTTTGTCGTGAAATGTGTACGGCATAGGCATATGAGACATCTCCGACCCCATAAAATATATATATTCTTGATCAGCATCAACAGCCGAGTCGTTATAGCCATGTCCGTCTGTCTGTTTCTATACGAACTGATCCTTCAGTCTTAAAGCTATCTTTATGAAACTTTGCAGAAGTATCTCTTACTGTTGCAAGCAGCACATATGTCAAAACCAACTGGATCGGACCACTGTATCGTATAGCTGCCATAGGAACGATCGGTCGAAAATTAAGTTGTTAAGGTTTAAAAGGTGAAAATCTAAATTTTGACCCAAATCGTCAAAATGGCAAAGGGTAACATCACGTTTTTTTTTCAAAATCGGGGTCGGTTCGGAAATCGAATCTTTTTTGATGATTTTTTTTTAATATCTCGGGTAAATATTGTCTGATTTCATCGCGTTTTGTCTACTTTTTGAACGACGACTTTTTTAATATATTAAATTTTATTTATTTCAGGTAAATACAGTCAAAACGTGACAAAAGGGAGGACAGAAGAAATATTCAAATGCTCCAAAACATATATTTTTTAAATAACTATGTACATAATAATTAAGCAATGAACATACGATGTTACGAAACAAAATAAATATATTGAAAAATAAATCAATTCTGATGTTTTTTTTTGTGAGGAATTTTTTGGGCAGTGTCGGCATAGCTTCGCCGTTGATCTGCGCTAGATAGAAAACAGCTCTCGTCTGATTTTCATTTTTAAGGCGGCGGAGTTATTTCGCTTCAAAACGGCATAATCTCGCCATGATCATATATCCGCGGAATTATGTCCGTTCTGAAACGACATATCTCCGCCATTAAAAGAGATAATGTCGCTTTAAAGCGAAATATCTCCGCGGAAACGACATATCTCTGCCGTCAAAAGATATTATGTCGCTTTGAAACGAAATATCTCCGCGGAATTATGTTCGTTCTGAAACGCCGTTGAAAGAGAAACGAAATAACTCCGCCGTTGAAAGAGATTACGTCGTTTTAAAACGAACATAATTCCGCGGAGATATGTCGTTTTGAAACGACATATCTCCGCGGAAACGAAATATCTTTGCCGTCAAAAGAGAATATGTCGTTTCGAAACGACATATCTCCGCGGAATTATGTTCGTTCTGAAACGACATATCTCCGCCGTTAAAAGAGAATATGTCGTTTTAAAACGACATATCTCCGCCGTGAAAAGAGAATATGTCGCTTTGCAACGACATATCTCCGCCGCGAAAAGAGAATATGTCGCTTTGAAACGACATATCTCCGCGGAATTATGTTCGTTCTGAAACGACATATCTCCGCCGTTAAAAGAGAATAAAAAGAATAAAGAGAATATCTCCGCCGCTAAAAGAGAATATGTCGTTTTGAAACGACATATCTCCGCGGAATAATGTTCGCACTGAAACGAAATATCTCCGCCGTCAAAAGAGAATATGTCGATTCGAAACGACATATCTCCGCGGAATAATGTTCGTTCTGAAACGACATATCTCCGCCGTTAAAAGAGAATATGTCGTTTTAAAACGACATATCTCCGCCGCTAAAAGAGAATATGTATTTTTGAAACGACATATCTCCGCGGAAACGACATATCTCCTCCGCTAAAAGAGAATATGTCGTTTTGAAACGACATATCTCCGCGGAATAATGTTCGTACTGAAACGACATATCTCCGCCGTTAAAAGAGAATATGTCGTTTTAACGACGTATCTCCTCCGCTAAAAGTGAATATGTCGCTTTGAAACGACATATCTCCGCGGAAACGACATATCTCCGCCGTGAAAAGAGAATATGTCCTTTTGAAACGACATATCTTCGCCGCTAAAAGAGAATATGTCGTTTTGAAACGACATATCTCCGCCGTTAAAAGAGAAACGAAATAACTCCGCCGTTGAAAGAGATTACGTCGTTTTGAAACGAACATAATTCCGCGGAGATATGTCGTTTCAAAACGACATTTCTCCGCGGAAACGAAATATCTCCGCCGTCAAAAGAGAATATGTCGTTTCGAAACGACATATCTCCGCGGAATTATGTTCGTTCTGAAACGACATATCTCCGCCGTTAAAAGAGAATATGTCGTTTTAAAACGACATATCTCCGTCGCTAAAAGAGAATATGTCGTTTTGAAACGACATATCTCCGCGGAATACTGTTCGTTCTAAAACGACATATCTCCGCCGCTAAAAGAGAATATGTCTTTTTGAAACGACATATCTCCGCGGAAACGACATATCTCCTCCGCTAAAAGAGAATATGTTGTTTTGAAACGACATATCTCCGCGGAATAATGTTCGTACTGAAACGACATATCTCCGCCGTTAAAAGAGAATATGTCGTTTTAACGACATATCTCCTCCGCTAAAAGAGAATATGTCGGTTTGAAACGACATATCTCCGCGGAAACGACATATCTCCGCCGTGAAAAGAGAATATGTCGCTTTGAAACGACATATCTCCGCGGAATTATGTTCGTTCTGAAACGACATATCTCCGCCGTTAAAAGAGAATATGTCGTTTCAAAAAAACATATCTCCGCCGTGAAAAGAGAATATGTCGCTTTGCAACGACATATCTCCGCGGAAACGACATATCTCCGCCGTGAAAAGAGAATATGTCGCTTTGAAACGACATATCTCCGCGGAATTATGTTCGTTCTGAAACGACATATCTCCGCCGTTAAAAGAGAATAAAGAGAATATCTCCGCCGCTGAATGAGAATATGTCTTTTTGAAATGACATATCTCCACCGTTAAAAGAGAATATGTCGTTTTAAAACGACATATCTCCGCCGCTAAAAGAGAATATGTCGTTTTGAAACGACATATCTCCGCGGAATAATGTTCGTTCTGAAACGACATATCTCCGCCGTTAAAAGAGAATATGTCGTTTTAAAACGACATATCTCCGCCGTTAAAAGAGAATATGTCGTTTTAAAACGACATATCTCCGCCGTGAAAAGAGATTATGTCGCTTTGCAACGACATATCTCCTCCGCGAAAAGAGAATATGTCGCTTTGAAACGACATATCTCCGCGGAAATATGTTCGTTCTGAAACGACATATCTCCGCCGTTAAAAGAGAATAAAAAGAATAAAGAGAATATCTCCGCCGCTAAAAGAGAATATGTCGTTTTGAAACGACATATCTCCGCGGAATAATGTTCGCACTGAAACGACATATCTCCGCCGTTAAAAGAGAATATGTCGTTTTAAAACGACATATCTCCGCCGTGAAAAGAGAATATGTCGCTTTGAAACGACATATCTCCGCGGGAACGACATATCTCCGCCGTGAAAAGAGAATATGTCGCTTTGAAACGACATATCTCCAAGGAATTATGTTCGTTCTGAAACGATATATCTCCGCCGTTAAAAGAGAATGTGTCGTTTTGAAACGACATATCTCCGCCGTTAAAAGAGAAACGAAATAACTCCGCCGTTGAAAGAGATTACGTCGTTTTGAAACGAACATAATTCCGCGGAGATATGTCGTTTTGAAACGACATATCTCCGCGGAAACGAAATATCTCCGCCGTCAAAAGAGAATATGTCGATTCGAAACGACATATCTCCGCGGAATAATGTTCGTTCTGAAACGACATATCTCCGCCGTTAAAAGAGAATATGTCGTTTTAAAACGACATATCTCCGCCGCTAAAAGAGAATATGTATTTTTGAAACGACATATCTCCGCGGAAACGACATATCTCCTCCGCTAAAAGAGAATATGTTAAAAGAGAATATGTCGTTTTAAAACAACATATCTCCGCCGTGAAAAGAGAATATGTCGTTTTGAAACGACATGTCTCCGCGGAATAATGTTCGTTCTGAAACGACATATCTCCGCCGTTAAAAGAGAATATGTCGTTTTAAAACGACATATCTCCGCCGCTAAAAGAGAATATGTATTTTTGAATCGACATATCTCCGCGGAAACGACATATCTCCTCCGCTAAAAGAGAATATGTCGTTTTGAAACCACATATCTCCGCGGAATAATGTTCGTACGAAAACGACATATCTCCGCCGTTAAAAGAGAATATGTCGTTTTAACGACATATCTCCTCCGCTAAAAGAGAATATGTCGCTTTGAAGCGACATATCTCCGCGGAAGCGACATATCTCCGCCGTGAAAAGAGAATATGTCGCTTTGAAATGGCATATCTCCAAGGAATTATGTTCGTTCTGAAACGACATATCTCCGCCGTTAAGTCGTTTTGAAACGACATATCTTCGCCGCTAAAAGAGAATATGTCGTTTTGAAACGACATATCTCCGCCGTTAAAAGAGAAACGAAATAACTCCGCCGTTGAAAGAGATTACGTCGTTTTGAAACGAACATAATTCCGCGGAGATATGTCGTTTCAAAACGACATATTCTCTTTTAGCGGAGGAGATATTCTCTTTATTCTTTTTATTCTCTTTTAACGGCGGAGATATGTCGTTTCCGCGGAGATATGTCGTTTCAAAGCGACATATTCACTTTTAGCGGAGGAGATACGTCGTTAAAACGACATATTCTCTTTTAACGGCGGAGATATGTCGTTTCAGTACGAACATTATTCCGCGGAGATATGTCGTTTCAAAACGACATATTCTCTTTTAGCGGAGGAGATATGTCGTTTCCGCGGAGATATGTCGTTTCAAAAATACATATTCTCTTTTAGCGGCGGAGATATGTCGTTTCAAAACGACATATCTCCGCGGAATTATGTTCGTTCTGAAGCGACATATCTCCGCCGTTAAAAGAGAATATGTCGTTTTAAAACGACATATCTCCGTCGCTAAAAGAGAATATGTCGTTTTGAAACGACATATCTCCGCGGAATAATGTTCGTTCTGAAAAGACATATCTCCGCCGCTAAAAGAGAATATGTATTTTTGAAACGACATATCTCCGCGGAAACGACATATCTAATCCGCTAAAAGAAAATATGTTGTTTTGAAACGAGATATCTCCGCGGAATAATGTTCGTACTGAAACGACATATCTCCGCCGTCTAAAAGAGAATATGTCGTTTTAACGACATATCTCCGCCGCTAAAAGAGAATATGTCGCTTTGCAACGACATATATCCGCGGAAACGACATATCTCCGCCGTGAAAAGAGAATATGTCGCTTTGAAACGACATATCTCCAAGGAATTATGTTCGTTCTGAAACGACATATCTCCGCCGTTAAAAGAGAATATGTCGTTTTGAAACGACATATCTTCGCCGCTAAAAAAGAATATGTCGTTTTGAAACGACATATCTTCGCCGTTAAAAGAGAAACGAAATAACTCTGCCGTTGAAAGAGATTACGTCGTTATGAAACGAACATAATTCCGCGGAGATATGTCGTTTCGAAACGACATATCTCCGCGGAATAATGTTCGTTCTGAAACGACATATCTCCGCCGTTAAAAGAGAATATGTCGTTTTAAAACGACATATCTCCGCCGCTAAAACAGAATTTGTCTTTTTGAAACAACATATCTCAGAGGAAACGACATATCTCCTCCGCTAAAAGAGAATATGTTGTTTTGAAACGACATATCTCCGCGGAATAATGTTCGTACTGAAACGACATATCTCCGCCGTTAAAAGAGAATATATCGTTTTAAAACAACATATCTCCGCCGTAAAAAGAGAATATGTCGCTTTGATACGACATATCTCCGCGGAAACGACATATCTCCGCCGTGAAAAGAGAATATGTCGCTTTGAAACGACATATCTCCAAGGAATTATGTTCGTTCTGAAACGACATATCTCCGCCGTTAAAAGAGAATATGTCGTTTTGAAACGACATATCTTCGCCGCTAAAAAAGAATATGTCGTTTTGAAACGACATATCTTCGCCGTTAAAAGAGAAACGAAATAACTCTGCCGTTGAAAGAGATTACGTCGTTACGTCGTTTCGAAACGACATATCTCCGCGGAATTATGTTCGTTATGAAACGACATATCTCCGCCGTTAAAAGAGAATATATCGTTTTAAAACAACATATCTTCGCCGCTAAAAGAGAATATGTCGCTTTGAAACGACATATCTCCAAGGAATTATGCTCGTTCTGAAACGACATATTCTCCGCCGTTAAAAGAGAATATATCGTTTTAAAACAACATATCTCCGCCGTGAAAAAAGAATATGTCGCTTTGATACGACATATATCCGCGGAAACGACATATCTCCGCCGTGAAAAGAGAATATGTCGTTTTAGAACGACATATCTCCGAGGAATAATGTTCGTTCTGAAACGACATATCTCCGCCGTTAAAAGAGAATATGTCGTTTTAAAACGACATATCTCCGCCGTGAAAAGAGAATATGTCGCTTTGCAACGACATATCTGCACCGTGAAAAGAGAATATGTCGCTTTGAAACGACATATCTCCGCGGAATTATGTTCGTTCTGAAACGACATATCTCCGCCGTTAAAAGAGAATTTGTCTTTTTGAAACGACATATCTCCGCGGAAACGACATATCTCCTCCGCTAAAAGAGAATATGTTGTTTTGAAACGACATATCTCCGAGGAATAATGTTCGTTCTGAAACGACATATCTCCGCCGTTAAAAGAGAATATGTCGTTTTAAAACGACATATCTCCGCCGTGAAAAGAGAATATGTCTCTTTGCAACGACATATCTCCGCCGTGAAAAGAGAATATGTCGCTTTGATACGACATATCTCCGCGGAAACGACATATCTCCGCCGTGAAAAGAGAATATGTCGCTTTGAAACGACATATCTCCAAGGAATTATGTTCTTTCTGAAACGACATATCTCCGCCGTTAAAAGAGAATATGTCGTTTTAAAACGACATATCTTCGCCGCTAAAAAAAAAAAAAATGTCGTTTTGAAACGACATATCTTCGCCGTTAAAAGAGAAACGAAATAACTCCGCCGTTGAAAGAGATTACGTCGTTTTGAAACGAACATAATTCCGCGGAGATATGTCGTTTTGAAACGACATATCTCCGCGGAAACGAAATATCGTCGCCGTCAAAAGAGAATATGTCGTTTCGAAACGACATATCTCCGCGGAATTATGTTCGTTCTGAAACGACATATCTCCGCCGTTAAAAGAGAATATATCGTTTTAAAACAACATATCTCATAATTATGAATCATGTTCGTTTCAAAACGATGTAATCTCTTTCAACGGCGGAGTTATTTCGTTTCTCTTTTAACGGCGGAGATATGTCGTTTCAAAACGACATATCTCCGCGGAATTATGTTCGTTTCAAAACGATGTAATCTCTTTCAACGGCGGAGTTATTTCGTTTCTCTTTTAACGGCGGAGATATGTCGTTTCAAAACGACATATCTCCGCCGCTAAAAGAGAATATGTCGTTTTGAAACGACATATCTCCGCGGAATAATGTTCGTTCTGAAACGACATATCTCCGGCGTTAAAAGAGAATATGTCGTTTTAAAACGACATATCTCCGCCGTGAAAAGAGAATATGTCGCTTTGAAACGACATATCTCCGCGGAAACGACATGTCTCCGCCGTGAAAAGAGAATATGTCGCTTTGAAACGACATATCTCCAAGGAATTATGTTCGTTCTGAAACAACATATCTCCGCCGTTAAAAGAGATTATGTCGTTTTGAAACGACATATCTTCGCCGCTAAAAAAGAATATGTCGTTTTGAAACGACATATCTTCGCCGTTAAAAGAGAAACGAAATAACTCTGCCGTTGAAAGAGATTACGTCGTTATGAAACGAACATAATTCCGCGGAGATATGTCGTTTTGAAACGACATATCTCCGCGGAAACGAAATATCTCCGCCGTCAAAAGAGAATATGTCGTTTCGAAACGACATATCTCCGAGGAATTATGTTCGTTCTGAAACGACATATCTCCGCCGTTAAAAGAGAATATGTCGTTTTAAAACGACATATCTCCGCCGCTAAAAGAGAATATGTCGTTTTGAAACGACATATCTCCGCGGAATAATGTTCGTTCTGAAACGACATATCTCCGCCGTTAAAAGAGAATATGTCGTTTTGAAACGACATATCTCCGCGGAATTATGTTCGTTCTGAAACAACATATCTCCGCCGTTAAAAGAGAATATGTCTTTTTGAAACGTCATATCTTCGCGGAAACGACATATCTCCTCCGCTAAAAGAGAATATGTTGTTTTGAAACGACATATCTCCGCGGAATAATGTTCGTACTGAAACGACATATCTCCGCCGTTAAAAGAGAATATGTCGTTTTAAAACGACATAGCTCCGCCGTGAAAAGAGAATATGTCGCTTTGAAACGACATATCTCCGCGGAAACGACATATCTCCGCCGTGAAAAGAGAATATGTCGCTTTGAAACGACATATCTCCAAGGAATTATGTTCGTTCTGAAACAACATATCTCCGCCGTTAAAAGAGAATATGTCGTTTTGAAACGACATATCTTCGCCGCTAAAAGAGAATATGTCGTTTTGAAACGACATATCTCCGCCGTGAAAAGAGAATATGTCGTTTTGAGGGTATTATAATTATGTCGTGAAATGTGTACGGCATAGAAGGAGACATCTCCGACCCCATAAAATATATATATTCTTGATCAGCATCAACAGCCGAGTCGTTATAGCCATGTCCGTCTGTCTGTTTCTATACGAACTGGTCCTTCAGTCTTAAAGCTATCTTTATGAAACTTTGCAGAAGTATCTCTTACTGTTGCAAGCAGCACATATGTCAAAACCAGCTGGATCGGACCACTATATCGTATAGCTGCCATAGGAACGATCGGTCGAAAATTAAGTTGTTAAGGTTTAAAAGGTGAAAATCTAAATTTTGACCCAAATCGTCAAAATGGCAAAGGGTAACATCACGTTTTTTTTCAAAATCGGGGTCGGTTCGGAAATCGAATCTTTTTTGATGATTTTTTTTTAATATCTCGGGTAAATATTGTCTGATTTTTAAATGTTATACCTGTTTTAATTCGTACGGATCCCTACTATCAAATGGCATTCAAACAGTTTACAAATCGGCCGGTTCAAAAAAGTTGATGACCAAAAACCGATTCGTTTGTAAAGCACACCTTTTTGATGATTTTTTTTTTAGTATCTCGGCCAAATAATGCCCGATTTCATCGCGTTTTGTCTACTTTTTGAACGACGACTTTTTTAATATATTAAATTTTATTTATTTCAGGTAAATACAGTCAAAACGTGACAAAAGGGAGGACAGAAGAAATATTCAAATGCTCCAAAACATATATTTTTTAAATAACTATGTACATAATAATTAAGCAATGAACATACGATGTTACGAAACAAAATAAATATATTGAAAAATAAATCAATTCTGATGTTTTTTTTTGTGAGGAATTTTGTGGGCAGTGTCGGCATAGCTTCGCCGTTGATCTGCGCGAGATAATGTCGTTAGAAAATAGGTCTCGTCTGATTTTCATTTTTAAAGCGGCGGAGTTATTTCGCTTCAAAACGGCATAATCTCGCCATGATCATATATCCGCGGAATTATGTCCGTTCTGAAACGACATATCTCCGCCGTTAAAAGAGATAATGTCGCTTTAAAGTGAAATATCTCCGCGGAATTATGTTCGTTCTTAAAACGACATATCTCCGCCGCTAAAAGAGAATATGTGGTTTTGAAACGACATATCTCCACGGAATAATGTTCGTTCTGAAACGACATATCTCCGCCGTTAAAAGAGAATATGTCGTTTTAAAACGACATATCTCCGCCGTGAAAAGAGAATATGTCGCTTTGCAACGACATATCTCCGCGGAAACGACATATCTCCGCCGTGAAAAGAGAATATGTCGCTTTGAAACGACATATCTCCGCGGAATTATGTTCGTTCTGAAACGACATATCTCCGCCGTTAAAAGAGAATAAAGAGAATAAAGAGAATTTCTCCGACATATCTCCGCGGAAACGACATATCTCCTCCGCTAAAAGAGAATATGTCGTTTTGAAACGACATATCTCCGCGGAATAATGTTCGTACTGAAACGACATATCTCCGCCGTGAAAAGAGAATATGTCGTTTTAAAACGACATATCTCCGCCGTGAAAAGAGAATATGTCGCTTTGAAACGACATATCTCCAAGGAATTATGTTCGTTCTGAAACGACATATCTCCGCCGTTAAGAGAATATGTCGTTTTAAAACGACATATTTCCGCCGCTAAAAGAGAATATGTCGTTTTGAAACGACATATCTCCGCGGAAACGACATATCTCCTCCGCTAAAAGAGAATATGTCGTTTTGAAACGACATATCTCCAAGGAATTATGTTCGTTCTGAAACGACATATCTCCGCCGTTAAAAGAGAATATGTCGTTTTAAAACGACACATCTCCGCCTCTAAAAGAGAATATGTCGTTTTGAAACGACATATCTCCGCGGAATAATGTTCGTTCTGAAACGACATATCTCCGCCGTTAAAAGAGAATATGTCGTTTTAAAACGACATATCTCCGCCGTGAAAAGAGAATATGTCGCTTTGCAACGACATATCTCCGCGGAAACGACATATCTCCGCCGTGAAAAGAGAATATGTCGCTTTGAAACGACATATCTCCGCGGAATTATGTTCGTTCTGAAACGACATATCTCCGCCGTTAAAAAAGAATAGGTCGTTTTGAAACGACATATCTTCGCCGCTAAAAGAGAGTATGTCGTTTTGAAACGTTCTGAAACGACATATCTCCGCCGTTAAAAGAGAATATGTCGTTTTAAAACGACATATCTCCGCCGCTAAAAGAGAATATGTCGTTTTGAAACGACATATCTCCTCCGCTAAAAGAGAATATGTTGTTTTGAAACGACATATATCCGCGGAATAATGTTCGTACTGAAACGACATATCTCCGCCGTTAAAAGAGAATATGTCGTTTTAAAACAACATATCTCCGCCGTGAAAAGAGAATATGTCGCCTTGATACGACATATCTCCGCGGAAACGACATATCTCCGCCGTGAAAAGAGAATATGTCGCTTTGCAACGACATATCTCCACGGAAACGACATATCTCCGCCGTGAAAAGAGAATATGTCGCTTTGAAACGACATATCTCCGCGGAATTATGTACGTTCTGAAACGACATTTCTCCGCCGTTAAAAGAGAATATGTCGTTTTAAAACGACATATCTCCGCCGTGAAAAGAGAATATGTCGCTTTGAAACGAAATATCTCCGCGGAAACGACATATGTCCGCCGTGAAAAGAGAATATGTCGCTTTGAAACGACATATCTCCAAGGAATTATGTTCGTTCTGAAACGACATATCTCCGCCGTTAAAAGAGAATTCGTCGTTTTGAAACGACATATCTTCGCCGCTAAAAGAGAATATGTCGTTATAAAACGACATACCTCCGCCGTGAAAAGAGAATATGTCGCTTTGAAACGACATATCTCCAAGGAATTATGTTCGTTTTGAAACAACATATCTCCGCCGTTAAAAGAGAAACGAAATGTCTCCGCCGTCAAAAGAGAATATGTCGTTCGAAACGACATATCTCCGCGGAATTATGTTCGTTCTGAAACGACATATCTCCGCCGTTAAAAGAGAATATGTCGTTTTAAAACGACATATCTTCGCCGTTAAAAGAGAAACGAAATAACTCCGCCGTTGAAAGAGACATGTCGTTTCAAAACGACATATCTCCGCGGAAACGACATATCTCCGCCGTGAAAAGAGAATATGTCGCTTTGAAACGACATATCTCCAAGGAATTATGTTCGTTCTGAAACGACATATCTCCGCCGTCAAAAGAGAATATGTCGCTTTGAAACGACATATCTCCGTGGAATTATGTTCGTTCTGAAACGACATATCTCCGCCGTCAAAAGATATTATGTCGCTTTGAAACGACATATCTCCGTGGAAACGACATATCTCCGCCGTCAAAAGAGAAAATTCAATTCGAATAGCGTTTCGTTAAGCAGTATGAAGGTTTGCGTCAACGCTAGAGCACACTTCTGCGCACACAGCAAAGTTTCGTTAAGTGCAATTGCCGGTTTCGTTAACCTGGTCTGAGTCTGGGCTAAGCGTGTACACCAGTTAGCTGCGAATTTGCCATGTGTTCGCGCAGCGAGCTTTTTGTGGCGCTAGCAAAGTTAACGTTATTATTTGAAATTTGTAGCTGCTAGTGGAATATCAGCAATAAAGTTGTGTAAATAGCGACAGAACTTTCGATTTCAACAGAAATCAATAAAAAACAACCAATTAAATATGTATGTAATGGAATTATTCAATGCAGCATTGAAGAGAATTCTCCCAGCTGATAAGCCAAAACACGCCCATTCTTGTAATTGTCGTTGGTTTTGATGTAACAGCAACTTTTGCTTATCAACAGTTTCTGAGAATTGCCCAAAAAAATTTCTTCTTCAGAGCTTATAAAAACTTTTATTTATTTGGGTCTTCATCTATATGCGTGTAATATACGCCGCCGTTTCTATAATGCCGCCGCACTTCCTGTTCAGCTTTGACTCTCTCTCACTCTCTGCCTGACTCCCTCCTCTCTCTCTCTCTCTCTCTCTCTCTCTCTCTCTCTCTCTCTCGCTCTCTGATTTTGTGATTTGCAGGAAATCTTAAATTCTCATAAAACTTAAGTGCACCGTAAATTGGCGTATGAGTAACGATCTCAGCATTTCTTGCCTATTTCCGTCTGCGTCGCCGCCTCGGGGCACACACACACTCGCACACGCACACATTTACCTCTAGCCTCGACCCATAACTATTTGTATGCCGCATGCCACCCCCCGCCCTCCCCTCGCTTTGTTGTTCATTTTGATTTAAACTTTTGCCTGTTCATAATTTTGTTGTTGCGTGTGGGAAAAATCGCGCGCGTTTCTAATGCGAAATTAATTTGGCCAGATTTTCGCAATTAATTAATTAATCAAGTGCTTCCAATTGTTTACAACTTGTTCGACTTCGCTCCACGCGGCATTCCGTTTGTTTTGCAGCTTGTGCTTCAGCGAATTTTTATCTATTTATCTCCCGCTGTTTTATTTCGATATTTGACGTAGTTTTCGATTTGATTAAATTATTATGCCCGCCAGCCAATTGGCTCAAGCGATACTTGGGCTTGTTCTGTCTACCTAAGATACCATCAAAGATTTCGGTCTGGTAGAGAATTTCCAGCTACTCGGCTAAATAATTCAACTACGGGCTATCTTTCAATATTAACGTAGAAATAAATAAAATACTTCATACTGTACTTCATACAAGGCGTAAAAATGGCCAAGAATATTCGAAATTTCGCCCAGCCGAAATTGTTCAATGAAAACTATATATATTAACGTACTATATAAAAATAGAGTACCTATTTTGGAACACTTGGAAACATACGTATAACAAATCAAAATGCGATTTTCATTGTGTTCTTATTCAAGTATTTAGCAAATAGCTGTTCGAGCTACTGAAACGTTGATCATAAAATGTTTGATGTACGATCTAAGAGCAATGTTCGGTATAGGTAGCACATGAATAAGTTCGGAGGATTGCCAAAAACATTTAGATATAATATAATTGAAAATATGCAGAAATGAATGTGATCTTGAACTACAGATGTGACGTCGAATATAGCGCTAAATTTCCGTTGAATGGAATGCTATATAATATGGTAATATGGTAATATGGGGAACACATTAATAGTCTACAAATAATTTGATAATTTTTATTCAATAAACAAGAATGGAAATAGGAAATAGGAATTCTTAACAAAAGTAATTGGGTAAGACATTAACGGTCTACAAATATGATGATGATAATGAAAAATTCGAAACAAAAGAAGCATATATCTACCGATTCCGGTTCCGTTGGAAGTTTTCGATGATTTCGGCCTAATAATTAATTTTGTAATATTATATTATAATATTATTACAAAATCTTTTCAAGCTTCACCATTCACACAAATGTCCACAAGTGTATTAAAATCTCGGCATGCCGAAGATATCCTTGCTTTCTTATTTTTGCTGTTATTGTTATTTTACTCTATTTAATTAAAATAAAAAAAAAGATTTGACGAAAAAATCCAAAATCACTAAGTGCTAAGAGAAGGCAAATTAGAAAAGTAATCAAGATTCAAATATATTTCATATATATTTACTCCTTAGCTAGATGAGTATAATGTATAGATATATGATAACTTCTATCAATATTTATCAATTGCAGCAACAACAATTTCTGTATCAATTGCAGCAACAACAATTGCTGTAACAACAACAACAACAACGACAACAGCAACAAAGGACAGTCTTCAATTACAGCTTAAAGCTCATGTAAGTCGTGATGTAAGCTTACCCATTGTTGTTCTTGTTATTGTTGTTGTTGTTGTTGCTGTTCTTGTTGTTGTTGTTGTTGTGTGCTGCAAGTGCAATGCAAAGCGCATTAGTCAAAGCCCACACATGAGAAGCTACCCGCACGACCCACTCCCTCCTCCTCATTCCTTCTCACGTGTTACCCACTTCAAGCTGGTTAATGTGTGTCGCCTTATGGCATGGAACATGTGGAATTACCAGCTCAGCTTCGCTGTGTGTGTGGTGTGTGTGTGTGTGTGTGTGTGTGTGGGTGGGGGCGTGTCATTTAATCCTTTTGACAAAACGTTTACATGCGAAATGAAATACAATTAGCTATGCAGGTGGGCGTGGCAGAGTGTGACAGCGCAAGAGCTGGAGCCGAGTCTCTGCGACTTGGTGTGCACTTTAATTTCACAAATTTAGCTGCCAGCAATTTGTATCTTTGAGATACAAAGTAGTTGAAAGCTATTAAAACGGCCACAGAGCAAAACAAACTGTAAAGAGTTGTTGTTGTTGTTGTTGTTGCTAGGCAGGCCAAACAACAAATTGATAGGCAGACAGACGTACGGATGTATGCCAGCAAACATGGCAAGGGCGAGACAGAGACAGAGCGACAGTGAGAGACACAGAGAGAGTAAGAGAAGAAGAAAGAGGGAGAAAGGGGCGAGCGGCTATAAAACAAAAGTGTTGATGGATATTTTCCTCGTGCGCTGACTGACTGACGACAACGGCATTGAAGTTGTGCCTAGTTGTTTTCGATGGCATACCCTGTACTCGACCAATAATTGCAAGGGGTGTAGTTAAAGTTGTAAGGATTTTGTAAGTAGAGAAACATACGCGAAAATGGCAAGCAATAGACAATTTGGAATATATAAACATTTTGGTGGCCATGTGCTATATGCGTGCGAATGTGTGTGTATCTGTGAGCTTGTATGTATGTGTGTGTATATGTGTATGTATGTGCGTATATTTGTATGTATGTATGCATGTAAATTGTCTTGTAAAATACCAACAGCGGAGTAATTTGTCTTGTTGCGCAGCAAATTTAAATAAGAAAACGTATTAATTGGAGCTGCCCTCCTTAAGTAGGGCTTGCAGGCTTCACCTATGAATTAGGCGCAGGCGGCCTCAACGCTGGAAGCTGAGGAGCCGGAGGAGCAGCGTGGTGGAGCAGGAGGCGGATGTAGGTATGTAGGTATATATGTATGCATGTATGTATATATGTATGTGAATAAGCACATGAATTCTGGCCTTAAGAAAAAAAAAACAAGAAATTAGATATTTTTTTTATATTCATATTTATATATAATTGAAAAACTATTAAGTTATCGGTGCATTGACTATCGGCGCTATCTTAGTAGTTTACCAGCACTGACAAAAGGTATTTTATTTAAATGGAGGGTATACAAAAAGTCGGTCCCTTGAACATTTATTTACTCCATTTAGTCGCCGTTGCTGTGGCTGCTGCTGCTGCTTTGAGTGCTTCGCATTTGTACAGATTCATCAAATTTTCAGAAACGTAAAATATTTAACACACACATGCACATACACAAAAATCCCTTTGTGCTGTGGCAGAAGCATTTTATGGACTTACAGTTTAAGTCGCCGCAGCAGCAGCCAAAGAGCATAGCAAATGTGCAACAGCAGCAACAGAAGCAACAGAAGCAACAGCAGCAACTGCTGCAGCAACATCAGAAAGCGATTTGAAAGTAGTTCGAAATTGAAATCAAGGCAGGCACATAAAAATCTTTTTTAAAGTAGCATAAGCATATGAACTGGCTGTGAACCGAGATGCGCTGCCTCTTTCTTTTTTTTTTTAATGGACTTTTTACCATATGCATTTTATTGCCAAAACATAAATGCAGCTGATAGCCCCTTAGTCGAATACAGCGCCGCGCTGCACTTTATTTATAAAACGCTGCACGAGCTGCCGATCTGTGGCTGGATGCGGTTCGGCTTGGGCAACGTCTCCGGCGTGGCGATTGTTTGTTTTCTTTGGCCATTGCCTGTCACATAATTTGAACGCAAAATTTCAATTAAAATGCATTTGCAGCCAATTGGCAAGTGCAATCAACGCACTGGCCATATATTGCAAATTGCAATTTGCAAATGCGAATATTGAAAATTGAAACTTAATCGCATTGTTTTGTAAATGGGCAAACGGCAAATGAGGCAACTGCGGCAAATGCCTCCAAGGCGCATCCACTTTGAATTGGGCAGACAGACACCAAGACATGCCACATACGAGCACAACATATACAAAGTCGGGTCGGGCTGACAGAGTCTGAATGGACAGAGTTCTATGCGACATATGCCCTACAGTTTTGCTTGGCTTGCTTTAATTGATGCCAGTCTATTGGCAATGCAGAGCCCATTAATTGGAATGGAGGCTAATGAGCCAGCAAACTTCTGTCATGGCTTTTCCAATTCAAAGTTTTATAGCCATTAATGCTTAAGGACAGCCGATTGAGGTTTTATAGAGTGGAAATAATCGTACAATAAAATGTTTTCAATACACTATAACATTCTTAATTGTCAATGAATACGCAGCGGGTCATACATTTTGGAATATTATTTTTTAATTTTTATTGCGATTCGTTTATCTTCCCTTATATTTTATATATATTAAGAGAATATACAAAATTCTATCCACACAAATTTTATCATCATTCAGTTTTAAGATATCAAAAGAGAAGAAAAAACGTGTCTGCAATAATAATTTATTCGATTAAAAATCCCTTCCATATATCTACATAAAGATTTTATAATAAAAATTTTGCTTTATATTGTGTTAAAAAGGCAAAATTAATAATTAAAGCTAACAACATTGTAGCTAATAATTCTCAACCCCTTTAAGCGCAACCTGTCGCCAAGAGCACTGAAATTCAGTTTTCTTTGTTTTATATTTTGGTAAGACAACTTTTGCATCTTGCCAAAGGCTTAAGTGTAATTTAAAAGCCTGTCGTTTTAGTATTGATATTTATACTCCTCCGGAATTGTGATTCAATGTACTTAAGTATATTTTGAATTTGAGTCATTTGGTGCCCCCGTTACGCTAATTGCCAGCTCGAATTCTGTGGCTCATTGTGAAAGCATTTGCCAATATATCAACGGCTTGGCCATCTGTTTTGCCAATCCCCCAAGCAGCTTAAGAGCAGCTTTCGGCTTTCGGCGTCCCCAACTGACGTTCGCTCCCTTGGCTACCTTTTGTCTGGGCACAGTCTCAGGGTGCTCTGGTCCCTGTGCCCCCCTTTTGAGTGCACAGTTTTCAGTGTTTTATGGGCCAGTTTTGCGACACAGCAAAACACTTCCAAAATGCGCTGTAAATATGCGCTTAAGCTGTTAAATTGCAAGCCGCCAGCAGCAGCAGCAGCAGCAGCAACAATAACAGCAACAGTCGCTGACAGGCCAAAAAATTGCAAGCGCGAAACCGCAAGACAAACGTCTGCCTTTGTTACGCTCCCCGCCCCTTCGCCGCCCCAGCCCCCGCCAAGACCCACCTCCGCTGGCAGCGACAACCCCACGTTTATGAGGGCGGTTGTTGCTGCTAAATGCTGATGTATGAGCTGCTGCTGTTGTTGTTTGTTGTTGTTGCTGATGTTGTTGTCGTTGCCCGATTTCGACAGCGTTAAAACATAAAATATGCTGCCGCTCATAGTCGTTTTACCCCCCGCAACCCCAACAAGCCGCAGCCCATGAATAATGTTGCAGCGGTTGGGGGCAGCATCAGTAGCCGGTGGTTGTTTGCCACTTCTGTTGCGCTGCTGCTGCTGCAGCGGCGCTTCATCATAAAAAGCGCATCCTTGCCAGCGTCCAGAGTAGCTACGCTCAAGATTATGGTCATCAATTTTGGCATCAAGCAACGACGACAAACAGTTGTAACCGTAAACATTGTCAGCTGCTGCCCGTCCAACTCTCCTTCCCCAACAGCAACAGCAGCAACAACAAATGTGCCCCTCGAGAGTTAGCAAAAGCACGCGCGGAGGGTGGAGGCGGCTGCGTTAAGGCATTTTTATGGGCTGGCTCATAAAATTTGTGCATGGGATTTGGTTGAACAGTAAGTAGACAATAAAATGACGTCGCTGCTTCTGCCAAATTTTTAATAAAAGCTCCGGCAAATGATTAAAACCCGGCAACGCCAGCAACATCTACTGCGCAGCAGCAACAGCAACAGCAAACACCAACGACAGCAGCAACATCGGCAACGGCAATCAATTTATGCCCACCCAGGCAGACGGGCAGGCATTTGGTTAGGGGAACGAGGGTCGCTTCAGTACTTGCGCACTTTTCTAATGCTCAATACTTTGTTTTTGTTTTTGTTCTTGTGTGGATATATTTTGATTTTGTAAGCATATTTACGGCTGTTGTTGTTGCTGCTGCTGTGGTTGCAATCTCGTCGTTTATTTACTCGAAACGCTTCTTGCGGCAAACAAATCCAAAATGCAAGCAACGTTAAAGTTTATCATTAAGCTGGCACAACCAAAAATGCCATGTTGCTGTTGTTGCTGCTGCTGCTGCTGATGTTGTTGCTCATGTTGCTGCTGCGTGTGCGCCATAAAAACGCAATAAAAATCTTTACGACATATTTCGCCCTGCACCCTCACACGGTATTTGTACACTTCACACCTTGCCAACGCATCTTGGGCGCTTCCTTCCTGCCCTCAGCTTGCTGATGATGTTGCTGCTGTTGCTGCTGCTGTTGCTGCTGTGCTGCAATTGCTGCTAACAGCGGCGCATCTGGCGAGTAAATTTAATGCGACCACTGCTGCCTGGCAGGCAGCCTGCCTGCGTGTGCATTTAACGCCATTACCGTAGCTCATTTGCCACGCCTCCGCGTCGAACAAGCTGCAACTGCTGCAGCTGCTATAGTTACCGTTGCTGCTGCTGTTGCTGTTGCTGGTCACCCGCTGCTTGTGTCATCAGCAACGTTTTGTTTGTGCTGCATAAATTCGCTTGGTTGTTATGCTTTTTATTGGATTTTCATGCATTTGACAGCTTCATTTTCATTGTGCGCTGCCCGTGAGATGCATAAAAATTGAATTGTAATTGCCAGCAGCAGCAGCAGCAACTGCTGCCAACAGCAGCAACTATTGTGCGCTGTCATTGTCACTTGTTTTGTGTGAGGCTTTATCGTGTATTAAGTTACAATTTTCATGATTAGTTTTCAATTAATTTATAGGCATGTTGCTGGCGTGCAGCAGCAACATGAGGTCTAGATGTTATGTCATTAAGCTTGCAACTTTGTTTTTCATATGTCAAACGCTTAAATATGGGAAAATACTTCAAGTGCTGTCGTGGTTCGACCCTATACCCAGCAGCAACATTAATCTTAAGAGCGGCAACATTGGCTTTAATTTAGCTCTTGTTACAGTTACTTTGATTGCGTTTTTAAAGTCTCATAGTTTTCGCTAAAAGCCAACATTTAACTTAATCTAAGCCGCCCAATTTTGTTAGCTCTCCCTTCTGGGCAACAAAAAATTCATTTGCATACAACAGCAACTGCTTGATTGCCGCTGCTTTCGGCAACAATTTCACTTGATTTGACACTCAAGATATCATAGCGGGGCTTTCTTTATGCCATTTAGTTGTTTGCAATTCGACAGCCGTAAACTTCTTCAAAATGCCAGCAATTAGTTTCATTATGTATTGCAGCTCACTCTTCACGTGGCAATGGGTTTGCCCTTTGGTTGCAGCAACGTTTCCGCTTTGTTTTGGCTGCTTGTTGTTGCTCCCTGTTGGTGTTGGTGTTGCTGTTGCATTGAATACATTGCCAAACTATTTTTCAGCTAATATTAGCCATTGTTGTTGCGCTTGTTGTTGCTGCCGTTGCTGTTGCCGCGTAGTCGTATTTGTTTCTGCTTCAGCAGCATTCCGGCAATTTGTCTGCATTTCTTTTCCAGCTACCGCATTTCGTCTGCCATTATATTCTTTCCAATAATTCTGTGGCTCGCCAGTGCATTTTACAACTATTTGTTGCCCTGCCACGCCCCATGCCCGACTGCTAATGTTGCGCGCTGTTGCTGCCATCGGCAGAGGCCGCGGCCTCTTCAACGTAAAATTTATCAGGTAATTTCTGAATGAGGAAGTTTCTTTCAGATCTCCAATAAGCAGCGTCTGTTGCTGCTGCTGCTGCTGCTGTTGCTGCTGTTGATACTTCTGCCCCATGCCTTCTAATTTTGTTGTGATTTAATATTGTTGAGGCATTTCAGTTATTTATGAGAGACCTTCTCTGACGGTTTCCACTTGACATTTCTTGCGCTTCGTGTTTGCCGCGCATATTTATAGAAATGTCATAACATTTTCTTAGCCTGGCTGTGGCTGCGCTTTTACAAGCATTGGCAATTAAATTTAACTGCTGGAATTTGGAATTTTCTTCGCCCGCCCCCGACAACGCCACCCGCCACGCAGAAACTCATCAAAATTGACAGCGCACACATTTAAATTAATTTTCTCGACGCATTTTCTTTTTAACATGAGCCGCGGCAATTAATGATTAATTTTCCCTGGACTGTCTAAGGCTGGTCTTACGGTCACTCGGCTCAGTCCAGAACCTACGAGAGAGGCGCTGAGAGTCGCATTAAAATTAAACATCAGCATCAGCAACAGCATCAGCATTAACGTTAACGCAAAACGCAATCAACATTAAAACTTTTGCTGCTGGGTTTATGTGTGCCCATTGACAGGGCTGGGCGGGGCACGTCTACGGCGGGGGGAGGTGTGTTTTTGTGTGTGTGTGTGTGTGGGGGGGAGGTATGTAAGTATTTTAAGCGCACTTTTATTTGCGTTCATAAAAAGTACGACTACGTTGTATGGGCCAGCGATAAGAAGGCCAAAATGCGTTTCGCATAAAATGCGTTTTTATGACCATGACGAAAATGCGAAACGCACCCAAAAATAAAGGCGAACCCAAAAGCTAAGCGGCATATCGCACAGCCCAGGCACGCTAGAGTCATAGAGGGGAAGGGCATGGAGCAAGGGGAATAGGTAAGAGAGGGAGTCATCATCGCACACTCCATTCCCAATACATCAGCATCAGCCGATTGGGAGCATGGGAAGCAATGATGTATTAATGGAGGGTCACGTAGCACGCATAAGATTTCTAAAAGCAACCCTCGCAAATGCCGGCCTTGTCAGCTGGCATCGAGTAGTCGTTGATAGTATGAATACTCGCTATGAATACGAGTATGCGTACGAGTACGAGTTCGAGTACTTGTGGCAGCTGTTGCAAGTTGAGCGAACGGACGAGCGAAAAAATGGCTCGACAGCTCTTCAGTTGCTCATTGAGTGCTAATTAGGCAAATGCCTGCTGTCCCGCCCCCCACAAATTGGGGCCAACTTGGCGCCACATAGATACACACACACACACACACGCACAACAGCTGATGTGTGAGTGTGGTAGAGAGTTTGAGTGCTTTATTTTCTAAACAAATCAAATGCTGCCAAGCGCACATTCAATCAGACAAGTTGATGTTGCTGCTGTGGCTGTTGATGATGTTGCTGCTGCCGAGGTGATAAAACAAGTTCATGTTGCATAGCTAGCTGCTGCCACTTACAAACACATACACACACACACACACACACACACACACAATACTCACTTGTTTTGTTGGGTTTACAAATCAGATTATTAGCTAATTAGTTAAAGACTCTCAACTGCAGCTACTCGCAGAAGTTCCGATTTGAAAATAACCCTATATCATAGCATTAAATTTAAGAGCTTTGTAAACAGTGGATAACTTCAATGCCAGGTGAATAAAAAGTTTTGTTAACTTCTAGTTTAAATTTAACGCATATTAATTATGGTTCTAGCGCTTCATAAAAACACTCATCGAGGGGCATCAACTTTAGATACTGTAGATGTTGCAAGTATATTTATAAATACTTGTGCAATATTATTTATCAGTGCGTTGTCTGTTTGGATTTACATATAAAGCATCTGTGTGGGTTGAATTCGGAGTCGGTCGAACGTGAACGTAATTAAAATTCCTCTAAAACATAAAAGTAAATCTATTTATAGCAGAGTTCACATTCCCCTGCATTGGAAAAGCCGATTTGAAATTTCATAAAAGCTGGCTTATGATTTCAAGTAAAACAACTTTAAATAAATTATTTGAGCGAACGAACGAAGAAAGCTTAAACAAATTTTTACGATCTCGTAATCTAGGCCATTCTAGAAAAATCGAGGGCCATTAAATGGAATATATCACATATTTTAGGTAAACGGAAAAGTAGTTAGTACTATAATAATTCTCTTCATTTTTATTTTTCCCAATCTGCTTTTAATCCTACAAACTATTTTGTGCTTAAAATAAGTCTTTTAGAAAAAGTTGCTCAACAGTTGTTTCCAACTTATTAATATATATATGATCATATCGGAAGTATTGTAGTCTAAGAGATGTAGCTATAAAATTTCGTCCGTGTATTGGACAATCGATTGTGATTGCATTTATCAGACAACAGACAGACAACATTCTTCAGACAACAGTGTCTTCTCTTATGATTTAATGGAGATTCCCATTTACATATTATTTTTCATGCAAAATCTCTAACCTAATTGGCATATAAAATTGCCCTATCAATCATATCGATATGGCGACAATAAGTTTACACGATCGGGTTGCTGGGAATTTCCTAGTTGGTTGGCGTATTAAATTTATCTTAAAATATTTATTTAAAATTAAATATTTGTACAAATTTAAATTATTTTTTAGCAGGTGTCTCCAGCAATGATCGCTTCATGGCTTTTTAATCAGATAGCTTGATTGGTTACATTTTCGGATAACTAATGAATTTTCATTTTCTTATTTACAAACTGTGCTAGTTCTCTGTTTAACTAATCTTCACTTGTAGAATGTCACGCCAATTAGCGAGATCTGTTGGATGCTTCCGCAATACGCTTGTCCAAATATCATAAGTTCATAACTCAGCATTGAGTGCTCGGCGCAGCTGTGAGAATGGGCTGGCATCTACCAGTCTGTTGGCAACTTCCGTTTGTTGTATGCCGCATTTCGACACTCCAACCAATATAAGCCAAACAAATGGCCAAACAACCGAAAAATGCAATCCAATTTGGCTACAGGCAGTCAGATCAGAGAGAGAGAGAGAGAGAGAGAGAGAGAGAGAGACGGAGAGAGACTGAGGAGTGTGGCCACATAGTTGACTCTGGTAGGTGGCTCGGCATATTTGCTGCGCCTGTCAACGCCAAGATGCGCTTAAGCATTATTAATTGTTTATGAAATGAACTGCGCCGGCCACTAAACAAATGATAATGAGCAGCGAAATATGCAAACGCTGCCTAAGCATAGCTGCAGCCATGGCAAGAGTGGATGTCGGTTGCCGCATGTGGCATGTGGCATGAGGCGGCAGCAGTGGGGCCAGCTGTATGCAGGCACATTTATGTTGTGCGCATCAACTGGCCAGCCCAGTCGAACAGTCAGCAGGCAATTTTGCATAATTTCCGAAACACATGTTGCCTTCAATCATGCGCGAAGCAGCCACTGCCACAGCTACAGCCACAGGCCCAGGTCAGAGATACATATAGGGGGCAGAGACAGAGACGGAGACGGAGGCGGAGCAGAAGCCAGAGCCAAACGGATAGTGAAGCCCTCGGGCCACATAGACAAATTGACTAACTGACTAACTGACTGAGGCCTCCAACTCGAACTGTGTTGGGGCCTGGTGCAGGCACAGGGACAGGGACAGGCGCAGGGACAGCGACTGGCAGCAGAAAATCAAGTGAAAATGTAGCGGAAAACATTTTAATACTAATTACAAAGAATTTGTGCCGCCGACGTTTGGCACTTTTCCTTTTTATTTTTCAACTCTCTGCATGGCAATATACACTTGCTTTGCGCAACATCAGCTACTGCAAAGTCGGTGACATTCAAAATATTTATATGCCAGCAGTTCAAGTTAATAAAAAAAAAATACTGGTAGCAATCGATGGACCTACTCGCAGGCAAGACAAACATCTACCGAAAAAAAGATCACGAGGTCAAGACCCGCAGCGATCATCATTCATTACGCAATAAATTATTGCTAATGAGCTTGTTTTGCAATATTCTACGTCTTTTTTAAGACTTGCTTTTGTTTACAGTCGAACTCTAGGCGTTGAATGGAAAATATGCAATATAAAGAAAGAACCAACTATTTTAAGGAAAGAGTATTCAAATTCGATGTGTTTATACCTTAGTTTTTTCTCCTTTACTTTGCTCTGATTTACTCTCACTTTCTGGGCACCACGCTGCTGCACGCTCTTGTGGACTCCCCCCGATTTTTTTCGATTTCCGAAAATAAATGTTTTGGCACGTTGCTGGCGGAGCAGGACGAGGAGAGCAGCGATTGCGACTCCCCGACTGCATTTTAATTGGAAAAGAGGTCTCGTCCAGGCCGCAGTGTCAGCTGCTTGGCTTTGGGAGTTGCACGGCGGCGTTTTCGCTTTAATCAAATCGCTTTATGACAGCTCAGATATGCCGACAAATGACACACAAGACACATAAACGTCATTAAGTAAACACAAGTCCCGGCACGATCCCCCAGTTCCCCATTAGGCAATGGGAACCGGAATGGGAATGTGAATGAGAACGGGTAGCCAAAGCAATGGGAATCGTTGGAGTCGGAGACACAGTCAATGCAATGCGGGTGGCAGGTGAGCTGCTTGCCTGACATTAAACGCGTGTTAATTTCAGTTAATTTGGGGCGTGATTCGCCGGGAACAACCAACAGCAGCACGGCAAAGGCAAAGGCAACGCCAACTCTTCCATGCTCGTGTCCATCCATCAACACGCGCGCGCTTTCAGACAGCAGACTCTACTGCATTTGTCAATCAGCGTCTACGGGACGGAGACTGAGAGAGGGGAAAGAGTGAGGGGGGGAGTGGGGTAGGGGGAAAGTGAGTGGCATTTTCATGCTTGTGTTGCAGCCGCAAGGTCCATTTCCCTCACTTGTCTCGCGCTTTTTGGTCTGTTTCTGGTTCTGGTTCTTGATCATGTGGCGCCTATCATAGCAAAAGTTTTGCTCTTGAATTTCGCCTAAGCTAATCAAGCATAGGGAGTGCGAGCCAGGGAATAAGAGGGAAGATTGTCTTGTGAAGTGCATATTCATGCTGCGCGAGAGTGTTCAAGTGGGTGTGGGATTGTGAATTTTTAGATGGATATGTTACTAAGTATATATAAATATTTGTTGATGCATTACATCATAAATGGATGGTAGAAAAAAAAATATATATATATATAATATCAAATTGTACGCTAAAGAAAGATGGGAGAAAGGGGTGTGAAGGAGAGAAGAGAAGAGAGAAGTCAAATTAGCCCGAAAAGAGGTGCCCTTTAAGTTCACTTATTTATTTTAGTAATAGCCATGCTATAAAGAAGAGGAGACCAAAAGAAAAACAAATAGACAAACAGCACACATAAGAATACACATGTGATTTTCCCACTATATATGCTTATAATTCTTAAGTGGTTAAAGTGCAAGCAGATGATCGCTGGAAGGGGTCTGCTTGGCTGGGTAACTGTTCAATTTGTACAATAATGGTAGCATGTACTCTGTATATTCAGCTGATTCACCGACTTTTTGTGTCATCCCATTCAAACTAATAAGATATTAACTGGTTGTTGACTAAGCAGAATCCTTTCCAGCTCACACAGAACTATCTCAGAGTTGTAATCAATGGCTGTTATCCATTTCATCTTTCTCCGACAAGACACCAAATTGAATTAAAATACCAAACATGTTGGACTTTATTTTTATGTATTTCGATATTGTGGTGGCATCTGGTTTTCTCATCTTAACTCTGTTCTCGCCCCTGTGTTTTCTTCATTTCCATAATTGTTGTTTTGTTGTCTGATTGTCAGTTGGTTTGCTTTGTGTCGCCGCCGCCGCCGCCGCCAGTTGTTGTCGTCATTTCCATTGTCGCCGGGGTCTGCCTTTTCAGGGTCAAATTGCCAATTTATATCGATCTGCAGACAAGTCTTGGCCACGCCCCAAATGCTACACACCCTGCAGAGAAATGCACATTAACACCTACACACAAGTGGGCATGAGGAGTGCCACATGCGAGAGGGGGTACTAACACTTTAAGCAACAATTAGGCTTAAAGATCTGCCGAATGCGGCGGCGCGTCTTGACTCTTGTCGCCAATTTGCGCAAATTATGTGCGGGCCTCTTAAAGTACCGCTAAGTGAGTGCCGAGCCGTGACAACGAAACGACAAAACAACCAGACAACAACCAGGCAACAAACATAAGAACGTGGCTGCCCAAACTCCAATTATGTCAACAGCAACCGCAACAGGCGCAACATCAAAGCTCAGCCAGGTGCTGGAGCCTGCTCCAAGTGCCAAGTGCCGACAAAGCAACAGTTGCCAGCTGCCAGTTGCCAGTTGCCAGTTACCTGGCCAAGCAGCAAGAGCAGAGGTTTGCGCTTTTCTTTCCATTTTTTTTTCTATTTTTTTTTCTTTTATAGGTTAAACCGTTTAACAGGATGTGACTGCAATTTAACTGTTAACTGCGTGTGGCAAATGCGGCGGCTCGCTGAAACACCCCACCAAGACGCCCGGCCGCGCGCTTTGATCTCTTTGATGTGTGCGTGGAGAGCGCCTGAAGGTCCGCCAGAACCTCAAGGTCCCCAATGCTGCATGCCACATGTGTGCGTACGTGTGCGTACGCGTGTATGTGTGTGGCAGTATTTGTCTTTGATGCAACTTCCTCAAAGCGCTGCCAAACAGACACACAACTTTGGCCAGCTAAAAACATTGCACAAGATCAAAGGCAACTCCAAAGCCAAAGCCATCATCATCAACAGCAGCAGCAGCAGCAGCAGAAATGAAAGCGGCAGCGGCAACAGTTGCATCCACAAATACATCAACTCCGACTCCTACGCCGCCTCCTTGGCTGATTGGAGTTTCTTTTAATTTTGACACCTTGAAAGATCTTTCAACATGTTTTTATACACTTTCATACGGTAACATGATTTAGCCACAAAATGTGCCATGCACTTAAGAAACATATTCGTATTCATAATGCGTATATATATTCTTGAAAATGAACCTCCTATATTTTTTGCAGGCAGCACAAAGGCCCAAGCCGGCCGAATCGGAAGAGTATATCATTTATAATATAATATTATATATCCAATAAATACTATATAATATATTATAAAAATCACAGTATCTATATTGCACAGATATAACTATGAAGAACCACTTCAGTAAAATCGATCAAATGATTTTTCTGTTTCAGTTCAGGTTAATTGATTAATCAATTTATCATAAATTAAATCAATTTATAATATCAAAATTATCATTATTATTTATTGATTTATTGATAAAGTTAAAGATAAGCAATATTTTAAAATAGCAAATTAATCGTTTAAAACAGAGAAATGTTTTTAAAATTATGGTTGCCTTCTGTCCGCAAGGGTAATAGATCGTCGGCTTGCCGAAGACAACTCTGTTTTTTTTGTTTAATTTTCATTTTCATTTTGTGCATGCAACGCGCGTGTCTCAATCTCAATCTCAATCTGCCTCTGCTGCAACGCAATTCTTTTGATTTGCTTAAGTCATTTTTGGGTTTTTAGGCACATTAATTGCATGAAAATGCATTTTATGTCATGGGAACAATCAAAATTTTCCATTTCTTTTGTTACCGACTGCAGACTGCAACCCTCGCTGTGCCTGTGACTCAGTATCAGTCGCAGTCGCAGTCGCAGTGGCAGTCTCTGGGCTTCAGTTTGAGTTTCGGTTTTATTAGATTCATCATATAGCCAATTTATGAGACGATTTTCCCATCGGGCTTCCAGCTGCTATTTTCTATTCACTGGTTTTATTTTTATTTATTTTTTTTTATGGCACAGCTTTGGCCAAGTCTCAACAAAGGACGCTGCTGAAATGAATTTAAACACAGAAAACCCCAGAGTTTATCATTAAGACAAAAACCACGAGCGAACGGAAACGTCTACGAGCAGCAGCTGAGAGGAAGGGGCAGGGAGAGGGAGACGGTGAGGGGGATGGGGGCAGTTAGAAATAAAGGCAACGGCATCATAAAACGCAGCCATCAAAACGACAAAATTAAAAAGTTCAAATGGCAAATGGCAAACGGCAGGCAAATTGTTGGCGGGAAAACGGCTAGAAAAGCAAATCATGTATGCACAAAGCGCCAGCACCGAAACTTGAATGAACTTCATGCGAGTGGGTGGTAAGTGAAAAACCAAATTAGTTTTTATAAAATTTTAAGATATAAGAGTTGTGTCTGATATGCAAGATATTTTAATAATTAAGGAGAAGTTTAATGATAAACCGCATAGCTCTGTAATTTTCTTAAGTTCACAATTAAATTATAAATTGTATTTGTTTTTATAGAAACAAGTATGTATTGCTTTTGATTCTCTATAGATATGTATACGTATGAGTTCTACGGTGTTTTTTTATCCCATTGGCCTTGAGATAATAGGGTTAAGGGTTTATAAATACCTATTGAACCAATTTATTTGATGTCAGTTAAAGAAAAGGAAACAAATAATTCTATAAGCAAGAAATTAAATTTGAGCTTCTTCACACTTAAAAGGCCGCAATACTTGAACTCGGCTTACAAAATCTCTTGATTTAAATACAATATAATTAGAAATTTTTAAAACCCGTTTGTCGGATTTATAAGCCCAGTTTTCCACAGTTTCTAAACCTGGCCTTGTCGTGAGCGTGACCAACCACTTGACCATGTCGTCTGGCCCTCCACTTATTAGGACCAAAACTTCGGAAAAAAAAAATTAAATTAAATAAAAGACCACAATAGTAGAGGGAAAAGGAAAAACTTTATGCCTGCAATTTCATTCTGCAATGGCATTATTCCCCCGAAAGCGGGGCGAGGCCTGCCCAGAAATGGAGTAGCTGTTCCTCCCCAGAGTCGCCTTCATTGTCGTCGCTTGCTTATTAAGACAAATAAATTTTTTTTTTTTTGTGGTTCGGTGGTGCCACATGGCGATGACAGTAGCCGCCAAAGATTTCCCGCATTTCTTTTGCAGGGATATTTTTAATTTGGTGGCAACCAAAAAAAAAAAGGGAAGAGAGATGTAAATATATATATATGAAAAACAATACCAAAACTTTGCACATAATCGTTATCGTCAATTTCGAGGGCCCAAGTCGGGCAAGTCGGAATCATCTGGCATGTACCAGGGCAAACGCAGACTCGTAATTTGCGGCCTGTGTGCAACACAAAAGCCGTTCGTTGGCTTTTCTTTGGCGTGGAAATTAACATTTTTATGTTTCCGCACCAGGATGCCAGACACTATAGAGATACCGAGGAGCACTATACAAGTGCCCAGATACAAGAAGCAGGGCTCAACTTTTCTGAAACTCAAAGAACTCACATAGTTAACATTAAGTTGTTCTTTTGTACTCGCACTGCCAGCCCGGGCAACCGTATAGAGTAAGTAAGTTTTAATTACTGTTTGACAAATATTTAACATGCGAATGGGGAGGGGAGTAGACACAGGGGAAGGGACAGGGACAGGGACAGGCTTACGCACAATTAAGCAGATTTTAGCCGCTTGTAAGGCAAATGAAATCACAGCAGGCCAAAAGGATTGACTCAAAGCGATTTCCTCTGGGCGGGGTTGGCTCTCTTCTCCTCTGGGGTGGCGTCGGCTTTGTTAAGCCCTCTGTAACAACATCATTTTGCGCCGTATAATGTCATAAATGTCTGTTAACAAAACAACAGACGTCATAGAGCGACGGGTGCGGGGGGGAAACGAGACGGGAGCGGGAACGAGACTGTCAAACATTATTACATTATTTGCCTTTTGCTTTGCCTTTCAAATGGCTGAAATTGAAACCAACCCTGCCCAACTTTGACCCCCTCCAGTCTCTGCCTAGTCAAATTTTCGGTTGCTTTTTTTTTTTTTTTTTGGTTTTTGGTTTTATTTGACTTGGCTGCTGAGTCGCTGGTAGCTGCTGCTGCTACTTCTTGTTCTTCTTGAATTACCAACCGGCGCAACCCTGCGCCGAAGATTAATTGCGCGCGTCGGGGGAAAAAGCGTTCTGGTTACGGAACAAATACGTGGCTTTGGCCATCGAGTGCCCAGAATGGCAATTATTAAATTTTCATTACATCCCCTAATCAGCTTTGCTGCATATTGATTCGTGTCAACAGGCCCTGTTCTCGGCTGCCACACACTGCGTGCCACATTTCTCCCAACTCGACTCTTTGTATATTCGGCCAGCTACTGAGATCGGATGAGGTTGCAAGAGCAAGCGAATTGTTTAAGCAGGTGTTGAAGTACCATATATCCAACTGGGCGGGACTAAAGGTAGGGAGGGGGAGGGTCGATTGAGCACCAAGTGGCCGAAGTGCATATGAAAATATGGAGAAGTTAATGCCCGATTGCAGTTTAGGGAAATTTGCCTTTTTACATATTTTTCATATTAAATCAAATATTTTTAAGCAAAAAGGGGCTTGAAAATAAATTAAAATGGATGCATATATTTTTGATATTTGAATTTCATTAATATTTTAATCCTGCAGTCGATACCTATCTAAGCCAAGTCAATGATATCTTTAAAGACTTCGATGGCAAATTCAAAATCAATAAAATTGCTTATTGCAACGCACCTGACGCTGAGTGCAGCAGAGTCGGAGCTGTAGAGAGTGGCTCATCAGCCAAATGGCAAATGGGCAAATGGCTCCGGTAAATAAGCCGATTAATTGTAATCAAGCGGCTTGAACCGTGTACCGTGGCCAAAGGCTGGCTAATGGGCAATAGCTAGGGCTTGTTGCTGTCTATCGATTTGTCTGGCCCGTCGGTTGGGTCAACGCTTGAGCAGCTGAAACACTTTCTACCCCATTGCGACGAGCATAAAGAAATAAAATTAGCCAGCCGTCAGGCTGCAGCGGCAAGTGTAGCGCCCATTTGGCTATTGTGTAATAAAAAAAAAAAACCATAACAAAAAAAAAATTGCGACCACTTTCACAGGAAGGGCCAGGACGCATCCGCAGCTGTAGCTGGAGCAGCAGTTGGAGATGGAGCTGGAGTTGGAGTTGCAATTGTTGTTGGGTGGTTTTGTAATGACAAATAATAACCCAGCCACGGCCGCCCTTCTGTGTCGCCCCCTCTGTGGTGGCCACTGCCCGTTGTCGGTGGGCAAATGAATGTGAAGTGTAAGTAAAATTTACGCTGCAGCCCGTTGCTGCTAATAATCATAAAAAACGACGGCTCGCACATTTTGACAACCGCCTGCCGGCTGCCGGCTGTCGTTCGCAACGCGCAATCCTTGCAATAAAGATGAAAATGTTTTTGGCTGACAGGCGCAAAAAAGCCAAGCAAGTATAAATAATTTTACTTTATTGTTTAAACGCGCCTCGGGGCGTGTCGTAGAGTGGCCGCCTACCAACCGCCGACTTCGACTTCTGGCTCGGGGGATTTATGTTGCATTTGTCAGCAGACTGCGTGCCACCAAGCTGTCGGTGTGGTCCTCGCACTGTTGCACATTTTCATTCTATAGCTATTTATTTGAGTTGGCCTCAGCTAAACTTGGAGATCTAGTGTAAACAAATAAGTGCGACCATTTTGGGGCAATTAAACTGAAAAATTGTTTGGCAAACATCAAAGACAGAATTCGGTGGAAGCAAAAAAAAAAAATTGAAACCTTAATTGGGGGAAGTTTTGATGAAGTCATATTGGAAGCCAAAGTTTTTATTTATCTTTCGTGGAAATCTTGTGTTTAGCAAAATATACAATTGCTTCTATGACAGCGAGTCCATAAAAAATAAATAGCATAGAAACAATTTACAAGAAATATTAAGAGAAAATTATTTTGAAATAAGAAAACAAATTTTAAAAGCTGCTGAAGATAAAATTCTTTTGCAAACATATTTCAAATGCGCGATAAATTTCTATAATTAGCCAAACTGCGTTGTTTTTAGCACTCAATTCAGTCCAATTTCTGACGATTATTCTGAGGGGCATGAGAGGAAGGGAAAGGCAGCAAAAGAGCCTAAGTATTCCCATATTGAGGATTTTTTTCTAATCAAATAAGGCTGAAAGTTATATTTAACCCAAAGCTCCGCATGCTGTAATGTTGTAAGACCTTGTGCACACAAATTTAATAGGACCATAATTACAAGAGCTCCCATATAAAAACATGGCACACGCATATAACTTTAAAGTCCTTAACTTAATGCTTGAAACACATACTAAATTTAGTATTTTATGGCTGGCAAAAGGTCGATCTGACGATCTGCGGTTCAGTCAAGGGTTAGGCAAGAGCTCAAGCTCATCTTTTGAATGCCAGCGAACATATGTTATGTATATACAATTCGTTGCAATTGCAGAAGAGGGCAGAGAGTAAAAGTTGATTTGTGGATGGCTCAATCTGTAGATTGTGTGCCCAGAGGCAGTCGAGGAGGCGATTGCACACACGCACACACACACACAACATGTCAATGGCAATTGGCCCCGGGCCAGAGTATGCCATAAAAACGCATGGGATGCCCTCGGCTGGTCGGGGGTACGTTAATAGGACAAAAGAATTTGACGAGCTGCATCAATTGATGATAAGATTTTGCTTGGGCGCGTTTCCAATTAAGAGTATGCTGCAATAACTGTTAAATGTACTTACTATGGACTCTGCATATCCATGCCGCCTCCCCCGCCAACAGCAATGCCTCCTGCCGCAACGTTTCCTGTGGCGCCTGGGTTCAGCATGGTTCCTCCATAGCCGCCCGACATGCCCTTGCCGCTCAATATCACGCCCAGATTGGCCAGAGCCGGGATCATATGTCCATGTGCGTGTCCTGGTCCAGGGCCATGTCCGGCAGCGCCATGCACGCCCATGCCATGAGTCGAGCCATGGTTCATGACATGCCCATGTCCAATGCCACCGGCTGCCGGCGCGCTTGCCGTGCTGCTGCCCAGGCCGCCGGTGGCCAGGCCGCCGCCCAGCTGATTGATCGCCGCACCGCCAGCGCCAACGGGCAGCTGCATCGTGCCGCCAATGGCTGGGCCAGCCAATTGGCCAGTGGCAGCGAGCATCGCATTGAACATCGAGCTGTTCAGGCTGGGATTGCCCAGGTGCTGCTGGTTGTTGATGTTGCTGCTGTGCAACTGTTGTTGTTGTTGCTGTTGTTGCTGTTGTTGTTGCAGCTGCTGTTGTTGTTGTTGTTGCTGTTGCTGTTGTTGTTGTTGCTGTTGCACATTGGCATTGCTCTCGATGCTCGGCACCAACAGTTGCTGATCCTGGCAGCGTCCCAGCCGGCTAAGTAACTGCAGCAGCAGCATCAGGCTTAGAAATGTTGAATGCATCTTGCACTTGTTCTTCTTCTTGTTATCAGTTAACGGTTAACAGTTATCAGTTAAAAGTTGTGTGTTATCAGTTTTAAGATTGGCTAAATGCTTCGCTTGTCGTTTGGTTCCGGTCTAGAGTCTACTTTTTGGCGTGTTGTTGAATGCGTTTATGTTTGCGTAAGTACTTTGTAGTTAATAAATTACTAAGCGCTAAGTTCTAATCAAATATTGTGTTTATATATTTAAATATGTTCGCGTAATAATGATTTGTATGCAAAAAATGTTTTGAATTATTCTCTGGGACTGCGTGATGTATCAAAAAATTATTAAATATTTTTAATTGCTATTTGGATTATGTATATATATATATATTTATTTAAAGGTTCCTATATTGAGATTATGCAACTTTGATAGTCGTGATATATGTTTGTGTGTATTTATATATATATACGTTAATTAGCTTGTTTCCAACTACTTTGTTTTCGTGTAATTTTTGTTGTTTTTAATTTTCCTGAACTTTTTTGTTTTTTGGACTACTTAATACTTTTCGTTTGATTTGCGCGCTTTATTTTTCTTGGCCGCTACATTTTGTTTTTTACAAACATTTTTTGTTTGTTCCAGTTCACTTTTTGCATGATTCAATCAACTTATTTTTGGTGTGCCAAAGATTTTCACGTGAACACTTCAAACGGTTTTTGGTTTTTCGTGTTTCCTTTGTTTTCACATTATCAAAAATGTTGATTTATTTGTTTTACAGCAGCAGCCGCCGCCTCCTGGCCGATCCAGTTGGCTTCCTGGAAACGTTTAGAGCTGCTCGATAGCCGTGCTGCCGAGGGCGCAACATCAAAAGGCCAGCGATTCCAGACAGATCCCCCGATCGGGCGCAACGAAACCCGTTTGAACAGACGACGCGCCGCGTCTGCCTCGATGCCTCACGCCGATCCATCCATCTAAACAGGCTTAAAGATAGCTCGTTGTTGTTATTTTGGTATTTTATTTTTTAGCAGATTAAAAGGCGCCGACTCCGTCTTTTTTTTAGTATAATGCGCGATTGGGGGCCGGCCGGCCGGCCACGTCTCAAATGCGCCTTTGGCCCGAGATCGAAAGCGCGCGCGCTCCGGAATTGATCACACGGAAGTTCGCGTAGGTTCCCGGTGTCAGCGGATATGGATTAATTCGCGCGAGCTTCTGCCTCGAACTGGGACTCGACTAACTTGCGTATGGATTCTCTTCAATCGAATGTTTGCTTGGGTTCTGCGTGCGGCACACACGTGCGTTCCACAGCTCGTTCGGAACTCGACTGAAGACGACGGCGACGGCGACTGCGACTGCCGCTGGCGACTGGCTTCGTGCGCTCTCGTCTCGTGTATCTTTTGGATTCACAAGCGTCGTCGTTGCCCGCCTCTGATAGGCACAAAAAGTGCGCTCGTTGATGTTGCCGTTGTTGTTGCTGTTGCTCTTGTTGTTGTTGTTGTTGTTATTGGTGTTGTTGCGCATGCTAAAGAAATCCACTGCTGCGCAGCTAGAGCCAGTGGTAGCTGTCTGAGTTTGGAGCGCAAAAGATACAAATGTATCTGCAGGCTGTGCTTGTTCATTAATAATCACGACAACTTGTCAATGCTGCCGCGTTTTGACATGCATCTCCAACTAACTAACTAACTAACTAATCGTTGTTTATCAGCGCACTCTATGTTAAAGTGCCGCTGTTAAACGTCTGCGCCTAACATAACATGCGAAATGTTAGTGGAAAGGTGTGCTCTTAACTGATTGCAATTTGTTGATATGGTATTTCGGTCTGGGTGGTCTGCAATTCCAATGAAATCGGGTGCAGCAATAGAGTTCCAAGAGAAATCCAAAGCCAATCGGAATTGCCAACTATTTGTTGAGCAAACAATTTTTAAATCCACTTTAATTTACACAATGAATATATTAAAGCGAGCCTTAGGCTTAAGCGAGGTTTCGTATGTGGCTTATCAGGCTTTAGCTTTTGATAATCAGCGAATTTTTAGACGAGCTGGATTTTGATCATAGCATATGTTAAGTCAACTTAGGATCAAGATCTTAGTATCTATAAGCACAGCTAAAGCTTTAATGTGTTTTCAAAAATCTGCCTTCTAGGCAGACTTATTGGCAGATGTCCATATCATTAGTTCTTTAATATGTTATGGGATAAATCAAATTGTAAAGATTACACTTACCATTCAATAAGTAATGTTACAAAAATGATTTGTAGCCTCAACGTACTTTCAAAGCAATTTTATGAAATGGCGAGCTAAAGCTACTGACAGTAAAATCAGAAAAACTATTTGATTTTGGCTTTTTATTAATATCTCAGAGAAAAACAGAGATGTGCAGAAACTGTAAATTATTAAATATTTATTTCCAACAAAGATCTTATTTTTGATCCTTTTATTATTGTGGGTACAAACTTTAAATTAATTATAAAGTATTGTATGTATGTTTCTAATTGCGCAGCTAATTGACAGAAAGTATTTGTAATTCGTGCCTGCTGCTGTGATTGTATCTGTGCTACTGCACATCCCTTGTGTGTGGCATGGCATTGCATCTGTTTATCTATAGATAAACGCATAGTTGTGTGTGTATGTGTGTGTTTGTGTGTTTGTTTGCTTGGTTCATCCATCCATCCATCAGTCACTCAATCTGTTGGTTACACACATTTCTCCTTAGGCAAACCCATATCCCAGCACTCGCTCAGCAACTACTTTTCCACTTGTTGTTGTCTAAAAAACTTGAGCTGTTTGCTGTTTACCTTCTTTCTCCTGTCCGTCTGCTGCGTCAACACATTCCCAAAAGGGCAAGGCACTCCACAGCACCACAGCACCGCAGCACCACAGCACCAGAGCACCACAGCAACACGCGACTCCGATACCAGCTAGCCCTGGTATCTTCATGACGTTTTATGGGCCTGCAAATGAGGCAAAAATTGCAGTTACAACTTTTGACCCAAAACCGTAGGCGACATGGAATGCCGCTGTCCCGCCCTCGTCCCGCTCTCGGCCATTCAATATTTGCCCAAGGTAATTACAAAAACAACAAAAATAGAACTTACTTGTATATATACATATATATATATATATGTGTGGGGAGTTGGTGCGTTTGTCGTCGTTGTCGATCATTCGGCTTGTTTATTTGTCCAAACATTTGTCAATTTCATTGAGCTCTGACCAGGCACATTTCCTCATGGGGGCGATCATCATCATCATGCGGCAGAGTGCGGCGTCGGCGAGCGCTTTGATCGGCTTCAGTTTCGGTTCAATTAAGATTCATTTTAACGTTGATATCACATGCTACTCATATACATACAATACTTGCCATGATTGTGCGTTTATCTAATTTACTTTTACTTACAGCACCAACTACACGAACATGTCGACTGCTGGGCGCCCGCTTGCCAGCTGATAAAAAGTATCTGAAGATGGGCCACGGGCCATGGGAATGCTATGGACTAGCTACTAATGCCACACGGCTCTGGCCCTGCTTTTATTGGCTTGACAATGAGCCCGTGTCTCTAGCTCTGTCTCTGTCTCGCTACCACTCTCTCGCTCTCGCCGGCGTGTAAAGGTAAATTGTGAATGTTCTTTGAGTAGTTTTTTGTTTGGGCGCATTTTCAATCAGCATGAGACGCCGTCGCCGAGCTGTGCCCAGCGGGCACACAATGAATGCGTCTCCCTTAATGATTCTCAATGAGCTGAAAGTCTGGACTGCTAATAGACAAACGACGCATTCGGATGATCATAAGTGCAAAAAGTTCTATGGTAAATGGCAGTAAGTACCTAGAACTTAAGTTCTTTAAAGGTATCAAGACATGTGCTGCTTAGCTGTAATATATTTATTTATAATAATTATAGATATTTTAAAAGTAAATATGTAATGTTCGCAATCTAATATTCCGTGATGTGCGAAAGTGCGATTTAAAATTAATATTTAAGCTGTCAAAAAGTATGCAACAAGAAATTGAAATTTTAGAAAAATCGTTTTCAATATTTCTTATATTTCGATAAATATTTGTAATGCGTGGAAATTCTAGTTCTGCTTTATTTTATTTATTAATTTATTAATTATACAATTACGTTTACTCTTCTTCGGGGCATATATTGATTGCATTTAACTTACAAACTAAAAAACCTATTCACATTTTATTTTCAAAATAATATGAAGCATAAAAGCTCTTCTCTCTTCTTTTACTAAGTTACCCTTCAAAAACGAGCCCTTGCTTCAATAATTATTGGCTGACCCCCAAGTAAATGCCACTGCAATAATGCCTACGCATTGACCTACCTCCATCCCTTGAGAAGGTCAGCGACATTGACCAGTCAAATTGATCAATGTTAAATGTAGCGTAAAATTGCATTGCCAAAACATTGTCATTCAAATCACGCCTTTCGTCGTTCCACTCCCCTGTCAGGGATACGCATCTAATGCGTCGATGGCATGCCAGAGTCCATTAGACGCTCAGCTTTTCAGCTAATTGTCGCCAACTGTTCAAAAGGTCTTTGAAGTGACCCCCCAACCCCCCTAGAAAACTGCCGTCCCACAACCCCTGGTAATGTGTCCACTCGCATAGGGAATTTGAAAATGTTGCAGCACATTTCCTGTGTTTGCTGTCGGCTTTGAAAGTCTTCGGAAAAAGCGGAATGCAAACATCCAAAGTTTTCTCATTGTTTATGAAAAGGCAATTTTCGGTTTAAAAAAAAAAAGAAGTTGAAGAAGAAACAAAATTTTGAAGATTCGAAATGCTGAAAAAGCAACACAAATCAAACACTGGCCAAGTCTAAACATTTTTACAGACACCTGCCACTAATGACGTCTTGTTTTGCTGTCTGCTGTCGGTTCTTATTATGACTTGTAAAGAAACTATTAAATGGGGTATACACAAATTATTAGTGGGTAAGTAACTGTTTAGATATTCGAAGGAAGTTTTGAAAAGATCTAAACTGAAATGTCGAGGTTTCCAATGTTTGTCCAAAATTTGTTAGGAATAGTTTTTAGGTATAACATTTATACCTATCTAAGCTATACCATACGAAAGCTTAAGAGCTTGAATTTTTATGAAGAAAGCAGATAGAAAAAAAATTTCCATCAACCCACAAGTTTAAATTGAAAGTTATTAAGGATTGAACAGAATTTATCAAGGTAACGAATGGTTATTAGTAAGGTATAAAATTTATACATATCTCAACTATAATAAAAAAAGCCTTAGTTTCTAATTATTTTCAAGAAACACTTTAAAATATATCAAATCGCGATTTTCGTGCTCTACGGATGGTTGTTTTTTTCATATAACTTTTAGATCCATTTAAGCTTCAAGTAAACATTTTATGAATATGGAAATATATTAGGTATAAAGGTAAAAATGGCACTTATTAATCAATTAAGTTATTATTTAAATGAATTTCTTATTTGTTTAATTCGATTATTTTTTTTTAAATATTTCATTTATGTTTGCTGTTTGTACAGCTCTTTAAAAGTAAAATACAATATAGAATACAGAGGGTATCTCATAGTCAATCAGTCAACGACACATTTGTTGGTTTACCTGTTATTGTTGCAGTTGTTGTTGTTGCGTCTGTCCGTTGTCCGTTGATGTTGTTGGCCTGAATCGCTCAATCATGTGAAGTGGTCAACGTCTATTCTTGGCTCTTAATTGGCGACTAGGCGCCTCCTGATGCACCCATTATGATGCCCCAAGCTGCTGCTGTTGCTGCTGCCATCTTTTAATTTGCTGGTTTTTTAATTTTGTGGCATTCTGCGTTGGAGGCGCAGTCACATCAAAGGCGAAGGAGCCACCGAAATGGCTGCGACCGACTTCAAAGGGGGCAGCTGGCGATGGGGCTCAGGTGCACAGTGAGTGCTGCCTAGTGAATGGCGAGTGCTGAATACTGTATAGTAAATACTGAATACTGCATAGTGACTAGTTGTTGTTGTTGTTGTTGTTTTCTATGCCACACATGTGGCAGCGGGTGCTGCTCTCGTGTTGTTGCGGGTCATCGCGTTGCATGCGACATTAACTTCAGTTCCTGCTGTTGCTTTTGCTTCTGCTTCGGTTCAGTTTTTGCTCTCCAAATTAATTTCATAGCCAATTGCTGTGTGCGCCATAAAATGCACAGCTTCCTCTTCTGCTACGGTTTCCTCTTCGTTTTCAGATGCTTTCGGTTTTTATGGCACTTGGTCCCCAATTGGAAAACGCATCAAAAAACATTTTTAAGGCATTCGCTGCAATTAGTGCGTCATTTATATTTGCAATCCAAAACTATGTGGGAACATGCTGAGGCCCATCTCCATCCACATCTTCATGCCCGGCTCGCAGCTCTATTATAATGGACCCGCATACGCCAAGCGCTGCGGCTGTCAAATTTATGACAAGTTATGAGCGGCCGCAGCATAAACAAAGCCCTGAATCGCACTCATCATTCGGGCAGATGAAAATGATCTTCTTCTCCAACTGCGGCTTAATTGCGACGCAATCCTCTGCCAGGGGCAGGTCATGTTGGTGAAGGGGAGAGGGGGGGGGGGGGGGGGCGCGTAACATTGCCACTTGAGGCAAACTGTGTGTGCGCCTGTTAAGCAGGCGATAAGCTGCGAAGCTCTTTAAGCTGCTTACCGAACAACCTGTAAGTTATGCCCAGGATTTTCACCTATTCAAACGCTTTTCATTCGAGATGGAATAAACGCGAGAGCTAGGCACGAGGCAAGCAAACAAATTGCTTAAGATTTGAATGCAAAAGTTAGAAAGTAAATACTATTCAATTATCCTTATTCGATTATGTTTACTGCTCGAAAAACAAAATTAGGTGTGAAGCAGTTTGAAAATTTTCTGATTTATACAGAAGTATACTTTTTGAAAAACTTAGTTGCATAAGGCAATTGCCTACAAGGGTATAAAATCTTCGGCGTGCCGAAGATATTCTCACTGTCTTACAAAAAACATTACCAAATGAAAGTAAAAACATGTGCGAGAATTCGCATTATAGTTATTATAATTACCAATTATGTTCTATATCCAAGAAAAATGCTTTACAGTCCCTTAGAATTAATTTCAACCAACAGTTTCTGGAAAAATTCGCATACTTTTCATTCGCATTGCCAAATTTCTAAATAAGCAATAGCCATCATTAAATGTTAAAATCTTTAATCTGAGTTGAAATATGCTTCGATTCACATGCAATAAAGGCGAAAGCGACTTCTGGAACAGTTCGGTGCCAACGCCAAAAAGTATGCTGCAAAAACACAGAGGGGAGTCATTTTCGTGGCGTGGCATACTCAATATCAGGCTGGACAAAAGCAGACACGAGCACATCTCAAATTTGCGTGTGCAAAATGCTTGGAGACCATTTCTGGCGCTGCGTCCCGCCTGTGCTGCCAGCTCACACCGCACATCAAAGTCGAAGGAGTGCTATTCAATAAGCGCAAACAATTCTTAAAGCCTGCCCGCCCACATTTTGGAGTCCGCATCGTTGACCCCAGCCGCAGTTACCGCTGCCGGAAGCCGTTGCCGTGGCCCGTTCCTTAAGGTCAGCTTGTTTATGCGCCAAATATCCATAAATAGTTTTACGCTCTTACGGATACGCTGCGAGTCGTAAGTGCGTCGGCAAGGATAAGTGTAGGTATAAGGATAAGCCAGGCGCAGGTCCACTTAAGGTAACAACAGCCAGTGGCAGCGGCGGCAGGAAGGCAGCTAGACACATTTGGGCAAAACTTTTAGCTTCTTTCGAACGCAGGACTCTCCGGATTTCGACTGGGAACAAAGGGAACCAACAAAGGCGCCTGCCAGCTCGAATACAGCTCGGCAATTTAATCAGCTTGCGGCAGGGATGGAGAGAGAGAGAGTGAATGAGATTTTGGGCGCGGGGCCGACTGCTGCCAATGATGTTGTCAAATGGGGCTGCCCCTCTGTTGCCCCCATTCCCATGAACATCCCCGCCCCCAGCTCCGCTCGCAGTCATCAGTTTGTGTTTAATGTGGCGCAAGCGAAAAATTTGCTCAGCTACTTTTGCCTCATTGCCCGACGCCAACAGAATTTGTAATGCCTCCGCCGTAATATTGTTTAAATGTTGTTGAATTTTGATTCAATTAAAGCGGATTTCGAGTACCAGGGCTACGCTTAATTAGCACTGCTAAGGAAAGGGGTTTACTGAAACAAAAAACCCGAGCTACAGGATGGGGGCGAAGGCGCGTGCAGCACTCTATTCACAAGGGTTAAGGGCGCAATGGGAGCAGTCGGTCCTCAAAAGACAATCGACCTGCATTAAATATATTATGCAAAAACCCCACATTCACATTCTATAATATGATAATTCATAAATGTATTATTTATTTTGAAAAAAGAACATTAGAAAATCTTTAATTGTTATTAATAGAGTTGGTCAAATGCGTGATACGGACCTGGTTCCGGAATGTGACTCACTTTAATTTTCTGAGAATCGAAAAGAAAGGCGATATATGCTTGATTTTTGTTTACAGACAGTGCTGCGTTGATCACGAAGCAACTAGTCAATTAATCAGGTAAAATAGTTTCACTTATATATATAATAAATCAAACCGCAAAAGAATCATATGACGTCCTTGCGAAAAGCTGTTTAAATTAATCGAATTAAATTAAGCACAAAAGTTGGGGTGTAGGAAAATAGCTCGCTCGATGGACTAACACATTTATACAAACCTCCTGACATTTAATGCAATTTAAGTAAGCAATAAATTATTCTCATTTAAATAATTAATTAGTTATCTCAAATCCATTAATTGTTGCCTACTATTCAGCAGCATAATTTAATTAGAATTCCAGGCAATTTATACAGCGCCTTAAGATGCAGCACACTTTTTAGCTGCGCAAACAATTTAAGCTAGTTGCCTAATCCCTTAAGCAGATGGCGCCAGCAAACACTGCAAATATCAAGGCAATGTTAACGGTATGGGTTTGTGTCTTAGCTGAGATAAATGTTATTGCGTTTAAAATAACAGAATAATATGGTATTTAACCGAGCTAGTTGAGCTGTTAACATGTTATTTGTGCGGTTGAAAGGCCCACAATAGATGGCGCCTTTTAAATATGGTTTATTTTTAAATGTTTAAATGAATGAAGCAAATGAATTTATGCTTAAATGACAAGCTATTGTTTAAAATGAATTGAAAAAATTGCAACAAATTTAATCTAATAAACGAATCCACAAAAAAAGTTCCAGAAAATTATTAAAATAAATTTATCACTTTGCTGCAGTGCAACTTCAAAGAGGCGGAAACAATATTATAAAAATGCAAAAAAATTTAAAATAAAATGTAAATTTTATTTTGATTTGTTTCCAAGCATAACTTGCAAGCTGCAACTTAAACTGAATCTGGAACTTGGAAAAATTTAAAGGCGCCCATTTCTAATTTAAGCTGACTTAGAAGACATCGCCATTTGCTCAGCTTGCAACTGCAACGCGGTGCAATTTCGTAGTCAGTTTCAACTGCCGCCCAACAGCGACCATTTCAAGCGCACTTCGTGCCACCGCGCTCATGATGATGATGATAATGAAGCTGATAATGATGATGACGATGGCAGCTGAAGTTGAAGGATGCGTGCGCCATAATAAGCTGCAGTCTATGTGTGTGCGCGTGTGTGTGTGTGTGTGTGTCCTTGTGGATGCTACACGCGAACTGCCTGCAGGCTCTGCCAATGCAGCAAACCCGAGCAAGAGAGCGAGAGAGAGAGAGGAAGAGAGAAGGAGAATGAGGTAGGCGTGGCAGGGGTTCGGCCGACTGTGCCCCGGTACACTTGACGCAATCTTAATAACCATGAAGCAGCGTGGCTAATTAGCACAAAAAGCTTGGCAATAACCATGCTCAATGAGGCAGGGCACCAACTGGGAGACTGGGAGACACAACAACAATGCCCCGGTGAGGGCGTGCAACACGCGTTGTATGCTCAACGAGCTCTGCCGCTGCCGTTGCCGCCCTGGGTTGGAGAGTGTGCAGGGGGGACGAGGAGCTTGACGAGAGCGAGCCCCGCAATGCCGGGCAATCTGCTGCACTTGAGGCACAGCCCCGCCTGTGCCCGTGCCCCAGCTGCAGCGCCTGCACTGCGTGTTGAATTTTGGTTCTGCTTTCGGTTTACATATCAAAACAATTAGCTGTATTTTTTTTTTCGTTTTTTTGTTTTACTTTTTGCAGGCACTGTGCTGGGCTGCCGCTTGGAGTGCATTTTGTGCGTTGCCCTCAAGGCCGCGCTGTGCCGCTGATGAATTGGCCAGGTCGGGCCCTCCGCCTGCCCGCCTGTTCGCCCATTGTTAGCACAACCAGCCACCTCCCCCCCTCCCTTTTCCCAAATGGCAGCCCACTCAAATTGTTGCTCAATTGTTTACGTGATGTTTTGCCTAAATTAGAAACAGGCGTGCACGTCCAGTTTCAGTCCTATTGCGTATACGCCCCGTCGCCCGGCTGCTCTTTTTTTTCCACCAACTAACCAACTAGAAACAAGTGTAACTTTTGCCAGTTGCAGGCAGGAACCCTTCGCAACAGTTCGTCTCGCTGAGTCCTCGCCTCAAGCGTTTGCTGCACTTCCCTTGGCCCCGTTAATTGGCTCGCATATTGCCAATTAGGTTGTTCGTGAAAAACGGAAAATTAATTTGGATTTGCTTCAGTTTCAGATTCAGATTCAGTTTCAGATTCAGATTCAGATTCCGATGCCCATTCAAATTCAGTTTGGCTAGCTGCAATGTTGGGGGTCGAGGCCGGCGGGGTCGAGATGCGGTAATTGAAAACTGGGCCCATTCCGGAGGCAGAGCCATAAATTTTCTGAGAGCAACGCAGCAACTCAGCGCTAATGGTAATGGCTGATTGGAAACTCGTTTCCAGCATTAACATAATCGCTTTAAAATTGAAACTCAAACTAAAATGCAGTTAACAACAACAACAACAACAACAACATTAGCACATGAGGCACACACATCGCACACATTTGTTAACCAAAAGCGGACCATTGTTTAGGTGTCTTCTTCTGCTTCTTCTTCTTCATCTGCTTGTTATTTGACAAAAATTCAAAAATTAAAAGCGAGCATCTAGCGCTCCATATATGCACGAGACATACTTCACAAGTTGGGAAGTATTTTAATGAAGTTATGAAAATTTTCAATAAATAAAAAATTAATAAATTTCCTCTCAAGTTTAAAAATGAACTATATTTTCCTAACATATCTTTTTGCATTAATTAAGCTGGTCAAAGTTAAAGTGAGAAAAAAACACAATAAATAAATTTTCTTTTAAGGTTAGGCATCCAGCATTTTTATAATGAAGCACTTCATATGCATTAATTTGGAAAAAGTCAAAGAAACCAAATTTAAATTTTCAAAAATTGAATAAAATAAATAAATGCTGGATTTGGCCACCTTTTCTGGCAGCTCGAGTTGCAGCTAAACAAATATTTTAAATAAATAAATAAATAATTTTCCTCTCAAGTTCTTGACCGTCAGCGAATACTTTTCCTTAAAAAAGCAGTCTAAGTCCTGTTCTGGGAAATCTTTAATTTATTTAAAACTAAATAAACAATAATCTCCTTTCAAGCTTTTCCATAATATGCAAATTAAGACATATTGATATATATGTATATATACATGTACAATTAAAAGACTTGTGAATCTCTTCTAATATTTGAAATACTTTTGAATCGACCCTCGTTCGTATTTGGGGTATGCATTCTCTCGGGTGGCAGCGATATTAACATATCAACATTTGTTAAATGACGTTTGACTTTTGTGTGACAACGCGATATTAATTCAAAGTGGTCCCCTTGCTGGCTGCCCAGTGGCTGCCTCCGTTTTTATTATCATTTTTCTTTTTTTTGTTTTTGGCCAAATAATATATTTAAATAACTCAATTAAGCATAAAACGCAACTGGTGGGCAAACTGCGAGCCATGGAATTCCCAATGAAATGCCATGATATATGGCTAAATAACAATAACTGTCAAGCAACATTTTTTAATTAGCAGCCCAAGCGCCCAGCTCGCTATCATATGAAATGGAAAATAAATTAAATATGCAATTTAACCAAATAAATAAATAAACAAACCGAAGATGTCTGCGCTGGGAGAGGCCACTCAGACGACGACGAAGACGAAGACGACGCCTCAAGGTGTGCCCAACAAAGGTTGTTCTTCTTCGCGTTGTTGTTGTTGTTGTTGTTGTTGATGTTGGTATTTGTAGATATTTGGAATGGAAACGCCAAAGAAATGGAAAGCTTATCAATATATAGAGAACATTTGATACAACATTGATAATAATTAGGGTCATTTCTGCTTGTTGAAAAACTGCATGATATAGAAAAGCAAGGGAATAAAGAAATATTTTCTATATGAATTCGAAATAAATATTTTCTATATAATTTTTGTAATATTACTACTTCTAAGGTATACAAATTTTGACAAATCAAGACTTGAACCACAAACTGAGCTTAAGACAAGCCGGGTTCACGGATTGAAGCTAAAGATACAAAGCGTGTTTTTACTTGAATCATTCCCCAGGCAACAGAATATTCTCTCTATATATTTAAAATTTAATAAGATTTGTGTTTGAAAGGCATTGAATGTTCTGTTGAGAAATAAAAAAGTCAGTACAGGTACAATTGAATGACAGACAATTAGAGAAATATTAAATAATTAATCACATCTTAATCACTTCTGATTATATCGCCATAACTTCAAGCCGGAATAATCGTAGATAAAAAGGCCTCGTTCAACATCTATTTAAGACTCAGCAAACGCTCTTTTAGCTCCATAAGTTATTCACACGGCAGGGCATTAGCTAGTTGTATATGGCCGAAGCCAGTTTTCCTAAGCCCATTTGCGAGATATGCTAACGATTATGGTCTTGAGGTAATCGTCAGCTTCATAACATTTCGAGCAGAGTTTAAAAAATTGCTTATTAATATGAAATAAATGCTTTGGGCCACCAACGATTAACGATAAGCGCGACTAAAAGTTTTTGCCATTTACATCTAATGAATATGCAAAGACATAAAAAGTATCTCTTCATCTAACTCGTCTATCTGTATCTGTGCCCGCATTGGCATATTTGTATATATTGCCTGCATTTGTGTGGGCTCGTTAATATAAACGCTTGTGCATATATTTTGTGCGCCTGGAAGCCGGCCAGAGTGGGCACAAAATGAGCGTAGCTGTTGAAATAAAAACATTTGGCATTTTATTTGATTTCGGCTTATTAAGTTGTATGCATTTCATTACCGTCTCCCATCTGCCATCTGCGATCTTCCATCTCCCATTTCCCATCTCGCAGCTTCGAGCGAGAGTCGCCTCCACTTGGGGGCAGCTTGATACGACCCTCAATTAAAGTATTTTCTGTAATTTAATGATTCAATTTGTGTAGTTTTTATAGCTTAATTAAGGGAATTTGCTTATGGATTTCGAATTGGAAATCAAAATTTGGTGCAACAGTGCGGATGAGTAATTATTTGCGCTGAGGAATCGTTTTTGTTTTTTTTTTTGGAAAATTTAAAATATACAACAGATATGAGAATATTTGATATTGAAATAATTCTCTTTGCCTCAAATAATTTAGGTCTCTTAAAATAATAACGCGTATAATATAATGCTTTTTTTTTGTTTAGAAGGAATTGTTGATCTATATGTATATATAAGATCTGTTGGGTACGTAGTCATAAAGATAAAATATAGATTTACGTCATCTCACTAGGCTGGACTCGGACTTAAGTCAAATGGGCAGCATTGCCATTTCGACTTAATTAAATTTATGGAGATTTCGACTCGAATACATTTCTATTTTGACTCAATTCCCACACACAGCGCCTGAGCTGAAACGAGAGATCGCTGAAGAAGAGGAGGAGATTGAAATAAAATAAATACTGAAAACGTTGGTTTAATCAAGTTATTAACTCGTGAAATATCAACACATAGACCCCAAAAGATTAAATTATAAATATTAAATGACATAGAAACGAAGCAAAGACACAAAAAAAAAATTTAAAAAAAATCAGAAGAAAAAGAAAAAGCGAAAAACAAATGGACAGCAAATAAATATATGCGATATGAAGATATTAAGACATGAATAATTAATATCACTGATGAAAACTTAATGAAGAAATAGAAACACAAACAGTCGGGCAGGGGGGTGGGCGGACAGCGGGTCAGACAGAGACAGATAGAGCCATAAATAAAGAGCCGAAATATATTTGTCATAGTTTCAACTGCGAAGCCAAATGCTAAAAACCAGATGATAACTACAAGCTGAATAGAGCTATGGACCACACACATACACACACGCACACGCACACACACACACACACACACACACACACACACACACACACACACACACACACACACAGACAGTGGCAAGTTTTTTGTAAACTAGCTATTGGCAATTAATTTATTATTGGCAACTTGGAAATTGATCGAGCCGAAGCTGCTTGGAAAACTGCTGGCAAACAGATGGAATAAAAAGAGCAGCAGCAATTTGTAGATCATAAAATTGGTTGACTGCCGCCGGAGATGCTGCCCGGAGCCCGTAACTTATACAAATTTGACATTTTTACAGCCGGGCCACGTATAGATCGGGCCTTAAGGGTAGCGGCCCATTGATCAGCCGCTAACAATTTCGATCCATTAAGAATGAAGTGAAGAGCGAGCGGGCAGAAAAACTGTTGCCTCTAATCAGCCGGCCAAATAACAACTTAATTAAAGGCAGCTCTAAAAGCCAGCCTCAGTCCTGCCTCTCTCTCGCTCTGCTGCCCGCTGTCCGCTGTCGACTGTCTCTGTCTGCGTCTTTGTGTGGGGTGGACCAAAAAAAGCATTTCCAATTTACACTTTGCTGCTAATTTGCGTTGACGCTTTTAGAACCGCCCCGGGGCGCTCCACAGCTCTGGCTCATCATCGCTCAGGCTCAGCCCAATTCCCAATCCCCAATCCCCACTTCTCACTCCTCGCTCTTCTTTGGCATCCTTCCGCGTTGCATTCCACGATGTTGTCCTCGGCATGTCCAAGTGTCTGCCTGTCTATCTGGCTGTCTGTCTGTCTGTCTGGCTGTCCAACTGTCTGTGTGTGCTTTATTATTATGATGCATGCGGCGGCGACGTCGTCAGCCTCGACGTCTCATAGCCATTGACATGTACCTTGTGCTCGTGCCCCATCCGCGCAGCTGCTGTTGCTGCAGCTTGTTGTTGTTGTTGCTGCTGCTGCTGTTGTCGCTCTGTTGTTGTCATTCAGCGTCATCGTCAGCGTTGAAATTGTTCATTTCGAAAATGCCTCAATAACAATAACAATTGTCGTAAAACTGCACAGGATACTCAGCGTGTGTGTGTGTAAGCGAGTGTGTGTTTGTGTGTGTATCTGAGATTGTGTGTGATTATCTATAAAAGGATTTTGAGCAGATTAATTGCGCGTGATTGAAGCGCGCTGTTCGTGTTGTTGCACAGTGGCACCAAGCTATCTTATTGATGTCCAACCAAAAGCTCCCTGCTATGACACACATGTGACAGAGTTGCATTCTCTAGAGCCCAAATAGTCCCCTCTATTTCAGCACGTATAGCAGCTAGAGCTATCAAATTTGGTAAGTAGGCTCTTGATTATAATAGTAGTATTTTAATGGAAGTTACCCAAGCTAACTTTCCGCATTATTAAAAGTAGGAACTAGTAATATATATTAAGGATAATTTAGTAGATAGATGATGTTCTGTTCTATTCGGACTCCTAACTGAGGCCTTCGGCTAAGACAACACCTGCCTGCGATTCGTAACCGGATCCTGCCATAATTAAAATAAACGGAAATATCCATAGGCTCAATTAGCTAACTTGGCCAACAAATACAGTTCAGCGATATGAATGCACTTTACATGCCACTTCCTTGTTGCATCATCGCTGCATTCTCCGCTAATTTTACAGCACTTTCTCATTTGGCCAATTTGGCAACCACTGTGCTCTTTGCCCCCTCCCTGCTGAAAACATCAATATTGCATACATACAGATATACTTGTATATATGTATGAGCATATATGTATGCATGTGTGAGCTCGCATCGTATTGCCATATAAGTTTTTTGTCAGCACGAGTGAGAGGTTGGGGGCGGAGGGCGGAGGGCGGAGGGAGCTGCTGTGTCTGACTCTGTGAGCACGGCAGTAATATGAGCAGTAATAAAATTTGAATTTATGACGAGATTCCATTAAAGCTTCTCTTCACCACACTCATCACACACACTGCAAGGGAGTTGGTTGGCACACAGGGGGAGGAGGGGTGTGTGATGGTGTATTGAAGGGGGGCATGGGGGATGGGCAGGCATACAATATTTGCCTTTAGTGCCTGCACAATGCGAGATAAACAACTCATGAGCCAGGAGTAGGGTGGGGTGGGCTACAACAAATTCAGCAAGCAAAAACAAAAATCAACAACAAAGCAGAAGGAAAAGCAAAAAAAAAAAGGAAAACAAATTGAAACGCAAAAACAAAAACAATCAAATGCAAAGATGAAGACGAAGAAGAAGAAGCTGCTGCTCGTAATAATGTGATTTGATGCGGCAGCCAAACGATGACTACCGTTACTCCTCCCCCTTAAATTCCCCTTGAACACACACACACACGCACACGCACACAACACAACATTTGCACGGCAGCAGCTGGACAGGAACAACTTTGTCTGGCTGCGAGCTGGACAAGACGTGGCCATACACATACAATAACTGTCCCCCCTCCTATGGAGGTTGTCCGGGTAAGGGGTAGAGGGGGATTGCTACGTTTATATGACTTCGATTTCATTACGCGTAAACGAATTGAAATGAATTTTTATTGCGCAACAACAAAACGAGCAGACGAGTTGTTGTTGTTGTTGTTGTTTTTGCTGTTGCTGTAGCTCTTATCTTTTGTTTAATGTAAAAGCTTTGTTCAATTGAGCTGCGAAATTAGTCGTCGATTAATAATTTTGCACATTTCGATTAAGTAGTTGTCAATTTCAATTTAAGCTTGCGATGCAATTAGCATGCGCTAATTAAATAATCGCAGTCATAAATACCAACAGCTCGGTGATAGCAGGGGCGAGTTTTTTGTTGAGCTCCCACGCTGCGATAAGGAGCCAAGGGCCGGCTCCCACGCTATAGATACAGATACAGATACAGATACAGATACATTTACAGATACTGATACAGATACAGATACAGATAGGGAGTAATTGTCATTAAACATTTGAGCAGTTGAAAAGATACTCGAGGGTTTGCCGCAATGCTTTCCAGGAATTCACTGGAAGAGAGAAAAAGTCAACAGAAATTCTCCTTTCGCGGCGTTCCCAACAGTAAAAAGAAAAGAAGAAGAACAGAAAAATATAGAGAAAATACATAAATATGCTGGCAAACAATAACAACAAATTGTTGAACAACAAAATATAAATCTTAATTGAATTGTGATACCAAACCGAACAAACTGACAGACAGCCGAGAGGGGGCTACCCCCCTCCGCCTTCGTACTCAGGTGGAGCACATGGGTTTTTTGGCCCGGTTCTAGAGCTCCAGACTTCGGGTTGCTTTGTTTTGAAAGTGGGTGTGTTCCACAATGGCGCATTCCTTACATTCGACTTGAAGTTATCTTTAGCAGATACACACAATACGTATCCGTATCTATGGGTGAAGTATCTGTGCGCTATCTGTGCCTTTTATAGATGCTTGCATTTTCAAGTTTTACGACCGAGTACACATGTCTTTATTAATAACCATTATTGCCTGCGCACACAGCCCGATTGTTTTCGTTGTTGTCAAAGCCGTGAAAGCTGCAAGTGGCACGAAGCATGAACCTGGCCATAAATGACTAATTGCTCGGGGCTAGCGACTCGCGACTCGGGACAGTGGGAAAAGATAATATTTGGATTTAGCAATCATTTGCATGTTGTCACACTGTAAAATTAAACCAAAGAATTGCCTGGGAACTGGCAACAGGCAACTTGAATGTGTGTGCTCAGCAGGTGAATTCAATTCAAATATTGATATTTTTCGTACTTAAAATCAATTCATATTTATATATTGAAATTTCTAATAAATGTGGAATTCAATTAAAATGTTAACATTTTTCATATTAATATTTTACTTATATATATATTGATATATTGAATGGATACTAAATGTTGGTTTGATGGATATTTTAAGGAGTAGTGAATTATTGTGTATTAAAACACAGATATAAATTTAAGCATTCATATTTAAACAGCTTACTTTGAAGCTCGTACAACATTTTCTTTTCACACAGTTTTCATTTGTGAAGTGTTTTTGCAATTCAAGACGTTAATGCGAACAAGTAGAAAGAAAAATGTCAAGTCTCTGGCGTTGTGCATAACTGCAATGAGAACCTGCAAACAAATCGCGGATCGCCTTCGGCTTATGCTTATGAAATAGGCCAATTTCGAGAGCCTCAAGCCTTAAGAACGGATGCTCTAGTGCCAAACAAAACTAAATAGGGCACAGCGATTTAGGGCACAATGGGCCAGCTGAGGCAGAGGCAGAACCAGGGGCTGAGGGGTTAGTCATAGGCCCTGCCGCTAACAGGCGATAACAATGAGCGCAACGTACACAGATTTGGATTTAAATTAAGCTAAATCCGCTCAAGCGCACAGATCGTGTGTGTGTTAATAGACAACAAAAAGGTATACAAGATACAGATACATTTGCAGATACAGATACAGATACAGATACAGTTGATGCTGCAAAATGGGAAGCGCTTACTTAAGTGCCAGAGTACAAGTACCTACAACAGTTGCCGGACAGCTCAACAAGTGCCGGGCCAAAAACTGAGTCCGACCGATGGCCATAAAGTAGGCTAAAACCCACTTGGATGCTGCCCATCGCCCGTTGCCCCGGCTGCTCGGCTGCCGCTTAATTTGCATAAAACTTAAGATACTTCTCGCTGCGAGTCGCGTGAATGAGCGACTGGCAGCTGCGGCTCGCGCGCACGCCAGGCGCAACTTCCTGGAAAAGGACCGCCAAAGTTGTTGCCGCTGCTGATGTTGCTGCCTCTTCTTCTTCTTCTTGCTGTTGTACCTGCCGCGTGTGAAAAAAAAAAAATGAACGCAGGTCGGTACCAGTTTCTGAGCCGACTTTAGAGTCTTGCCAAGTGCAATCGATACTTTTGCTTAGCACAACAGATACAAAGGAGACAAACGCGAACTCGTTCCATATAGGTATATATGTCATTGGCCAAACGGAGGCTGGCTCTCCAGCTCATTAAATCTAATATCTTGCTTATCTTTATGTATCTCAATCTATAGTTGAGCAACATTGTCAACTCTGCCGCTGGCCATTTTTATGAATGAGCAGCCCGAAAAATTAAATAAGAAATAAGCCAGATCGAAGCGGCGGCGATCAGCGCTTAGAGATAAACAACAGCATGATTTCATAGTGAGAGCGAATGAGCGCGAGAGAGTAAGAAAGAGTAAGAAAGAAAGATGGAAAGGGAGAGGTAGTACAGCGTGTGTGTTCGCCTATCAATCTCAAATCTGAAGAGATCCCTTTCAGCCAAGTTAATCATTGGAAAATCACTTCCTGCTCAGCTCCTCTCGCTCGCCTCTCACATGTGCGCGGAGATTAGTGCAAATTTCATTTGCTTGGCCAGCAACAAAAGCATCTTTCAAGTGCTGCCAAGCATAAGATACAAACTATGTATCTTGCAGATACAAATGTATTTCCTGCGTGCACAACCGCGCGCAAAGTGCTTAGGCAAATTTGCATAGGCATGACGGAGCTGGGGGTAGTTTTGTGTATGCGTAACCCCCACCCAAATAAAATACCACGTTTCGGTTGGCCACTTGACAGCTGTCAAAATGGCAGGCAAATATTTTGTCATGGACAGGGGAAGGGAGGCTGGGTTACCAAAAAGGGATGCCTAATTAAGCCATTTAAGCAAATGCATGCAGCTTGTTGTTTTAACAAATTCCCAACCAAAATGCATATATATACAAATATACAAATCCCTATGCGTCTATTTAGATTTTGTGGCATGTTTGCCGTGTGTCAATTTGAGAAACTCACGAGCGCGCGCGCCATCTCACATCTTAACCCTATACTGGGCTAGGGCTAGGGCTAGGGTTTGGGCTTGGGCCTGGGCTTGGGTTTTGGGCCAGGTATGAGGCCAAATGCAGGCAAAAGGTTAAGAATGCATTTGGGCCTTTGTTTGCGCAGCGCTGCACACGCGTTCATAAAATGCATCAGCGAATTGGAAGATTGAGAAATGTGTTCGACAAACAAATCGAACCCGAGCTCGAGGCGGCAAAACGCTAGAATATCTTTAGCCTCTGTTTGCTCACATTCATGGGAATATGGCAGCAAGTGCCGACGCCAGTCCCAAGTCCCATATCAGTCTCAGTCGCAGTCTCAGTCTCAGTTCCATGGCCCATTGAGCATCCCATTCGATCCTCAGCCAGCCCAATCCACTTGCCACCAACACAGCGCGCTGCGCACTTTACGATATTTGATTTCCTCATTTACGGATTTAATTTTCTTTCAAATTTACCGATCGACCAGCTCTCTCTCTCTGCCTCAACCCCGTTCCTCATCCAGCACATTGCACTCGCATCCGACTTGGTCTAGTCCCCCGGCTGCCTACTCTTGCTTCTTGCTGTTTGCATAGTTTTGGATGTTTTATCGCTTGATTGGTTCGGTTCGCTTCGCTTTGGTTTGCTGCTGCTGCTGCTGCTTTTGCAGTTGCTGCCGATGTTGACCCAGGGCGTGTTGCCGGCCATGAATTGAATTGTGAGCGTTTGGAGCACTTAGCTAGCCGTCAATTATGGTCCCCGATGTGCGCTGGGATCTCACTGCGCTTAAACTTTCCAAATTGCCTCAGAATGTAGCTAACTAAGAAATATCACGAATCACTTGCTACATGAATAATAAAAAGGTAAGCCTGCCAGGACACTAGCTTAAAACAAATGCAAACAAAGTAGGGTCATAAATGGTCAGTTATCAGTCAGTCAGTCTGACAAGTACTACAAATACCATGTATATCAAAAGTTAACATAAGAAAGTTAATTATTTATAAATTATTTATTAATAACTGCATATAATTTCTATATGCATTACATATACGAACTCACTATAATTCCATTTAATTTCTTATTGCCTAATGTCTTCTTTCTTATTGCGCAACCTTTTTTGGGGCTCACTTGGAGATTTTTAAGGTCCACTCCAAGCACGCGATCTTTCAGGCAAATGATCTTTGGCAAAGTTGTTGACCCCATGCGAGTCTCGACTCCAAATACATATCCATTCCAACCTTTCCCAACAAATCTCGCCAATTCTGTTTAATTAACGATCCTTCCCGCCTTCCCCCCCCGCTCAGCGCTCGCCTGATGCTCGCGCTCAGCACGCAGCGTGAGATCGTTTTGGTGGCCCATCCCCCAACGCAGGCTCCCTCATATACATAACCTCAATTTGTCGCCACATGTCACACCAGAAACGACGACTCCGTTTCGCTTTAGGCGCCACCAGCTGCTCTACACCCCAGCCGTACCCCTGCCCCTGCCCCAGCCACTGCCACAGCCCATTTTGGCCTTTCGATGTAAACGTCCCGCTGATGACATCTTTGGCACTGGCTGCCGCCTGGCGTTTTATTTAATTGAGTTCACAGCCCAAAAACAATAACAATAAAAAATTAATTCAATAGCAACAACACCCTGCGATCAGCTGCAACAACAACAGCAACAACAACCTTTTAACCTTTTTTGTTTCTTGGTGTCGCAGCACCCAGGTTCGGTTTTTGGGTATGGGCCTCGCTTTTAATAGCCACGGATCGAGGTGCTTGAAGACCGCAGAGGGCACTCCTTGATCGACTCTGCTGCTGCTGTTGTTGTTGCTGTTGGCGCTAGGCCGACGCCAACAGCAGCTGCCGTTTCATTTGGGTTGTCAATTCAATTAAAGCCTAGGAACGCACACGTTATTCAAGAAACCGAAACCGTAACCGAAGCCGACGTTGAAGATCGCCTCAATTAGAACCTCTTAGGAGCGTGCGGCCAAAACAAATTTAGAAAAAATGTTTAACCAAAGAAATGTTACAAAAATTAGCCCAACATTTCAAGTTGTTGGCATTCTTGCGGCCGACCATTTGATTTTGTCGATCTGCCGATCGTGGTTTCTTGCGGTTGCCTCTTGGACACAGTCTAATGAAGCCAATCAACATCAACGCCCGCTGACTTGTTGATCTTTTGTCCATTCAGCGGTGCAATTAATGCATTTGTAGATTTATTAATACGGGGCTGCACTTCGTCGCTGATCGTCGATCGTTGATCGTTGGTCGCTGATCGCACGATGAAGATATTTCCTTTCTCACACTTTCCACCAAAAACAAAAAGAAAAAGACCAAATGAAGCACAAAGATGAAAAAAGCGGCATGAAAAAGCATTCAGCATACAAAACATGACACGATGACAAGCAAAAAGAAGCGCCAGGGCAGGCCAAGATCAGTGATCAAGAGAGAGAGAGAGAGAGAGAGAGAGAGAGAGAGAGAGAGGGAGCATTATAACTCAGTCAATACAATTCGGTTCTGTTCTGCTTTCTGCTCTGCTCTGCTCTGTTCGACTGAGTTCGGTTTGGTTGAAACAGGTAAGTCAGAGCCGGGTCAGGGAAACGATCGTGTGATCAGTTGTGAGATCGTGTGGAGTTAATGCGAGTATTAAAACCTTTTAATAAAAATCTTTAATGAATCAATGAAGTCTGAATGAAGCGCAGACGCGTCTCCATGCTGATCCGTGCCAAAGACCAAGATCGCTCCACAATGTAGCTGGTAGATGGTAGATGGTAGGCGCTGATTAGGCGCATTAATCGATTTAAGCCACAATCATTTTTCCCCCCTCGGCGCAGCGCCCAAATCCCGAATGGAATGTGGGAGCCTCAGCCCGTAACTTACTTAGTTGTTGGCGTCAGCGCTTATCAACGGGCATTCTTATATTTTTCTTCTCTTGTTTTTTTGAATAAAAATTAAATGAATTAAATTAAAGGCCATACAACGGGCCAAGTGAGGTGAGCACAGGCTGCCAAGCTGCTGGCAACTAAAGAGCTGCAATAAAATTGTTTTTAATCTTATCTGGGCAAGTGGACAGCCCAGAGCCTTTTAGTCCTCTCTCGCACCCCTCTCTCTATCCGTTTCCCCTAAACCATATCTGTGCCCAAAAGCATAAAACCCACTAAATATGCTCGACTTATGCCGCATCATTCGCTGTTGCAGCAGCTGTCAACTGTTCCGCATTGCATACTCATATACAGAGTACCAAATAACGCATATCAGTTAAAGTCGCAGTCATTTAGTTTTAATACCCTGTAGCCATTAAAAATGAGTTTCAATGTGGGCATAATAAAGTTGTACAAAAGACAAAGGTATAAAGCGCATATATTCATGACCAGACCGTTCAGAATATTTGATAAGCCTTTTTTTCGTTTTGCCTGTTTTGACTGTGAGACTCTGAACTATCATATTTGGTATGTCGTTTTTAGGGTATCTACTGTAAATTAGGATTCAGTTCAGCTCAGACTAAAAGATATTCAGGCATATAAATATTTAAATAACACAACATTTTTCAAAATTATATCTCTATAACATTATTAATATGATCTCCTAATTCTCCGAATGTTTTATAAGAATTTAATCAAGTAATACAGGGCATCTGGTAGTCAAGCACTCTCGCCTGGAGCACACATACTAGTCAATACTCATTTGACTGGGCTTGGGTCATGTGGCATATGCGGCGCCGGAACTTGGGAGGCGAACGGAACGGAAGCAGCGGCACTTGAGCGAGCAGCTGGCAATTTTGCGATTAACCATCATTGGGACCGATGGATGGATAGAGGTCCATTTATCTAGTCTCTGGGCGACGACAGCTCAAAGAATGCCATACACAACGGGCAGTCGCATTCGGCTCTGGCACTGGCTCTGGTTCTGGTTCTGGCACTGGTGCTGGTTCTGGTGCTGGGTGGTCGGGCTGTCGGGCTGTCGGTCTGTTTGTTGCACTGCTGTGCGGTTGGTCCTACCGGTCGGACGCATATGTTGATGATGAGAGTGTTCGCTCTCAATCTTCAGCTACTGCCACACGCGGCATGCGGTCGTCAAAGAAGTGCTGGTCAAACTGCAGTAGCAGAGCCAGCAGCAGAGGCAGAGGCAGAGGCAGCGGCAGCGGCAGCAAATGAAGTGATAAAGCTGCGCACGCCGGGGGATCCCAACGATCTTCATCGCCGTTGTCGTTGTCGTCGTCGTCGTCTTGTGCGACATTCCCACCGTGGACCTTCGATAATGTTAATATGCAGCCTCATGTTGCGGCATTTGAATAAGAATTGTGTCATCTCCATGCAACAGCAGCAGCAGCAGCCGTTGCCTTATCAGCGTCTGGCAGACAATTGTGGTTCGAGCCGTGGAACGCTTTTGGTGGGCCTAATTCAGCTGCAATTTTCAACGCTGTCTTCATCTTCCTCTTCTTGTGCATCTTTTGGCCCAGCTAATATGTGTAAACCGCGTTAGTTACGCTTCAACAATAATGAAGACATTATTAACTTGTATTTTGGTTCAACTGTGAGCCGAGCCCTATCATTGCGCTGTCTCTGCGGCCCTTGTTGTTGTTTCCTGCCGCAGCTGACAGGCATTTTACTTTCCTTTAGCTACTTTCACACACACACACACACACACACACTCACACACATACACTCATACACACAGGCACACACACACGTAGCTGCTTCTGTGACCATTCTTTAGCTGTCAGCTGAGCCCCTGCCTTGCGGCCCTGTCTTCATCTGCAACAACGTGTGCGTTGAACAGTTAGTTCCTTTGTCGGTGATTTGTGTCGGCACATCCTTTTTGTGCCTCCTACTTCAATGAGGGTGGCCCCGGCAATTGCAATTCCCTGCCAACTGCCAACTGCGAACTGCCAACTGCAACAATAAACTGTTTTTTAAACGCTTTGCGCCACAAGTGGCCTACGCTCAAATGGAAATCTTCCCATGCTTTTTATATATTTATTTTTATATTTATTTTAATATATAATATACTACTTTTGTATAATATGCCCTTCAAATGAATTTTATTATAGCTGTATGAAAACAACTTGCTTTACTTATTCTTTAGCTTGAGGTTAATGTTGGTCATTCTTTTATATAAATTATAATCATAAATATTATTTTAAGATAGAATACTCAAAAGCAGACTTTGCTATTGTCAAGGATTGCAAATGCCTTGTCACCTTCTCAAAGCTATAATACCCCAGAAACTCCTAACATTGGGTAGCAGATCACTTGTTGAAACAAAAAAATCGCCAGCTTCTTTCGTGTTTCAATTTCGCATTCATATTTGCGCTCTTATCATCAGCCATAACCTCACCCAATCCCAAATCGAATGAGCTTCATTATTGATGCGTGTTTTCATTTTTATTTATATTTGTATTTTTATATTTTGCATATCGCAGCGCCCATTAGCCCAGCAGATGCCACTGCTGGAGTTGTCGGACCAGATGGCCCTCGCCTCGTACTCTACATTTCAATGTCAATTTTCATTTTCGTTTGCGATGCCTTGGCAAATGTCTGGATAAAGCCAATAAATCGCATTCGGGAAATGTGAGGGTAAAGTGGCCACGTTGTCTGGCAATTGATTACGGCAGCTAATGGCGCGTGTGTCTGCCGCAATGTCTGCTATTCCTAGCCCCTCCCCTTTGGCCACTCCATGCTGATTGTGGCCAACATTAAATGTGGGGTCGGTTGTTGCCGTGGCCCAGAAACCAGATACGGGCTAATGCCATTATGGCCAGAAAAGTGCTGAGCTACTTTGAATTGCGAAATCGAATGTTTGTGCTGAAATGGAATGAAGTGAGCAAAAGTGAACACTCGATTAAATTGGAAAAGGAAAGTCAAGCAAGGGATAAGATAATGTTTCGAATTGGAGATACATATTGGGAATCACGAGCTCATCCAATCGAGATATAGATATACATTTAGATATAGCTATAGATTTTTTTTATATAAATAAGCTTATGGACACAGAGTTGAAAAACTGAGCTTCTCGTATTTCAGAACAAGTCTTGTGATGATTGAAATTTGATTGAATTTACGCATTTCGAAATTGTAGTTGGTCCCAGGAGTGCCTTCCGATCATCGCCCAAATCCATTAGATGAATCAAAAGCGATTTCTCAGCAAAATTATAGCAACAACAAGAGCAACAAGAAGCACAATAACAGAATGTCGCTATAGAATGTGGAACCCTCGTTAAAAATGAATGAAAGCTTATTAAAAATATTTCTTTATTATAGCACAAAAAACCACGAAGCGAAAAACCAAACTTGGAAGCAGAAAAAAGCTACAAAAAAAAAAAAAAAAAAACAACAACAAAAAACAGGCGTACAAATGTTAAACATTTGCCACGATGCCATGACGAGAGCTGACTGCAAAGCGGGGCTGCTGAAACGCTGACTGACAAACCGTCAGTCAGTCAGTTCGTCAGTCAGTCAGTTCGTCAGTCAGTCAATGCGATCCGCTGCTGATGATAATGACAATGACAATGACAAACACGCATGAGTAAGGCCTGAATTTTTGGGCGGATCTGTGCGCAGGATCTGCAATGCAAAACTCCCGAAAATGCCAGAGAAATCCTTAACGAAAGAAATAAATCTCGGAAAGAGTTCTAGTTTTTGCTCGCCTGCTGCCTGTCTCCGGAGAATTGCACGCTTCCCAAACTCGGACTGAGATCCATCCGATTCGCTGGCGACAAAAACTATGCCCAGTTGCGTCTGTCAACGAAATGCGTACACAAAAATGCTTGCAGCAACATTTTTTTTTGTGTCTTTCCAATTGATTTTTTGCTGTCTGCATCCGATTTTTTTTTACCCTCTTTTGTTTTTGTATTATTTTTATTTTTTTTGATGACTTCGCCAACTGTCACAAGAAGAACGATTTTTTGGGGCTTTGGCGAGGTTTTTGCGCCCAGCGCATATTTAAAATTATGGCCGCAACCATAGCTGAGAAGACACGGTGCGGACTTGGAGTTGGAGTTGGAGCTGGTCTTGAACTTGGACTGCGTCTCAGCCATGGCCATTTAAAACGTCTTCGAAATTAATATTGGAAGCAAAAACTGTGAAATGCTGTGAAAAGAACGCAAAGCGAATCCCAACTGAACGTCGGCTGCAGAAAAAGCAATTTTTGCTCAAATCTCACACACACACACACACACACACACACACACGCACAGATAATGATCATGATGCTGATGATCATTGGGTGGAGGAGACAAGCGAATGACGAATAGCCCATTGGCCGTCGGAACGAATGTGAATTTACGGAATCCGCGACGTACCACAATTCTGCAAGACGACAATTAAGCACGTACCCAAAGCCAAGGGCTAAATACGTATACGAATAAGCCACAACACACAAACAGAGAGAAAACTCCCACGGGCCCACCCAGTGCTACAATTTTCACTCTTTCCGACACTTTCCCAGACACACCCATTGCCTGCCGAGCCTCTAGAGTCAGCGGCAACAACAACAACAACAACACGAAAACAAAGAGCCAAACACAAAAACACCACAAAGACAAAAGATCAAAAAAAAAAAAAAAGAAACTATAAAATTCTGTAGCCAAATGAAACATTTTTATGTGCTTGTCCATCCGTCACAAATTATATAATTATCACCTGTATATTGGATAGGCCGCTTATCGTTGAATCTCTGAATCTGCCGCCGGCGTCGCAGTCGGCGTCGCTGCTGGTCGAAATTTTCAATTTGTGACGCTTTATGTCTTAATTTTGTTAGTTCAGTATCTCGGAATGGGTTGGACTAGAGCAGCCCATCTGCTCACCTGTAGACAGTTGCTGCGTCGTCCTCTTCGCTCTTTGGGTTCAGTTCGTCTTATCATTTTCCACGAAATGCCACCCAACATACTCTTAATACCGACAACGGATCGTCGAAGCCAATGGGGGCAGAGAGCGCGCAGAGAAAGTGACGACGCGCTACTTTCATTCAAGAGAAAAGACCAAGAAGAACAACAACAACTGCGGCAACATGAGCCAAAATATATCGCAAGGATGTGTTGTAGGTGCGGCTTATCCAGATGGGCTAAAACTTTTGCTTTTAGTTGGGACTTATGAAATTTAAAAGATTTGAGTTAGAAATTATTAAAATTTTGGAAAAATGCTTAAATATTTCGAAGACTAAGAATATTATTTAAAGCATATGTTTTCCTATAATAATTCAAAGAAAAACGTTTTTATTCAACTTACTTTTGTCCAACTCATATTCTTAACTTAGGCCATGGCAGTTAAATGAAATGCTTAGTTGTTCGATCCGAACAAATAACAACATAAGTAAATGCTGCCTACAATAAAAAGATAAATCAATGAGTTTCCTATGTCTCGATTCGGCTGTTGTTGCTGATCGTGAATATCTATACTTATTAAGAGATCAACTACACAAACTTCTGATATCTTCCCTATATCCTAGGATTCAAATGTGAATATACACAGAGCTTCATCAGTGCCTGTGGTTTCCGCTCAATTGAAACCAAACTGAAATGGCAAATATTTTAAAATTATTGTCATTGAAAGTCTACTCAAATCGTAGTTAAATAAAACAAAAAGAGTTTTTGTACTATATTAAAATCCTTTTTTTTTTAAATATGTTTATGTTATGTATTTTATTTTATATTTATATATTGGGATTAGAAATTGTGACAAGTTTTATAAGACTTGTCTCTGTGTAGGATATAGTATGTATTTATACATACTTTTTTAGTTGACAGCCGCTCGTACTATATTAATTTTGAATTTTAGTCACTAGGTCTTCGATTAGTGGCTTTTGTGGACTTTTTAACAGGTGCCACGCCCCTGTGCTCAATGGCTTTGATGGTCATACCACGCCATCCGCTGACGACAGAGATCTGGGTCCAAGTTGAAGCTTGGCACTGGCTTCTGCTTGTCTGTCACATCTCTCGCACCTGAAGCTGGGCGTGTCGCTCATCATCGTTATTTTTGTTTTTTTGTTGTTTTTTATTGGCGCCATTTTGAAGGCAATTAATTTAAATTTTCTGCGCGTTAATTGCACAATGACAAAGCTGTCGCCAGTCGGTAGCCAACGGCAGCCACTGCCTCATCTTTGCCTCAACTTTGTTGTTTGCGACCCAAACAACAGTTAAAGACAAGTTGTTGCTGCTGCTGACGCCTTGGCATGCCAAAGGCACACAAAAGGCTACTAGACACGGCCAAGTGCCGAGTTAGTGGTAGCAGCAGCAGCCGAAAAATAAAACTAAAATCATAATATTAAATAAGCAGAAGTCGATGCAAAGTCGAAGCTCTAATACCCTTACTTAATACAAAACTTAATAAAGAAGTTTATAACTGTGCATTTATTTCTATGCTTGAAGTGAAGTTTTAATTTGATTTACGTTTTTAATTCCATACAAACTAAATCTTATTACATATATAGATATATGTATATATAGGTAAAAATTGCTTTAATATACCTGGACTTATTGCTAGAGATAAAAACTTAATTGTAATTAACAAAAATTGTTAAGATAATTTCAAGATAGTTCATTCATGGCTCAAAAAAGATCAGCGATATGTCAAGCTTAAGCGACTCTTTGCTATGGTAAGGGTATAAAAACAGCAACAAGAAGAGGAAGAAGAACAACAACAACAACTGGCTGGTGTTGGCCAAAAGCCACTCGGAGTGGTTGTTGGCATCGACTATTTGCCTATTTGTTTATGGCCTTAAGCTGCGCGGCCTGTCAATAAGTGTGGGAAAAGCTAACAAAGCTAGTCGCGCCTCACGATCGTCACGAGATACGAATCGATCACACACTCCAATGGGAAAGACCGAGAGTGAGTGTGAGATAGGGAGAGGGAGGGAGAGATCGTAGCGGACCACCCAAAGGACTTTGGCTTCCTGGAAACAGGACTATTGCGCTCTATATAGCCATGGCTAATTAATGTGTGGCCGCATTTTGGCACAATTGTTGCGCTACCGATCGCCGAGCCTTTCCAGGAAGAACACAAATGCACACGCACACACAAATAATTAAGTTGTTTTCTGGGTTCATTATTTTTCACGGCTTTTGTCGGCACAAGTCAAACAACAACAACAACAACAACAATGTCATGGAGAAGGACGAGCGGGAGCAGCTGGCCACTCGAAATTGATTTTGGTATCCTTCCAGGCGCAACGAATTTGGCGTTCACTGAGATTCCCTTCTCTTCTCTTCTCTCCTCTTTTTTTTTTTTTTTTTTTTTTGATCGAGCGTTCTCGTACGTGGCTCGCATTGTGCTTTGTGGCGGCGCCGGGTCAAAGGTCGGGCAGCTGATGGACAACTCGGCGTCAACGAGTCGCGTCGTCTGCTTCGGCGCCAAAATGTAAGTCAAAATGAATATAACCAAAACAATGGGCCAACGATTGGCACTCCATAAAGTGCACAATTTAATGTGGGGAGCACAGCCGACAAAAATTAATATGTGCAGGAAATGCAGCGCCACACACACAGAGAGAGAGAGAGAGAGAGAGCCAAAGGTGGCGCCCGAGGTGTTTGCCCGTGCCGCCGCCTTTTGTAGTTTGTAGTCTGACGCAATAATTAAGTCATTTAAATTATTAGATGACAACAACAACAACAACAACAACAACAACAAATGCAACAATTATAGACTACAAACAAATATACACACACACACGCACAGAGGAGCCGCAGCTCAGCTCATTGATGACTTTCGACTATTTTTGGTTGTTGTGTCTCGCCAAATCCTCGAGAGAGTTTTCAGTTTGAGTTGTTATTGTTGCTGCTGCTTGTTGTTTTTGGTGCCGCACAGGTTTTTCACACGTTCGCGTTTTTCCCAACGCTCACGACACCGGCGACAACTTGGCGGTCGGTCACAGATTTTGGGCATCAGTTAATAAGTTTCCACATTTTATGCAAGTGTCGTTGAAAATGTTTTCATTACGCGCGCGTTTATATATATATATTTTTTTTCTTTTCCCCTTCAAGCATCTGGAAATTTTACACGCTTAAGTGGCCCAGCGGAAAAACTGCCATGGGACTACACGTGCCCTCAGCCCCTGGCCACGGATCCGGTTCCGGCGTGCATTGACTTTTGCCAGACACTGTTATCCCAAACAATATTCGTCTCTAAGTAGGGCTCTTCACTAAGCCCCTGTTTGCTTACAGCTTACACGGCGCGTTTTTAGTCCTCATACCATCGTCTTCCTCCCGGCTGCATTGCAATGCAGCTCTCAAGTGCTGGCGTGTGGCGGACAACTTGAATCTCGAGCTGAAACTGAAACTGCAACTAAATTTGAGCTCTACACAAAGTGCCACACGCAATTGTTAATTGCAGGCACAGCTAGTTGAGTTTGGCATCAGGTTACGCAGGAGCTCATTTTATGTTAGTTAAGGATAACTTGAAGAAAACTTAAAGATTGTCAAGAGTAGTCGGAAAAGTAGCAAAGTTGTGTTATAATTTCGGTTATGGTAAAGTGTATTAAAATAAGCTTCAAAAAAAGTTTATAAAACTGAAGTGTTCTATTTGCGCAAGTTATTTCAAATAAATGCCTATACAATTCCTAGTGGGAAATTAATGTATGTTTCTAGATATTTATACAAATTTTAAGGGAGCAAGTTGTTGTGTATTTATAGATATTCATGAGGCGAATATTAACCAATTGCCAACTAGCTAAAGCCTTAGGTTTGCACATTTCTCTTGCCTCATTTCAGCATCGTAGCATCTGTTCTCTTATCTAGTTTTATTTACCTTATTTCCGCCTAGTTATCAGAAATTGTCACCACCAACAAAATGGCTTTCTCTTGCACCAACCACCACCACACGCTCCGCTGCCCAGAGCAGCGCCATGTTCCCGCTTCGTCGACAACCAGGTCCAGAGGCATGGCTGGCTGGTCGAGAGCTCGCACTTCCGGAAGCAGGCAAGCGGACCGCCAGCGTAGCCACAGCTGATGATAATGCATTATGCATTCCGGAGGTTTTTAATTGTTATTAGAAAAGAAAAGCACTTTAACTATGCAGCGGCAGCGGCAGCAGCAGCCGCAGATAAAGAGAACTTTAACACCTCGGCATTTACCTTTGCCTATACTTTTACCCTAGCCCAAAATGTAGCCAAGCATGCGAAGATAATTTCAACATTTTAAAGGCACTTAACGGCTCCAAAAACCAAAATAACAAAAAAAAAATAAAAACTGAGACAAAAACTAGCCAAAAAACAAAAAAAAAAAATGCGCGTTCATAATTTTTGAACACACATATTTCTCTGTGGCACGGGAAATATAAATTGTCGGCCAACGGCGGCAGGGAGCGAGTTTAGAGGTAAGAAAAAAATTCTACACTGTCATCAAAGCGTAACTAAACGCCCATTTTTCTCAGCTGCGAGTCGAAGCTGAAAACATGGAGCGGAGTCGAGCGAGTCGAGTGAGAGTTTTGGCCGCGTCCATTTTCGGTAGTTATTAGTGGCATATTTTGGCCTAAAGTGCGTGAACCATGTCGAAAAAGTGGCCGAGCAACAAAATTTATTGTTTAGAGCAACGAAGTTAACAACAAAATGGACCTCCCCATGAGTGCGAGTCCAAGCCCGACTTCGAGTCCAAGACACGCAACATTCAGCGAGGCAGGCAACACAAAATATTAACGCCTCGAGCAACTACAACGACAACAACAACAACAACAGCGACAACAACAAGAGCAGTTGATCAGTGGTAACTGTTGTTTTGGTAGAAGCAGCAGAAGAAGCCAAACCTCTTACCTTATTGGCCAAGTCGACCACCATCATCGACAAACGTCTGGGCCTGGTCAGCGTTGAGGCAGCAGGAAAGGAGGGCCGGGCAGCCGGGCTGCTGCTGATGATGATGGCGTTGATTATGGCTTATTTTCAAATCTCTTTTCATACCTCCTTTCCACTTCTTGGAAGTGGCCAAAGCAAATTATGTGGAGTCATCAATGGCAGCAGCCACCACAAGATCTGCAATCGGAATGGGAGCAGAGCCACAGCTCAAACAGCTAACAGCAGGCAACTTGGCCAACAGCCAGTGGGTGTGTGTGTATGTGTGTGCTAGTATATGTGTGTATGTGTGTGTACCCGCGGCAATTTCATACATTTTCCAGTTTTCAGAGATCCAAAGATGGTCGGGGTCAGCGCGCTAATGTCGGGCATTTTGCAAATAGTAAAGTGCCAGCTATAAAAATTTATTATATTCTGCTTGATTACATGTAAACTTTGTCTTGGAAGTAGACAAACAAATATTTACAAGAATTTTTGTTTAGCAACAATAAAAGTCTTGAATGTTTCAGTTTGAGAAAAAAAAAAACTTAATATGATAGTATAATAATAATAGAAATATTAATAAAAATATATTTAGTTAGCTGGGTCTTCTTTGAGAAAAAAAAATATTGGAACAAAATGTTTTATTCCTCTATCCAGCAAACTAAATATTTAATATTAATAAATAACATATGAGATATATGTTTATGAGAAGTTTAAAATATTAAACAGGAAAGTTTAGCGTTACGCCAGAGCTAAACTAAGGCCTGCGACTATGCACAATTTCAAGGCTTAAATTGGGCTTACATATTCATAAATTAAATTGAATTAATGCAATTAAATATGCTTCGCTGTTATATATTTTCAGGAAATCCACGCAGCGCTAAGAATCGAGTAAGAGATAAATAAGGTCTGATATAAAAACAGCATAGGAAACGAGTGAAACAAAAAGAGATTCTGCGAGTATCTGAAATGCAGATCATTGGACAATGAATTACCCATCATCAGCATCAGCATCAGCATCAGCATCGCCCAACTGCCAACTGATCGTGCTGATCTATAGAATAAACGCAGAAGAATTAACAATAAATGCCAGCATAATCGGCTCATGTCATGCCCATTACGGACTGCCTCCACCCACAAGCTGCAATCAGCTGCTGCTATCGATCGCGCGCTCCAACCGATCCTCAGATGTAAGCGTAAAATCGAGTGCAATAAACTAGCCGGGCAGCTCAGCAAGTGCCCAACTGCTTTGAATCAACGCAAAATTGGCCGGCAACAAAGCTGTGACACGCTCGCTAAACGGCCCGAACCGGGTCTGGAATCCAGAGAGAACGGCTCTTGGACGCGAGCTGCGCATGATCGCTGCGATGATCGGCGGATGCACAGCAGTTGGGCAGCAGCGGGACCTGGTTCGGGTTCAAGTCGAAGCGTAGCGGAACTAGCTGCATTTTTGCACGGCGCATTAGCAGGCAGCAGCAACAAGAAGAAGAGTCAAGCATAACAAACATTATGGCCCAAACTGGGACTGAGGCAACAGGGTACCGAAGTGTTGCAAATTTTTATTTGGAAGCAATTTTCACACCCTGTGCGACATCAGGCAGCGGTCCAAGCGAACTGCAGGACATGCGCTGCTGCTGCCGCTGCCGCTGACAGGACACAGCGTGGCGAATGCAACTGTTGACAACTTCATGGAGCGTTTTTGTGGACAGTCGCTGCAAGTGATGGCAAATGATGCCAAATGATTGCAGACCATATAAATTTCGATTGCAGCCAGGTAAACGTGCAACATGGCCCGTACACGCCTACCCCCCAGGAGAGAGAGAGGCAAGGCGAGGCGAGAGTCAGCATTTTAGTTGCGCTTACCCGGCGATTATTTGCAATTATGAGCTGAGATTTTACAGTTAACAGCGACGCCTTCGGCCAGCTCCGGCTCTGGCTCAGCCGCAACTCCCACTGGAATATGTTAATTTCCAACACGTTGACAGTTGACTTTGTGACTTGTTGCATAATCACCTGCAATCTGGAACGTCGTAACCCAGAGTTGACCTTGCCCAAATACAGCCCAAGGACAACGCTGCCTTTGTTTAGCTGACCTTCAGGGCCGAGAGTTGTGCCTCGGGGGGTTTGTGGGCGCTGTGCGGTTGCCTGTGTGTTGTGTTTTGCTTATTGTGGCGTTGCTTTGGTTGATTTGGTTGCTGCTGCTGCTGCTGCTGCTGCTGCTGCCCCTGCTGTTGACCTTAGAGATTTGATGGATTAGTTTCTCGTTGCCAGTCAATGCTGAAGGTCGCGCCATTCGCCACGTCTCGTTGCGGCTAACCATATCGCATGGTAATACCAATTTATATAGCCTTCATTATGGCCAAATTAAAACAGCTCATCGGCCATTACGCAGCGACCAAATTGCGCGCCTTTATGAGCACCAGCACACAGACAGCTCGAAGAGGTTAGCATATAGCATATAGCGTATAGCTTATAGCGGACTACCTACAGCGGTTTTTATGATTTGTTTACACGACTGCCCCTGCAGTTGTTGGCTGTTGCAGCTCGGTTCGGTCGGTGTGTGCGTTCAGTTTTTAAGGCTAAGACTCGGTTCTCATCGCTTGGATTTTCCGCAGCAATAAAATTAATAAGAACGCGCTAATTTTGCAGCTCCGGCCCCCGCCCAGCCATGTCTACGTCCACGTCCACGGCTGTTGCCTAAGCAAATAGATCGCACTCACTCGTCTAACTCTTTCCCTGTGCCCTGTCCCCTGTCCCCTGTCCCATTGCCAGTTCCAGACTGTGCCAATATTTGCACAGGCTGTGGCCTCAGCTGGAACGCCATTTTGTGTGCCTTCCAGGCGCGCTTTAATGACATTTACGATCGCCCGAGCAGCAGCAGCAGCAGCAGCAACAGCGACATCAGCAGCAGCCGCCTTAAGCCCGCAAATAATGGCCCATTAATAGCTTGACATAATCTTTAAAAATTCATTTAATTCATTGAGGATGCAACAACAGCAACAACATTACGCGCGCCAGAATGCAACGGCAATATGGGGAAATGAATAAACTGAACGGGCATCTTTCCATTCACTCCGCACATCTGCTGTAGGTGCAAGCGGGCGCGCGCATGCCCAAAATGCAGTCGACTGTCCAATTAGTTGGCGCAGCCAAAGTAGAAATACAGAAAGAGCAAGAAAAAGTTGAACAGCGCATGTGTGTGTGTGTGTGTGTGTATGAGAGAGAGTGTGAGTGCGTGTGTGAGCAAAGAGCATGAGTATTTAGTTGGCTGTGCATATAGTGCAGCGCGCACTCCGAAAATATATTTACTCCGAATAGCAAAGCGAATGGAAAATTTGCTTCTCGAAAAATGCACAAATGAAATAGGAATAACAAATAATACATAAATTGGATATATTTAAAAATGATTAATGATAGCGGATGTATAAAAAAACAATTATGGGAAACTTTAAATATTTATGAGGATATAAAATTTTATTGCATTTAAAAAAATCACATATTATGGGTATAATTCCGTAATATTGGAAAATGAAAACAATCAAAACTAACATTACGTATACGTAGTTTAAAGTGTTTTATTGCTGTTAAGTTTAACTGTTTATACACGTAACGAATGTTACGCAATGACAAAATTAAATTTACCCGAAATGTTATTCGAATAGGACATGCATTGAATGTGCCAGCCTAGGCTTTCTGCTGCCTTGTTTGACTACAGTCTATTTTAAAATAACCATAATAATAATATTTATTTTTATAATGGTAATAAACATAAAATAATATTGCAAAGCACACATGTTCCGTAACGAAACATAAACTATGTATTGCCCAGAGCTGTTGATATGCTAATTTACCGTTATTGATGTTTGTATCAAATTGTGGAAAATAAGTGTAATTAAATGCAGTTAGCGCACCCATAAATTGCAAACTCAACTAAAATAAATTCCATCAATCTGGCAAAACGATCGCTCCGCTGTGATACCGAAAAATGCACTCGCAATAATTTCCAATATTTCCGCCATTTCTTATTGGGCGCAGGCCGTCTATATACCACACACACACAATACCCATACAACTGCCCACACATCTATATAGAGCCACGCACACACAGTTGCACGGCAGCTGCTCCAAGCGTTCGTCTCTCGTTTCTTATTTTCACGCTAGCTGCCCTCTTCACACACACGTAGCATCAGAGCCGAGCGAGACAAGCACCGAGTCGCTCCTCCTCCACGATCGTTAATCGTTTGACGGGCAGCAGAGCAACAGCAATAGCAACAGCAACACCAGCTGGAAATATGTGCATGAAAAACCCAGTGAAACCCGCTGATATTGCCAGCAAACTATTTCTATGAGAAATATTGTGCAATTTTAATAATAAAATGTATTGTTTAATTATTGAAAGCGTATTTAAACGATTTGTAGATTAAATGTATACCATAAGAGGCAATATTATACATTACCTAAAAATTAAATATGTAATTATTTGATTTTAATTAGCTACAGTACAAAATTTATTTCAAAATTAGAAGTCTTTGAGTGTAAAATAGCTATTTTACCTAGTGAAAATACTTTAGTTAATATTTCCTGTTGGGTTGCAGCCCATTTTACATACGAACCCGAAGCGAGAGCTCGGCAATTCGTGTGACGACGACGACGACGACGTCGGCGACGGCGACGGCGACTGCGACTGTCATGTCGAGGCTCGAGCCTATAGTTTCGAGTCTCTGGTTGGCTGTCTTCGATCTGTTTGTTGGCTGTGACTCTCGTCCGTCAGTCGCTCATTCGCCTCTCGTATTCGCTGTCGTCAACACACGCGCACGCAACGGCAACGGCAGCTGAACAGGTTTCAAAAAAAAAAATCTATTTGTCGAGTCGAGAGACTCGATCGGTCCAGGTACAAGAACGCGCCGTGTGTTTCAGTTAAGCGCTGGCACTGAACCGGGTAACAATCTTTCACTCCTCCGCTCCGGCAACGATTCTACGTACAAAATACTTACGTCGCGTCCACTCTCCCAACGAATGGAAAGTGTTTAGAGTTCGAGTTCAGCTTCATTCATAAAACTGTTTCAAGTTTTTAACATGTGAAACAAACACACACAAAACACAAGTGCCGAGCCGTGTGATCAAGCTATAATATAGCAAATCGATAAGCTAAATTAATACGATGCTCAACAAATCCAAATCAATATCAGTGCGTATGCTAATGATGATTATGCCTCATTTATAGTGTGCTAATTGAACGTGAAATTGCCATAAAAAATATTTACTCCAGGCCAAATGCCGAATGCCAAACTAAATAAACCCAGCAATTGACAGGCGAATCTAAGAATATAATCAAAAATCAAAATAGCAAATAAAATAAAACTGACTAACTGGTCAGCTCTAGTACGCCCAACCGCATCAACAATAATATTTGTGTGAAAAAAATAATAAAAACAAAAAACTTTATCATGGATTTAAGTTATATATTTATCGTCTGCCTGCTGGCGCTATGCAGCGCCGACGCCGAAAGCAAACAGAAGTCGGGCAGAGGCCGAGGCTCCATGTGGTGGTAAGTAGCATCATGAAAATCCAAGGGAGACACACATTTGACATTGAAAACGGGCAGCTGATGTGATGCGCCCACGCAGCATTTGCATAAGTCAACAAATTCCGCGGGGGGGACAAACAGTTCAGGCAATTAGCGAGCGCCCGAGAAGAACAAGCGCAAACAGGCGACGGCCCAGCGCCGAGCGTTGCGAGAGCCAAAGCCAAAAGTCACAGCCAAACAAAAGCAACAGCCAACTTTTGTGGCACAGGCACGCGCCAGCCGTTGCAACTGTTAAGAGAGCCACGAAAATTAACGCAAGAGCTGAACAAAAATTTTCCCAGGCAAAAGTTAAAAGATGCCAAAAAGGTCTCGGCTATAATGTGACCAATGCTGCGGCTGTGCTTGTGCAGCACGCACAATGCGGAAGCCACAAAATGCAGCAGCAGCAGCAGCAGCAGCAACTTTTTGTCTGATGAAAGCAATTAAAAATTCTAAGCGCGCATTCAACTTTTACCCCCATGGGGAAACGCGGGGGTATGTGCGTGTGTGATGATGACCCAGTTAATGTTGGCCAAGACATGATCAAAGTGTGCTAAGAATACGTTGTGTCTGCTGTGACAAATGCAGCTGCAGCTGCTGCGCTGCCCAAATCAAGTTCGTTGCCTAAGTCTTTTGATTTGCGCATAAAATTTCGCCCGAGTTCGATTCGAGTTCAAAGCACACACAAATGCGCGCCGTAATAACTTTTTATAACGGCATAAATTTCGCTAAAAAAGAACAGAAAGCAAACAAACAAAAAAATTGTATAAAATGATGCCTGTTTTTTTTTTCGTGTTATTTTCTTGCTGTTTTTTTTTTCTGTTTTCTGCTGCGGCGATCGCATAAATCTTTTCCCATTGATTTTAATCCGCCTGGGAATCGCATCGATTGCGCTCTGCCGTCGCCAGTTGTTGCTTTTGTTTTAATCGAGTGTTTTTTGTTACACTTTCGTTTTGTTGCTCGGCTCCAGTTGTTATGCATTACGCAATTGTTTAAAGGCAGCAACAAATAAATAAATAAAAATAAAAAAAAAAAAAAACAATGCACGCAAAAATATTAACTTTCCCACCGCAATCAACGGCCAATTGAATTGGCAATTAATTTGCATACGCGCCGCTGTCAATAAACATTTGTTTATATTTATTTATTGTTGCTAAACACAGCGCACAACAACAACAACAACAACAACAATAACAACTTGTAACGAGAGCAACAACTGCAGCAAGAAATATACTTAAGTATATTCGTATCTATTATAAATGAAAACATTTTTCTGGGCAAGGCCGTTTGACAGAAATAAAGAAAATAAAAGATGACAGCAAATGGAAGCGAGTGCCGACAAGTGTCATCAAATATTTGTCAGTGTATGGGGTTGCGCCTGTGTGCGTGTGCGTGCGTGTGTGTGTGTGGTGCATGCATGAGTAACGCCGGCAATTGACGTGCTCAACAAAAAGGAAAAGCCGCAAGTGAAAAACCAAGAACAACAACAATAACAACACACACACACAACTCAACTCAAGTCAAGTGGAAATAAACATAATGCCAAAAATGAAAAAAAAAAAATAACAGAAAAACCAAAAACAAAAACAAATACAAATAGAAATACAAATATAATGAAAATGTTGATCCGTCTTTGCGGCCTTTTCGTTGTACCCTGTCCGTGCGTGTCCAGCTGCTCGAGATTTTCCCCCTGCCCCTGCCCCTGCCCGCGCAACACTTGTAATTAGGCGCAAAAACCAAGTCAAGCATTAAATAGTCTTGACACGCCTCTCTCTCTCTCTCGCCCACTCTCTCCGTGTGTGAGCTCTATTAATTTGTCCCGTTTACCTTCTGTTCTCCCTCCCGTCCAACAGGGGCATCGCCAAGGTCGGCGAACCCAACAACATTTCACCCATCAGCACGGGCATCATGTATATGGATCCCGCCATACACTCGACGCTGCGCCGCAAGCAGCGACGCCTCGTCCGCGATAATCCCGGCGTGCTCGGCGCTCTGGTCAAGGGCGCCAACATGGCCATCAGCGAGTGCCAGCACCAGTTCCGCAATCGTCGCTGGAACTGCTCCACGCGCAACTTTCTGCGCGGCAAGAATCTGTTTGGCAAAATCGTCGATCGAGGTGAGTACAAAAATGGTTTATATGTTTTCAAATTATATATATATATGTAAGATATATGGCAAGATCTTTGAAAAAGAAGAGGAATTGTAGCTATAAAACAATTTATGCCTCTTTAGCCATTTGCATTGCGTTCAGGATATAACAGCTGAGAAAATATTAGAGATTACAATTAAATAATATTTATAAGTATTAATTCTGTTTGGGCTTTGTTATATTAAATCTACTTGAGTGCTATTAAATATGAATGGCTTTTTTTTCTAGCAATATATTATTATATATATTTATTATATGAATCTTAAAACAATCTCAATTGGATTGTTATATAGTGAAACTCATTATTTAAAAAGACATGTTCCTTTGCTTTGCTTACATATTAAAAACATCATAAAAATGTATACTCTTCATTGTGAATGACTGTTCCATTAGCATAGAAAGCGCTGTAGAGTTCGCTTACCTGCCGATTGCTGGATATTATTTACACATAAATACACATATATCAATTCTGTCTGAACTCCCCATCATAATTAGGCAGCTTGCAGCCAGCTGTGATATTTCATAGGATTTAATCAGCTTGGAATCTGTCGCTCATTGACTGGGCCAGATCCGAGTTACCCCTCGTGAAATATGATATGTGATCTGGCTGCCCCAATCCCTCCCTCCGCTGCGACGACATAGAATTTGTTGTCAACGCCCCTGTGCGCTGCAACTGGCAATTGCACAAATTGATTTGGTTTCAGTTTTTACTTTACTTTTGGGCACTCGCCGACGTCTTGTTGTGGTTCTTATTTATGTTGAAGAGTGTCATGTGTGTGTGTGTGTGTGTGTGTGCGTGTGTTGCATGTTTGTTGTTACAGTAATACGATCGGGCACTTGCCACAACTTTGTTGGAGACTGTGCCACATGTTGGGCCACTTTCGCTGTCGCGCGGAACAATGGAATCGCCTTGTTGCGCTTGTCTGCGGCTGCACTTGCTCCACTTGCGTTTCAGCATGTTTATGCTAATTGCCGCAAGTTGGCAGCACCAAACTCTTGCTCAGGCCTCCGGTCGCCGGTCTCCGGTCTCTCGCATTCAAATCAATCAAAAGTGCTTGTCTGTTCGCCCGCTGCGACAGTTACCGCGGAGTAGTTTTTATTTGCAGGTCCCAATCGACCATCTGAGCAACACGGGCAACACTTTTTCTGCGCTCCCCGTCGTCGTCCGTCTGGGATTGTTCCCATTCCCGCTGCCCGCTGCCTGTTGTCAACAATAATTTTCATATAAATGTAAACAGGCAGCTGAACCCGTGGCTCTTCTTGTGAATTGCTTTTGGCAAAAACTTCTGTCCTGCCGTTTTATTAGCTACTGTCTGTGCTACCTGGCACATATTACGATACGATACCCATAGAGTTCGAGCTACCTCCTCCACCTCCATCTCGTTTAGGGCGTGGGCGTGCGTTGTGAGTCGCGTGCGTTTGCGCCGAGAAAGACCTTTCACTCGTCGCCAGCTGACTTTTATAGACCGGCTCTTGACCTTATCAACATCCTTTTTATGAGTTGCACTCTCTTGACATTTTATGGAGTTCTCGATTGTCGAATTGTTGGACTGGTGACAGCTTTTTATCGCAGCACTTTCATCGCGCTCCCTATTTCCTTTTTTGGTCTTATATATTTTAATGTGCCCTTGGCCCTAATTAACACCTAGGCCATTAACACTTGGGGTTGCACCGCACAGTGGCTCTCAAACTGTGCGTTAATACCCTGGAGACAGCAGGGATTACCCTGCCAAGTCCAGCCAGCGGGGCATATTATTTGTATTTGTATTTTTTGTGTGTTGTCTTTGGGCCTGCAAATGAAGTCAACTGAGGGCGAAGACAACTCAACTCAACCCAACTAACTTGTTTTCTAATTGGTGACACCTTGTCAATTTGGCACGCCACACGCTTTAACAGGCCGACTCGATTAGTTGCCTAGGGTATTATGTGCTCTTGAGCTGATTTTTTTTTCTGTTGCCTTCTTCTTTTTTGAGCATTCTAATCATGAAGGATGACGAATGGCAGCCACCCCAAGCTGCTGCCAGTGGCTGCCTGTGGCTTTTATATCAATGTCTAAACTATTCCGGGAACACCGAGACAGGCACGGGCATCCTTGCTAAGCAGCTTAGCTGAACTGTTGTGCTACCTGAACAGGAGCAGGAGATGCAGGAGCTCTGGCCCTGTCTGCTCTCAATTTCATCAGCCTGCTTGCCACGCCCAGCAGCAACGGAAATCCGTTTAGCAATTAACCAAAAAAAAATAGAACGAAAGAAGGAGTTTAAAGTCCTGAGCGTTAGAGAGGGGGAGAGGGGCACAGCTCAAAGCTACTCGGATTACATGCATAAACATTTTGTGGGCGTTGTCCACTTACGTTTGTGTTTCTCTGGAGATCGGACGTGAAAATTGCAGTCTCGTGTGTGTGTGCGCGTTAGTGCACCGCTGGCAGCAGGCATAAACCAAGAAAGTGACAGTGACACTGTATAAAGCCCGCCCCAGGGCAATCCATACAAATCCCGCTTATAGTGGGTAAACTATACGCAACTGCTGCCTCTGGCAGCCGGAGTGTTATACAAATTAACAATATTTTAACAAAAAAAATTACCGCGTGCAGTGCGTGAGAACAAGTTCTTGCAAAACTTAAGCTGCGCTCAGCTGATCGCAACTCAAGTGCGTGTGTGTGTGCGCGAGAGCAGCAAAGCTTTCGCGAGAGAGCTTTCAGCTTGCAGCTGCACTGATAGTGCTGGCAAAACAGTCACTGCAGTGACAGTGCTGACACTAAAGTCACAATTTGTGATCAATCACTTGTTACAAAAATACGGGTTATTTTTGTAATTAAGTGTAAAAAACTTGTTTTGTTTTTATTTTTTATTCTTTTTTCTCCCTGTGGGGAAAAAATTATAACAAAGTAAAGAACAATGGCTACAAACAACCGACCCCAAAATAACGAAGAAATTCATTCGCCAATCTACCCGCTGCCGAACAGCTCAATAATATCCCCTACAAATATAGCCGCTAATGTCGATCGCCTCGACGGAAGCAGGCCACTGGAAGATTTTTACCAATATTACAACAACGTGCTCGCCAGTAGTGCAAACCGGAACGGCGCCTCCACCTCGCTGTCAGCCGGTACCCAGCAATGCTCGACTTGGCAACCGCAACAGCACGGCACTGTCAGCACAACGACAGCAACAACCACCACAACCACAGCGTCATCCAGCAGCGGCTGCAGGACATCTGCCTCAACAGGCACAAGCCGCGCCGCTTTAGAGCCCATCGGGACCCGCCCCAAAGCCGCCAATCCGACCTTGCAGTCCACCCCTTATGGCACCCAGGCAGCTGGTTCTTGTGTCACAAACCCCCCTCTGCCTCCCATAAAGAACGCAGGTGCTACGCTAGCCTTCGAAGAGCCACTGGTAGATTGGCAAACGGTTTCCGCAAAAAAACGGCGTGGGACTACATTATTATCCGAAGGCGTAAAAAAAGGGAAGCAACTAAATAACCGCAACACCAGCCGCGCTGGAGCTAAGCCCGCAACTCCCAGTACCGCTTCGGCAATTAGCAACAGATATGCCTCCCTTGAGCCTCAGGAAGACGCCTCTGTAATCGATGACGGCGAGATGGACACTGCCGACGAAGCGCCTCCAGTCACAGACCAACAACAATCAGCGAAAAAGATCTCCAAACCCAGGCCGATAACAGTCCCTGGAGTCAGCGATATTGTCGCAATGGAGCGAACCATAGATCAGGCAGTGGGCGCAGACGCCTATGAATTCAAGGTCTCTCCCTCTGGCTATCTAAGAATTTACGCCAAAGATGCCGACACCCACAGAGCAATTGTCCGCAAGCTCACTGAAGTGAGAGTGCAATTTACCCACTTCTGCCTAAAGGAAGACAGACCATACCGCGTTGTGGTTAAAAATCTGGCCGCTTCCACTCCCAGAAGCCAGATTGAAGCTGCCTTTACATCGCACGGCCATATTGTGACGAACCTTTACAACCCGGGCGCCAGACAGCCAACAAGTGATGCAGACTCCACCAACGACTTTCCAAGTCGCAACTTCTGGTTTGTCGATCTCAAGCAGTCTCTTAACAACAGGGAAGCGCTGCGGCTCAACAAGGTTGGCCGCCAACGGGTCACTATTGAGCTTCCGAGGAAGAACAATAGTATAAGGCAGTGTTTCCGCTGCTTCGAGTTCGACCACACCAAAAACTACTGTCTCAAACAGCCCAAGTGTGGTAGGTGCGGTCAGTCCCATTGGACAAACTCCGAGCAGTGCCAGGCCAAAACAGTGGCAGACCTGCGATGCTCCAACTGCGAGGGAAACCATGCTGCTTCCTATAAAGGATGCAAAAGCTATCAGGTGAGACTAAATGCCAGGCAGCCGGCCATCAATGTCTCCCCTCCTACACGATATAGCCATCCTCAAAATACACGAAGAACCACTCAGCAGTTCGTACCTTCCCGAATTGTGCAACAGGGCCTGTCGTATGCTGATGCGCTACGGCCAGGCCATCATGTACAAGTCCGCCAACCCCCAGCGCGCACTCTTCAGCCCACCGTCAATCCAATGCAGCTCCAACAACCACTGCAAGGACCTCAGGAGCAAGACGCTTCCCTTGGAGGCATCCTTCAAAACCTCCAGCAGTCCATTGCAGCACTGAATGCCGCAGTTGCAACCATTCTGGTTAGCATTAAAGAGCTAAAGGATGCGCAAGGTTCCCCGCAGCTTAGATTCCCAAAAAGCCGCAAATAATGGCTACCCAGTTACGTCTCGGATCGTGGAACGCTCGTGGCATCCTCCAAAATGCTAACGAGCTCAAGCTTTTTCTGAAAAAGCATGATGTAGACATCATGCTCATCTCAGAAACACATCTGCACACAAACTTGTACCTAACAATGGAGGGGTACGTCTGCTACCGTGCGGATCACCCTACAGGACGAGCCAGAGGTGGTGCTGTAGTGCTGGCAAAGCAGGATTTAGCACACTACCATCTACACACAGTGACCTCCAGCGACACACAGCTGGCTGCTATCATGGTGGAGACTCCCTTGGGCGAAATCCTCGTTGCGGCAGCATACCTACCACCAAACATCCCCTGGAACCGAGCGGAATTTGATTCCCTGTTTGGCCAGCTTGGCCCCAAATTCATCGTTGGAGGCGACTTCAACGCTAAGCACAGACTGTGGGGAAACTACAGAGCTGACAGCAGAGGCACTGCGCTCCATGAGGCGCTCACTCCCTGCTCAGCCCAGGTACTGGCCACCGGTAGACCTACCCACTTTCCGTACAACCGGCAAAGTACGCCTTCCTGTATCGACTTTTTTATATTCAAGGGCATCCCCAACAGCGTACTATCGGTTCGCGAAGAGTATGATCTATCTTCCGACCATCTGCCACTCCTCACAACGATCAACACGGCTGCACAAAGGATCCCAAAAAAGCGCAGGCTTGTCCTCCCTGGGTCGAACATCCAACGATTTAAGGCCGAACTAAATAGCTTGATCAACCTAAACACGCAGATTCTGTCAGTTGAGGACGTCGACGCTGCAGTACAAACCCTGTTGGACCAAGTACATGCCGCAGCCGCCAACGCTGCGCCCGCACACATCTACTCAGCCCCTACAAGCCAGCGGCCAAGGACGTTTTCCCCCATATTGGAAGGTCTTCTCGCCCTAAAAAAGCGACTGAGGAGGGAGTATGTCCGTACCCAGGACCCCACGATTGACAGGATCTATCGTCGTATTGCTAACAGGGTCAGGAAGGAGCTGATTATCTCGAAAAGAAATGCCACAGACACCATGCTGGAGGAAGCAACGGCAGACGAGAGCTCCAAATTCGCGCTGTGGAAACTTAGCAGTCGATACAAGCGGCAAGCTGCGCCAAAGTTCCCCGTTCGACTTCCCGATGACACCTGGGCCAGATCACCAATGGACAGAGCCGAAGCCTTTGCCTGCAACTTGGAGGAGCGCTTCAAGCCGTTTGAGACCGCATCGCATGGAAGGATACAGCGAGTCGCGCAAATCCTGGAGGCGCCACTCCAAATGTCACTCCCTGTATCGCCAATCACCTTCCAAGAAGTAGAGCAGGAGATGAAGAGATTAAAAAGCAGCAAAGCCCCTGGGGAAGATCGGTTGGACAACCAGACAATCAAGCTACTGCCATACAAGGCGGTGCTTTTTCTCGTCGCCATTTTTAATGCAGCTCTTCGGCTAGGTTACTTTCCAGTGGCTTGGAAGAAGGCACATATAATCATGTTGCACAAGAGCGGAAAGCCCCCTAATCAACTGGGATCCTATCGCCCCATCAGCCTCCTGCCTGCCTTTGGTAAGATTCTGGAAAGGTGCATCCTCAGAAGGGTCCTGGATACCCCGGAAATAAAACGCTTGATCCCGAAGTTCCAGTTTGGGTTTCGACTCAAACACGGTACCCCTGAGCAACTACATCGGGTCACAAATTATATTTTGGACGGCTTTCACAGGAAAGAGTATGTGGTGGCAGCATACCTCGACATCCAAGAAGCCTTCGACCGGGTGTGGCACGCAGGACTCCTCTCCAAGATAAAGGACAAATTGAATCCGCAGCTATTTAGCACCATTGCGAGCTTCCTAACTGAGAGAACCTTTCAAGTGGTGCAGGATGGAGTAGCCTCTCAAACCAAACGCATAAAAGCGGGCGTTCCACAAGGCAGCGTCTTGGGTCCCACGCTATATAGCCTGTTTACACATGACATGCCCACAGCAAATGCAAGCAGACGGAATGATCGGCAGGACCTTCTGGTGGCCACGTTTGCTGACGACACGGCAATCCTTGCAAAAAACAAATGTGTGTACGTGGCAACTGACCTCTTGCAGGAATACCTCAAGCGATTTGAAAACTGGGCTTGTAGATGGAACATCGCAGTGAACCCTGGAAAGTGCGCCACGGTTACCCACACTCTACGCAAGGACTCATGCCCCGGACTTTTTCTTCATGGTGAGCTTCTAGAGCAATATCGTCAACACAAGTACCTAGGTGTCACTCTCGACAGACGACTTACATTTAGTAAGCACGTCTCTGCAGTAACGAGCAACATCAAATCTAAGATAAGGCGAATGAGCTGGCTCCTCAACTCCAAAAACAAACTCTCGCTCCGAAACAAGGTCCTAATCTACAAGGTAATCCTTGCCCCAGTGTGGCGTTACGGGCTTCAAGTTTACGGTATAGCTGCAAAAACACACCTGAACAAAATTCGCATCATTCAGGCCAAAACCCTGCGCAAAATAACTGGAGCCGAATGGTATATTCGCACACGCGACATCGCCAAGGACCTCAAGGTTCCAATGGTGGGCGACGTAGTCAACAGGCAAGCAGCGAGCTACTCAACAAAGCTCCACAACCATCCAAACATCCTGGCGAGGAGCCTGCTAAGGAGGCGAAGAAGAAGGCGACTGAAGAGGACCTACCCAACCGACCTAATCGATCGTTATGTATAGGTGACAAGCTTCGTTAATTACACCAAAATATGTTTCTATAATCTGTTAACCTAATTGTATAACTAATTGTAAAACCACAATCATCGCTAAGCTAAGTAATTATGTCACTCTGATAAAAGTTGCTAACATAGAGTAACAGGATACCAGATTTCTTAATAAACTAAATATAATTCAAAAAAAAAAAAAAAAAGTGGGCGTTGTCCGCACTCACACACGGACACACACACACACACACACATGCACATGAACTGGGACATTTGTTTGCGTTGGCAAATTAAAGAGTACCTGCGCCACACCCATTATTCAATGTGAATGAGTCGAAAGGGCCGTATGAGTCTCTCATGATCCACTCATTTCTTTCGCCGCTTAATTGCTCAATGTTCGCCGTTTTATTGTCTTTTGTTCGGCGTTCTTTCTGCGAAACATTTGCCAAGCTATTTACACGGCGTAAAAAACAGTCCAAGAAATGCCCACAAAAGGGAACACCACACACACAACACACAACACACACACACACACACACACACACACACACAATGCAGCAATTGCCACGCAATGTAACGCGAATTCTTGCTAAGCTAATCACCAAAAGTCAGAGTCAATTTGTTGTTGTTGTTGTTGCTTTTGTTGCTGTTGTTGATGACGACGTTTGCGCATGCGCCGACCGCCTTCTCTTATCACAGATTAAACATCGTACATATTTACCTTTTACGTGAAATTATTTAAAGAAAACAAAACCAGAAATGAAAATGAAACCAAGCAACACACACACACACATTTACACAAACTAGAAACAAAAAAACAAACATTAACCGGGAATTGAACGAAATAAAATAAAAATTTGTGCCACAATTCCGGGAAATCGGGAATTCAAAGCGGCAATTTCGGGCGGAAGTTGAGAGCTCATTGCTCATAGCTGACACTCTCCATCGTCACCTGCCCGACAGTCAATCACAGCTGCATCAATCATCAGTCGTCAGTCTAGCCCAGACATCAAGTCAAGCCACGCACGCCTGAAGCGTGTCTATGTAGTAGAGCTAGATTAAGAGAATATATGATAAGACCAGATGTGATCAGATAGTAATATAAGCTATATTATACTTAAAATAAACTTCAAATTAAGTTTTATGCACGCTTAGAAATAGAAGCTGCTATTTATGGAGTAAATATTGAATATAGCTCTTGCGAGCTTTCTGGAGTTAATATCATGGGCAATAGTTGAGATAAAAAAAGATCTGCTGCTGCCTAAATATTATTGGTAATTGGGTAATAGACTAAAATACTAAAATGTTTTATGGCAATATATGCTCTATAAAGTAGGTCAAAAAAACTCTTCGAATATCCAATAAATGCTTATGCATTTATATTTTGCAAGCATTTTTTGAGATTATTTAATACTAATCTCTAATCTTGTATATTTGCTATTAATATTAATATATTTATGGCAATGAGCATAAAATATAAAATTTGCTTTATTAAAATTAGAAATATTAATTGAAAAACAGCAAAGAAGCATCCCAAAGTTATGGTAACAGTAATTGCAACAATTTCATTTGAGCTCTTTAAAAAAATATGTCAAGTAATTCTCCGGGAAATACCAGATAGTTGTGTACTCATACAATATATATATGGATACAGGGCTACCTGACTGCGCTCATGTGTCATACATACGTACATACAGACGAGGCACACACATAAATTCATGTATCTGTAGCTCTTGAGTTGTAGCGCAGGCACTTGAAAAATTATCTGCAACATGTAAATTCAATTTTCATTGTTCTTTATCTGTGATGGTCGCTCGAGCGGGCGAAACGGAGGCAGTTACTAAAAATAAATATAAAAAAGTCAAAAAAAAAAAAAGATGAAGAAATATATCTGTATATGAAAATAAAGTAAAGTTTTCTACAAGGGCCACTCGAGGAGTGGACGACTGCCGGTTGGTTGGCTGGCTGGGCTGTAGATGGGGCAAAGTGTTAAGTTGGAATTTATTGTTGAACGTTTAATCTGTGTCAGTTTTGTGCGTCAGTTTGCAGCAGGCGGCACTCCGGTGCGGTGATAACTTGAAGTGTCATAATTGACCAGACTTTGGAAGACAAGTGCCATTATTCATAGGAAGGAATTTAACTGTTGCCCACGTCGCAATCACTTGAACAAGATTGAGATCTTTTCTTGTCTTGGGGGGTCGTGTCCAAGTGGAACACCCAGAAGGCAAACAAACAGCTCCAAGCTACAGAAACCGAAACAGTTGCTCATCTTCCCCCTCTCTCTCTCTTTCTCTCTCTGTCACACCTTTACAGGCTGCCGCGAGACGGGCTTCATCTATGCTATCACCAGTGCGGCTGTGACCCATTCGATAGCCAGGGCTTGCAGCGAGGGCACCATCGAGTCCTGCACCTGCGATTACAGCCACCAGACGCGCTCACCGCAGGCCAATCATCAGGCTGGCAGCGTGGCCGGCGTCCGGGATTGGGAGTGGGGCGGCTGCTCCGACAACATTGGCTTCGGCTTCAAGTTCTCGCGCGAGTTCGTGGACACCGGCGAGCGCGGACGCAATCTGCGCGAGAAGATGAATCTGCACAACAACGAGGCGGGCCGTGCGGTAAGTTAACCAATCCTGTTATCAAGTCGACTCCAATCGAGTCAATCGCCCGATTGATCCTCCATTATATTTCTAATGCCTGTCGCGAGGCATCGCTTTGGTTGGCTCACAATTTACGACTTGCCTAATGAAAATCAACGAGTGCTTTGCCGATTTCCGCCCCAATTGGCGGCTCCGCGAGCCTCTTGGCTGCAGTTTTCTGTTCAGCGAGCGGGCAGCTTCAACAGCAGCCAGACTGGGATCGGGACCGGGACTGTCTCTCATGCACTCGTTTGCGCTCATGTAGCTCGTATATTAAAATCGTTGACAGCTTCCAGCTCCGTAGGAGAGCTACAAAAAGTAGTCCGCAGCTGCCGCAAGCAATTGTACAGTGGATGAAATTACTCATTAGATGATCATTTATCAATCAAGAGAGCTTTCCTAGCGGAGAAACTCTTCAAATCTCAGAGCGAACATTAGTTTCGATAATGTTTGAGTGTGTAATCGATTTATCGATCAGCTTAGGCACCATCAAGGTAATTTATCCCGTTACGACTTCTATATCGATTATTTTGTTGAATAGGACCTGTTGATTAAATCCGATTACTGTAAATCAGACAACCTTCTACTGACTAATTATTCAACTAAATTTGATCGATAACTATATCAATCGATTTACTTATCGATAAAGTCGAAATAAACGACACATAAGTCTGAAGCTTCATTAAATTGCCCCTTTTCAAGTCAGATCAATCATAACTTATCGATAAATATATCGATATCGATTAAAATTTCCCAACTCCCTGCCAAAATATTTAATTAAATACCACTGTATAGCTGAGCTATTGCCGGCGCCTCCTGTGCCGCCCAGTCGCTAGCTTCTCGCGGGGGCATAGAAAGTAGCACACTGAGCTCCAGAGCTACTAAAGCTAGTCTCGGTCCTGCGCTGGAGAGCCAAGATCTTTGGGGGCCACCATCTGTGTTATTATTTTATTACTTGTTATGGGCTACATCGATGATGATGATGATCATGTGCTGTGCTGTGCGCCTTTCTGGCTGCCAGGGCCCCCCAACTGCGTTGATTTCTTACTTTTGGTCAGGCCAATTACAACAACAACAACAACAACAACAAGAACAACAACAACAACGTCAGCAGCAGCAGCAGCAGCAACAGCAGCAATAACATGCAACATGCGCACACAGCAAGTTGCAACAACATTTATTGATTTTTAATAACTGCAACAACGTGGCAGGCGGGCCGCCAATCGAAGCGAGCAAAAAACGGCAAAATAATTAAGTGAAAAATATATTGGAGGCGCAGCAGCAGCAGCCTAATAAAGTCATACTAATGAATACCTCTACCCCCCCTCTCCGTACTCATTGCAGCACGTTCAAGCGGAGATGCGTCAGGAGTGCAAATGCCACGGCATGTCCGGCTCGTGTACGGTAAAAACCTGCTGGATGCGTCTGGCCAATTTCCGTGTCATAGGCGACAATCTGAAGGCGCGCTTCGATGGCGCCACACGCGTCCAGGTCAGCAACAGTCTGCGCCAGAGCAGCAATGCCGTCGCCGTCGTTAGCCCCAATGCGGCGGGCTCCAATAGCGTTGTGGGTGGCGTCTCCGGCGGCGGCAATGGGCTGCCAGCCTCGGTCAGCGGCTACGACGATGAGGAGCGCATGCTCAACGATCACATGCCCGAGCTGCTGCTGGACAACAGCCATCCGAATGGCAAACAGCATCATCCCAATATGCCATCGCCCAACAGTCTGCCGGTGGCGGGCGCCAGAGCACGCGGACATGGACGCGGTCGCCAGGGACGCAAACACAATAGGTAAGCAGCTCGAGGGAATATTAATTACATGCAATTAGTAAAATACAAGTTAAATAGATAACAATTTGTTCAAAGAATTAAAAAAATTAAATAATAGCATAAACTGACCCAAGCTATTTGCGTTATCTTCTTTGCAGATATCACTTCCAGCTGAATCCACACAATCCGGAACACAAGCCGCCAGGTCCGAAGGACATTGTCTATTTGGAGCCCTCGCCTAGTTTCTGTGAGAAAAACCTGAGGCAGGGCATTTTGGGCACACACGGTCGGCAGTGCAACGACACCTCGTTGGGCGTCGATGGTTGCGATCTGATGTGCTGTGGGCGTGGCTATCGCACACAGGAGGTCGTCGTTGTCGAGCGCTGCGCGTGCACCTTCCACTGGTGCTGCGAGGTCAAGTGCAAGCTCTGTCGAACCAAGAAGATCATACACACGTGTCTGTAAGGGCCACCCAATCCCCCGTATCTTAACAGCCTGTCTAACGTCCCAAACTAGAGTGTCCCAAACTCCCTCTCCCCCTCCCCAGCTCCAACTTTGTGTATGTGTTATGTATTGTCTACGCTTAACCTTTGTTATTAGAAGTTAAGAGCCTAGACTAAAGCCTAGTTAAAGTCCATGACCCGCCCCTAATTCTTAGCTTACACAGCAGCCTACTCTGACTTTTTAGCAGTATTACATACAATAACATATATATGTCGAATATATATATAAATATATATAGCGAGGACACGACAAGAGGAAAGTGCACAACTTCGTTTTGCCCAGTTTTTAGTTCTATAAGCAATACGCAACGCTAGCAGCAAAATTTTTTTTTGTAAATTACGTTTGCTGTTTTGTAGGCCCCGATATGAGTATAGAGTATGTACATAAGTTTAGTCGTAGCTTAGACATAGTTTTTTACAATTTTGAAAGCGCGTTTAAGCCCTGCCCCCTTCCAACTTCCCTACCCCCTCTACCATTTCCGTTCCAATGAAAAAATTGTACGAAATCATTGAAAACAAGACTGAAATTCAATTGCGCGCACCTGAAACTCTCCCCCTCTCTCTCTCTCTCTCTCTCTCTCTCTCTTCGTCTTTCTTTATATGTCTGTCTCTCTCTAACAGCAACGATAATAACTGAAATCTTTAGTGATTACGGTTGTTGTTTAGTTTAGCAGCGACGTTGATGCTGGCAGCGCTGCTTGCATTCCGCTTTGCCCAGCTGCAAAACGCATGTTAAGCATACGCCGTGTGTTCTCTACGTAACCAGGGCATGAGAAACGAGCATCAGAACGGAACCAGTTCGGCACTTGAACCGTGAACCAGCTCGAAACGTTTCTCCATGCCCGCTGATTTCATAAATATATATTGTGTACATAAATAAGTGTATGAGTGTTTAGTGAGTGTGTTTAAAGGTTAAGTTTTTGTCAATAAGTAATTACAACAAAAGCACGCTAGATGGCGCCACACAAACAATTATTTTATTCTGTTATTTCGACTTGGAATTTATGAAATTTGCACAAAAGAAATTATATAATTTAACTCTTTTTTTGCACAACTGCCGCTACAAAATTACATTTATCTATATTATATGTTGCCCTTTCGGTTGTGCGTTCTAGGTATTACTAATAATTAATTAATTGGTAATTTAATAATTAACTAGCCGACTAATAAAAGTATTTTTAATTAATTTATATTAGCGCATAGACTACATACAATATTGTAAAGTATTAAAAAGATCGAGAGAAAAACAACAACAAATTGCAGCAAATGCAAGACACAAATCAATAAAACAACAAACAACAACAACAATAAATAGCAACAACAATGTGGCATTTATTTTGTTGAGCAATTATTTGGTTCAAGTGTGCGGCAATTAGCCTGGGCTTGTGAGGGGTACAGTGGAAGGGGGTTGAATACTGGGGGCTGGGGACACCAAGCTGCATTGTCGCTTGGGTCAGGGCTGTGCGAGGTATTTCAATATTTGATTTAAGCAGCTCGGTGGCAGTTTCCCAAGCGCATTTTTTCTGTTGCTGCCTGTCAGCCTGGGCAGCAGCAACAACAACAACAACTGCAACAACAACAACAACAACAACTGCAACAACAAGTAACGAGCGAGCAACGACAGTTGCATCTTTTGTATAACGTCGGCGTCTCTTCTGCTGCTGGTGCCCCTGACAATGCGAACGACAATTCCGCGCTGTCAGCGGCCAGCGCCGAACGGCTTTCAACTTTCAGCGACAATCAGCAGCAGGAGGAGGAGGAGGAGGAGCAGGATTAGGAGCAGGAGCAGGAGACGGAGACGGAGACGGAGCCGGCAGATCTTGGACATGCAATTGCCGGGGCAACTATGCAACTGACAGCGACAGATCTAGACGAGGCGGCTGGAATCGGTATCGGAATCGGGGTACGATCTGACCAGGCCTCATTGCCCGTTCAGCCCGCTTACCCTCTGATACTCTGGCTGATGCTGATGCTGGCTCGGCTTACATTGATCCTGATTCCAGCTACTGATCTGCCAGCCTCGAGTCGTATGTGCGCAAAAAGTGATCGTGCTACATGTGTCCACCTCAGTTGACAGTTTTGTTTCGCTCTTTGATACGCTGCTGCAATTCCCAATCATTAAACGGGTGGGAAATTTATATAAGAAACATTCCGAAAACAAAATCAAAAACATCCGGAATGCAATCCTGTTGTGAGGAAGTCGACAAAGATTTCTGATTAGCTCTGCTCCAATATGTTGACATTTTCAGCTATTTTAGACCTGCACTGAATTTGGATAGACTGACGAATAATAAAATCAAGTAAACTAAACTAATTAAAAAAATAAATAAAAATATGTTATTATTTTTTTAATTTTAATGGGTTGCTCTCCAGCGAAATATTGTCTTTGTAATAAGGATATATGATGATTTTATAAATCCCCCAATAAATCCTTAGTTCGCATTATTTTTAATTTTGCAACAATAACAAATCTAGCAGTAAAAATTTTATAAAAATTAGTTCTTAAGTGAAATTGATGCATTTTATAAAATGCTAGAGAAGAGCATGCTTTATAGATAATTAATGCAAGAGCCAAAGATGAGAAGCTATTTTGAAGGAATATTCTGTATAACATATACTTACATTTCTAGAAGAGCTTCTCTTAGAGCTACTTTAATATGATAATTGGAAAGAGTAAGAGCTGTAGTAACAAACTGTGAAAAACTGTGATCTTCGGTTAAGACATGTTGTATCCATATACCAACCAGGGTTTCGAATCCGGATACTCGTTGTTTGGCTCTATTGAGAGCTGCAAATATTTAAACTTAACTTTTACTGTTCAGAGATGGCCAATCAATTAACTTGAAAAGCCTTTTTCTAATGTTTGGCTAGAGCTCGTCGCCCCCCAAAGACCCTCCCACACATTATGCCACTTGTGATTAGAGAAGAGCTTCAAATGGTTGGCAAATGATTTACCGACTGAAGCTAATAACAATGGCACACACACACACACACACACACATATATACATTGGGCAGCTGGGGTGTTGTTGTTAGCCATTACCAATGGCAATAGCGTTAGGATGACTATTACCCAGTCTAGCCCCACGGGGGCACATACTAAGCCAGGCTGTGGACGAGGCATTGTCTGTTGTGGCAAGCGCGGATGTCGCAAATATGGCACAGCGAGGCGACAATTGTTGTCTCCAAAGAGTCGTCTGCGACGTCGCAGTCTGACATTGCTCCTAATCAATAAAACTAACGAGCGGATTAAGATTATGTTGCACTCAGTGGGCCCACAGAGGCGGCCAAAAGCGGCGCACGCGCATCCCAAAATGGTCTGGCGGCCTAATGAATTGCAACTGGCAACTGGCAACTGGCAGCGTGCAACGTGCAGCATGCAACGTGCAACGAAATCAAAATGCAGCCAACTCATCTCTGGCTGCCGCTGCTTGCTGGATGTGACAATGACAGTTGTTGTTCGTCATGTTTGGAGCATGTAGCTCCACTCGACCCGACTCCACTCCACTCGACTCGAGTCGAGTCGCCTCTTTGTGTTGTAATTGCAGACGCCACACGTTTGCGCCGCTGTTTGATTTGGCAAATGCAACGGTTCGACATGGATATCGAGCCACGGTCAGCTCCAAGATCTTTTCCGATCACTTGTCATGCAGCTCACGCGTCTGAGCTGGCATGACAAAACTTTCAGGCCAGCCACTGGCTGTTCCACTCTCCCCCCTGTGCCGTACTTTGCCCGGCAAAAAGGGCCGAAATATTTTCGACACATTGGCTGCTGGAGTTGTAGTTCGGTGTTAATTAAGTGGCAATTGTTATGCTCGAGGCGTGAACCGTGAGAATTTAATGGATTAGACAAATAGTCAGTTTTGCCAGCCCACAAAACCTGGACCCATAGCCTACAGCACCAGCTCCGGGCATGCCTACGGCTATCAATCATCAGCGGCTTTGGCTGTGGCTGCCGATGCTGCTGCTGCTGCTGTTAACTGTTTACAACTGGCGACAAGTTGAACTACCAGGAAGCAATGACCAAGCAGAGACCACCAGGCGAGAGACGCAAAGACCCTCAGAGACTAGACCAGACGAACAGCCAGTCGGTCCGACCTGGCCATGTAATTAACAGCACGCAAAAAGTGTTGGCAACACATACATGGACATTGGCACATCCAATGGGGCACATATCCACATGGATGCCACGGCGACACGCATGTAAACATTACCATTTTTGGCTAAAGACGCGACAGCTGCCCTGGGCTGACCAGGGCAGAGCGGGGCAGCCAGCTAGCTGGGTGGCCGCAGCTCATAATTGAGTTACAATCGGGTTCAAAGTCAAATCGAACTGAGTGCTCAACTTTCATTTATGTCGCTTATGCCTAATTAGCTTTTGTTTTTGTTTAACCTTTTCTTTTCATATATATAAGGCACTTCTTTTATGTATTTTTACTTGTTTTTTGAGCATTTCTTGTGGCCGCGTAAAAAGGTTTCCCATCATTTGGCTTCCATTATGCAGCGTTCGCGGCCACCGAATTCCAAAGGTGCGTCGGGCTTGCCCATCGTCTTGGCGGGCAGCGAGGGGTCTTGCCAGCGCCTGGGTGCCCACTACAAAATTCACAGCACAACGGGCCAAAACGGATGCGAACATTTTCAGTTGTTGTTGCTGTTCATTCAGCGCGCCTTTTGCAAGCAGCGTCTGGAGGTTGAAGCTTTCGACTGCTCAGCGATCATCTCATCGGGGCGCTTTTGTGTCCATGGCGCGTCTTCTGTACTCTGTCCTCTGTCCTCTGGCCACATCGACATCAACGCCGTCCTTTGTTTGCTGGCCCTTTAAGTGAACCCGTTTCCTCCCCTCGTCGAACTCTCACTAGGTCTCAGCTTGAAGAGACAGCGAGACGCGGGGAGTTGGACTTTAGATTTTTTTCTGCCTGTGCGCCAACTTTGTTTAACTTTGCTTTATTGTCTGTTGTTGGTTTAGTAACCTTGCCAAAAAAAAAAAAAAAACACACAAATAATAATAATAATATAAAATAACAAATACAATAAAACAAGAAGCAACCATCCAAGACAAGGGGTCAATTTTGGTTTCATAATGACATTTGATGGGAGAATTGAAAGTTGAACAAAAATGGAAGAGAAATGTTTCCAACTGGAGTTGCTTTTAAACGAGTATATTAATCAAAATGCTTTCACTGCGCAGAGTTGAGCTAGCTTAGCGAAATCAGTATCTAACTAGACCCTGTTATTAATCGTAGTTGCAAACTCTACCAAGAGTTTTGACATAGTCTATTTGTTATAAATTTTTATGTGCGTGCCTTTAGCTAGGTGTATGCTCTATCGATTTGGAGTTGAAAAATCAATTTGAATATTTTTTTGAGGAAGAAATTTTTCTGACGCACCCAACTTAACTAGCTACATAGCTATATAAAATTCCTCATAATACCTTACAGAACGCATATAAAACTAAATGACGTATAGTCAAACAATATTAATAATAGTTATAACATGTAATTATAAGTAAAGTCCACTTTAGCTGCGTTCGTCAAAAGTAAACTATAACAATATAATAATATATAAATTTGGAACTCAATGCTAAACACACTTAAAGTCAACACAAATTAACATAATAATATATTATTATTATATAATATATTAAAGTGGGGACTTTGCATAATTATCATAATTAGTATTAACAATATATTGGTCTGCTAATACAACCTGTATTGAGCTACCTTATAGACGTAAATCACTTCTATAACTTTTGTTAGTAGTTTTGTAATTATCATATAATTAATCTCAATATGAAAAAAGTTATATATTATAAAAGGGTTGGGAATTCAATTTATAATGAAAGCTTTATAGTGGAAATAATATAAATGAAATAGCTAATTAACGAGAAAAAAAAATGGTTTTAGGTCAAAATATGTTGCGAAATGAATAATTTCAGTCAATTTTATTTGTTAAATATATTTTATTATATATATATATATCTATCTTTAAATTTATTATACAACTTTCGAGAGATCGAAACAATTACACTTAACATTTGCTGTCGAGTATATAACTCAAGTATAGCTAATTGAACGCGATCCCATCTTTTAGTAGTACACATGTATTTACCTAAGACCGACGCGTCTTTATGGTTGCCATAAAATCCAGTTTATAATGCTTTCAGCATACAATATGCACACACTTGGCTTGACGGAGCAGATAACGATCTGTTTGGGGGACACGCCCCAAAAACGAAAATGAAAAAAAAAAAAAAAACGACAAAAAATAAGCAGAAGATAAACTTCAACTTGACTACAGGAAGTTTTACATATCTCAAACAAAAAGCTCTCTCATATCGGGCACTTGCCAGATCCATCCCGTCGTACAAGCCGACGACTTCCTTTCCTTTCGCCAGGGGCACTCCACTCCGAGGCACTTGAGACAGTTTTTTGCACTTGTTGGGCGCACACACAAAAATAAAAGGAGAGAAGGAAACTTGGCGGCGGTGGCGGCGGCGGTGTCCGCATATTCAGCCTCTCGGTGCACCTTGATTGTGAGAAAGATAACAACAACGCGAGGAGACAACAACAAAAACAACAACAACGCCAAACAATGAGAAGGCCGCAGGAATTTGCGCGCAGAGATTAAGCCAGTTATGGCCAGGTGAGGCGGCAGACGAGGACGCGGTCTGGGCTTGGTTTGGTTTGGCTTGGTTTGCTTTGCGGAGCTGCAGGCGCAGCCCGAACAGGTGCTGAGCAAATGGCAAACTATGCCACAAGGTATTGGGGCAATTAGTGCTCAACTAATTGATTTAAGGCATTTCCTTTGCCGCAACGCTAGTCCACGGACAATGGGACATTGGGCCAACTCTCGCGATTTCCGCATGAGACAAAAGTCGTCGCCTTGTCTCCTGCGCAGCGGCATCTCTGGCATTTGGCCAGTCGCTTTTTTCTCTCTCTGTGTGTGTGTTTGTGTGTGTGTGTGTGTTGCAGCTGCGCTCTCGCTCTGCCATTTGCCCCCGTCTTGCTCTCGCTCTGCTGCGCTGTGGCAATTAAAAGCAGCCGCTGCACTGATTGCAACAATTTCAAGCTAAATGAACAGAGGCAAACGATCAGCTATCTCTGCCCGGCCAGGCTCCGACTTCGACAGCGACTGCGACTCGGATTCCGACTTCGACTCGAGCTTGGCAGCAAGTTGCAAGTATTTAGTTTCAATTTGTTGCTTGGTTAGTGCGTGTTTCCAGATTTTTCATTTTTCATTATACCCTGTAAAAAATAAATAGGCGAGGTAAGACAATAATAGAGTTTATCTGTCCGTCTGTCTATGTGTGCAGTTCGATCTTAGGGGAGATTAGGGGAGCTTATCCAATCCCAATTATATTAATTCGAATAGCTTGGATAACTCTTCATGCTTTACCAAATTTAATATATATGTAGTTTAGACATTAAAAAGAAAGCCTGGAAAAAAACAAAGTGTACGATTTTGCCATTTGCCATATGTGGAAAAGTCAAATAGATAAGTTATTTAAGAAGTTTATTTCAAATTTGATTTGAGAGAGCGCCTTTGTGCAGGGTATCTGTCAGTTGGGCACTCATTACTCGAGCACTCTTGCCTGTTTCAAGTTGTGGCTAGCTTCGGTGCACACTAGACTCCTGACTCCTGTCTGCCTACTCCTTGTGCCCCTGCCGCCACCCTGCTGCATCTACACTCCGCTTCCATCGACTGATTAATTTTTGCGCTATTTACACGCTCGTTGGGCAGCCGGAGTGCAGCTTCAGTTGCTCAGGCGCTGCTCTGCTGAGTTGAGGCTTTAATTTTTAAAATTAGTCACGCGATTTTTATGTACTCCACAGTCACAAGCAGCGGGAGCAGGAGCTGGAGCAGGAGCAGGAGCAGGAGGCAATGTATCTGGTTAACTAGTCGAAGGTTCAGTCGTATGACAAATGATTTTATTAGCTTAGTTGAGTTAATCAATGTTGATGGTATTTATTAATTATGTTGTATGGCCCAGTCGAGCTCTTGGGTTATTCGATACTCGTTCGATGAACGCACATGAAGTTGCAAGTTGCCAGTTGCTGCTGCAAGTTGCCACGGCTGGAGGAAGGAAGTGCCAGAGCTGGCTACATGCAGCAATTCGCAGCATCATCATCATCATCATCATCATCAGCATCATCATTTTCATCATCTAGGGCACTTTTGTGGGTCTTGGCAAATATTTGCTTGGCGGCGGCGCAACAAATTCGTATGCCAAATTCAAGGCAATGGCAAATTACACGCGCCGACAAAATTGAGTTTCAATAATAAGCATGAAGAGCAAAGCTGAGCCCTGGACACCAAATGCCGACACAGTCACGAAACGTCTTCATTCGCTGGCTAACTGCAGACCTCCGGATGCGTCTGCCAGTCCAGTCCAGTCCAGTCGAGTCCAGGTCCAGGTCCGAGATAGTAGTCATCAACACACACACACACACACACACGCATGAACACAGACAGACTGAGCGAGTAAAAGATACAGATACAGCGCCCTGGGCGTTGATTGGCCATGCAAAAGAAGAAGTCTCTGGACCTGGACTCCAGGTCTCCAGGTAGTCACGGGCACTCACGGCCAGTCACGGGTGGCATATGCTCAGCCCGAAGCTCAGCGCCCCCGCAACTTCAACTCCCAACTCCACAGAGTCCACTGTCAATGCCGTGTGCCCGGTTCCAGTCTCGATGCCAATTTAACACACTTTGGCGCGTGAATTAGGGCCAATTTGGGAATTAAGTAATCTGGCGCTGGCCTTTGTTGTTGACTTGCCCGATCCCGAACCCTGGATCAGCAGCACTAATGTTTATTAGTGACACTTTGTGAATTGCTGGCAAATATTGAAATTAATGCCGGTATTTATGAACATTTATAAGCGAATCGCGCTGAAATCAGACCTAAAAAAATTTAGCAAACTGCCAACATGGAAATATTTGATAAATATATAAAACAATATTCTAAGATTATCTTTTAAATGTTAAAATATGTAGCATCTATTTAATAGTAGTATCTATTTAGGTGTCTCTTTCACACATATCGCAACAAAATCCGAATAGCCTCTGCTAGTGTGTATATATTTTATATCAATACTTTTATGATTAATTTATAGCTGCTTGTTATGCCAAATTTTGTTATTGTGCTTTCGCAATAAACCCAGATCAGAAAATTGTAAGAAACTTGAATAGCTTTCTAATTAAAGTTTGTTTTATGGACATATGAATAAAGTTCTAGATAAATATAATATAAATTTAAATGAGGCACACTTTTAAGTTATTTAATGGCTACATCGCTATTTACTTTACGAATAGCTTATCCGTTAACTTAATTGAGTAAACGATCTGTAATTCTACCTTAATGTAATGCTTCCTATGTGGGAGTCCGCCTAAACAAATTGTTGCTATCATGTCAAGGTGAATCCATAGATGACTTCATTCAGGCAACAAGTCAATAGCCCAAAAATAATTTCAGAAAAAAAAAGCAGAGAGATATCCATTGAATGAGAAAACTGTTAATGAGAAATGTCAGTTGTCAAGTTGCAGCATTTTGGCTTTGGGAACTACGGGGGCGACCAGGACGAACAGGGATTCGCTGATGTGCGACTGGCAAAGCTCATTTCGCTAATCGCATCAATAAAGCTTATCAAGCTCACCAGCAAGAAGCAGGAGCAGAAGCAGAAGCAGGAGCGTATGGCTGCAAATTAAAGCCCTCAATGTCAGCGTCGTTGTGATCATCGTCATCGTTGTCGACTGGCCGAGAAATGCGCTTAAGCGTGTTGATCGATAAATTGGCAGCGCGATCTGGCGGCATACAAAACGCACAAAATGCGAATGAAGTCATCTGCCAGACGATCAACCCCCGTCGCAAACCCTACCATTTGGGTTCCAGTTCCAGTTCAAGTTCCAGTTGCAAACGCTTTGTCAACCGATTTCGCGTGTAGTTCGAGTCCTAAGCCGACATCGGATCGAACGTTGGATCGCCCTAGACCCATGGGCCCACGGGCCCCTTGCGTACGTGTATCTCGCTTTTCGGTCCAGCCCCTGGCGACAGTTGAGCGACATTAATGCCTACTGGCAGCCGCCCTGCACAAATTAGCAAAAAACAAAAAAAAAAACAACAACAAAAAATTCATTCTCCAACTGCCGAGTTTTGTGTTCGAGTTTTGAGCTTTTTATTATATTCATGTGGAGTTTATGGGCTATCTCGGCGATCGCTTATAATCGCTTATGTTTCTATGATTCAGCAGCCAGATTTGGTAGCCATCCATCCAGTTTTAGTTTGCCTGTGTTGTCCCAGTCTGTGTGTGTGTGTGTGTGTGTGTGTGTGTGTGTGTGTGTTTGTGTTCGTGTGTGTTGCCCTTTTGATATCTCGACTTTGGCTTTGTTTGTTTGCGGTCGCCGCATCATAATATTTTTTTGCGCATGGCAGATCTAATCTTCGTTCAAGTCCAACTCGGAGGGTTCATCTGCGCAATTTTTTCGACATTTTTATGGGGAAATTGTAACCCAATCTTTGCGACCAAATGACCACAGATACCTCACATTGCATTTTGTCCTAACGTTGACGGCTTTGCGGTTTTTCAATGTGTGCCTTCTCAGCCCAAATCTGGACTGACAAATGCAATCGATGGCAATAAATCGCACAATGAAAACTTTGTTATTTAACCTACACTCACACTCATTGGCACGCATCAATGATTATTTAGGTTAAAAATGCAGTTACCCAAGGGCTAAAATATTTATCTAGCCCTCACGGCTTTCATTGTCGATAAAAGCAGTAAAATTTATATTTTTATCTCAGTTTTAATTGTAAATTTAAGAATTAAAAGTAACAAGATATCTAGATATCTTGCTGAAAGCATATAAAAACTATCATAATTAATTTCTTGTCTTTCACTCATCATTTTGAAGTCGGACCACAATTTTTGCCAAGTGCGGCTCGATTTCTTCGATACTGCTCAAAAATACTTTTTTAAGACGTTTCTCTCTTGTTTTATATGTTAAGAATAAATAAAAGTTTTTATCATGTGCATATTGATAAAAATAGCTGTTAGCTATTATTATTAATATATTAAATAGTAGAGTTCTTTCAAAAATTGAGTTCTCGGTATTAACTTTAGCGCATGCGTCACAGTGCCTAAAAAATGTCGACGTCATCAAGCTGGAAAGTGAATGACTCATTTCGCTTGGATTTCAAAAATGCACGAAATTCTTTAGTGCGTTCCACGTGCCGCTGCCCTTGAATGTTGTTGCGGCATCAGCCTGAAATCGAACTTCTGACTAATACTTCCTTCCGTGCTCGCAGCTGTAACTAATTGCGGCTCGAAGTAGAGCAAATCTCCCAAAAAAAAAAAAAAATAAATAAATAAAGAAACCAACAAAAAAAAAGGCTAAAAAGAAGCGGCTAGCTTTGAAGAGAGCCGCAAACACATGTACAACTCAAATGGCAACATGCCACACGCACCAGGAGGAGGAGCAACAACAACAACAACTGCGTCTTCAAATTCGAGTCCAATTCAAGATCAAGTCGAGACGCGCTGCTAAAAAAGGCAAAGGCCGCAGATCTTCGCTTGAAGCCACTCTGGACCGACCGCAAAGCCGCAACAGAAGCTCGAAAATATTTTTGGTAATAGTTTGTTGTTGCTTTTATTGTTATTGTTGTTGCTGTTCGCTATTGTTGCCTGCGCACGCTGACGTTTAGTCATAAAATATTCCATTTTATTTGAAAATAAATGCCCGCCAGGTTGGACGCGGCTCAACTCGGCGATTTTCACACAACCTTCGCCGCAACCAGCCGCCAGCTGAGCAGCCGAAGTTTCCGGCTTTGCGGGCCGCTTTGCGTGTGGTCTCCCGCCCCGGCTGCCAGCTAACGGCTCCCGGCCAGAAACTCAATTAAGTCGCTCCGTTAGACACGCGGCGTGTCAAAACAAACGTTTTGCCAAATATCGCACAATGATTCCCCCGCTCCCTTTCTCACACACACACAAAAAAAAAAGAGTCCAATATGAATATGCGACTGTCCAATTGGAGCTACAGCAAATGTTGTAGTTGTTGTTGGGAATGGGAATGGGAATGCGGCGCAAGTCCATTTCGTTTTCGATTTCAGTCTGCTGTGGGGCCTTTGATGTCATAATTCATGTATATTAACTCATAAATAAACGAATGCAACTCCTTATGCTACAAGCAAGTATTTGCGTAGCAGTTCCCGAGTCGACTCCAGGCCGAGACATCGTTGTCTGTCTGTGCCCTGTCTGTGGCAAAGAGACTTTTGCTCTAGTGGCTGCTGCTGCCGCTGCTGCTGCTGCTGCTGGCAATGGGTATTTAGTGCACTTAATCTACGCCAAAATACCAACTAAGCGAGATAAATAGCTGCGAAATAAGAATCCATAAAACTAAGCCCAGTAAAAAAGAGAGAGAAAGACTGGCGCTCCATTCCACTCGAATCGAGTGGAGTCGATTCCCTCTGCAACTGGGCAACTGGGCAACTGACGGCAACGTTGCCGGCCAGTGAAAATGGCTATAAAATCGGCACGACTTTTCAATAAATGTTGACAACCGGCTACGGCAAATGCAATGCGCCAAGTTTTATGATATCCTGAAGGAAGTGAAATATGATATTATGAATCGCTTGGCCAGCTGACGACAGATTTCCAGATCGTACGCGGGAGGGTTACGTACTTGTAACAAAAACAACTGCGCTTGCGGTTGGCGGCCTGTGGCGGCTCCATCTTCAACTCTTCAACTCTCTCCCCATACCTCCTAAAAGCCACACTCCCCGCTTGTGGCCTGCAACTTTGTGGTTGCTTAACTTGAAACCTGTTGCTCGTTGTTGTTGCCGTTGTTGATGCCGTTGTTGTTGCTCTTGTTGTATGTCGCCAATGTTGTATTATGAGTTTGCGGTTTGTCATGTTAAAGTTAAATGCATGCAGCACATGCCCTGCATTCAGCGACTGAGTGCCATTGACAGGCAGCAGCAACAACAACAATAACAACAGCCACAACGGACAAAAAGTAGGGGGGCTGTCGAAGCTGCCGCAAACAGCACCAGATTGGTTTTTGGTTATTCTGGTGTTAAATCAGGTCACTTAATTCTAAATTAATTACGCATTAAAAACTTCCATCGCATATACTTTAAGCGCAATAGAATTTTAATTTGCAAAATAAGTTGAATGTTGAAAACATCAAGAAGGTAATTCGGGAAAGTAGAGTCCGAGTAATTTAAAAAAAAAAAACTGGTCTGTGAGCTTTGTGAATCATACAAATTGTGAATCACTCAATAATTATTGAGTAAAAGGCGATAATTAGGAAATAAATTGACCAAGGATGATGCGGATGTTGAATAAGTGAGCTTGTCGAGCACTTAGCAAAATTCGAAATAACGAAATGAATTGACAGCAATAAATGAAATGTGAGAGTCAAATTCGGAGAATCATGTGTGGTCAAAAGGATGTTAATTGAGAAACAAGTGAATGGGAAATCAATAAATTATTATTATTAAATAAATATTTAAAAAGTATATTGGAAAGTATTTTTTTAAATCAATATTAAATAATAAAACATGAATTTGTTTCGAAACTACACAAATAAAACTTTATGTTTAATAAGCATGGTCGAATGCTGATAATACAATTATCTATAGCAAACTTTCTACATCTCATAATTTTATTTAGTTAAAGTTTATTACAACAAAAGTGATTTATTGTCTTATATTTATAGAGATAGCATGGGAGGTAGTTTAGATAGTTGGAACTTAAGGACCTAACTTTTTTCCTTTGCAACAATTGTCAATGTATACACAGTTTCCATCTGTTTGTCTACGATCGTCGTATTGTATACATTCTACAATATTAGTCATATGGTTTCTTCTAATTCCATGTGCGCTTCTTCCGGCAACTATATTTGGCCCAGACAAACTCATGACATTCAGTATTGTATGCCAATTCGCAGTTGAATAAAAATACTATCGATTAAGTTGATTTAAGAAGTCGTTAATTAATTAGCAACTAAAAGGCTATAAATAATTAAGCCATTGAATAGCTGACAGGTGACCCATTTGCAGCACGTGACACATTTGAAAAATATGTTGCAATTAGTAAAGTCATAAGCGTGCGAAGATTCAAAATAAAATCCATTCATGGGAGAACTCGGCGCCAAATGTTGGCTTAATTAGCGACATAATAAAATCAGGATCACATGAATGAATTCATATAAAACTCATAGCTTTCGTCTTAAATTCATCAAACAATAAAATATACCAACGGTGATTAGGCAAATCCGCATACCTGGCAACAGTTCGCTGGCCACGCGGCGTATGCGCAATATTTTGGAACACACATACGTGTTTAAGTGTACACATGCACATGGCGCATACGCAATATCAACTTGAGGTACACATAAATTTGTTAACAATTGCCAAGTTCCAAAGTTGCTATAAATTTGTAAGTATTGCTTTTGAAATACCAAATCGAATTGCAACCTCAGCCTCGAGGCGGATCGTAAATTTGCGTTTTAATGAACTTCGCTGCATAAATATTAAAATAAATTTTTTCGGCATTGCCAATACCAACTAAACAGCCAACTAATGCTGCATAAACAAACCGTTAACAATAATTATAATTGCCATTTGGGCCTCATAATTTGTGGGCGCCAGGCAGGAAAAGCGCTGCTCGAACCGAAACAAATTATGAGCTGACAAAATATAAACACAAAATATAACAGCACCCTGTACGAACGAAAGAAATCCAGTGAAATTAGAGGAGAACGAAGCGAAAGTGGAGGGAAAATTTAAAAGAAAGCATATTTTCATATTTATGCAAGACACACAAACATAACCAGACCGGATCCCAAAGGCAATAGGTGTTAGTTAATATTGGAGAAAATTTCTAGAAACTAAGCCAAGTCAAACCTGATGCCAAATATAAATATTGATTTGTTCCTCTTCGGCTAGGTTTTGTTCATAAAAATAAATAAATTTAGATAAAAATTTAATTTCAGTTCATAAATATTATTCATTGCCACTTCCTTTAAGTACAACTAAATATCAGATGAAAAGAGTTTATTTTGTAGGCTGCTCGTCGATAAATCCCAGTAATTAAATGAGGTCTTAAATTTTCCTCAATGCCAGCGACATATTTAAGTTGGACGCCAAGGCAGGCAAATTGTTATTAATTTTATGCTCATCGTCGCTGTGGTGGGTGCAAAAAAGTAATTTGTTTTAATTTGTTTAATCGCTTAATCCGCCAGGCGCAGAGCCTGCCAGCAGAACCTGTTCTGCAAATTAAAAGCAGAAGCCCCCCAGCAGCAGCATATGCCAAGCGAACCGAGTCGCATGAAAGCCGAATGAAATCCGGAATCTCTGGTGGTCCTGCTGCAAAAACCAAGGCAGCGGTCTTTTGTTTTTGATCGCCAGCGTCGGCCATCGAGCACTAAGGCCAATTTATGATGAGCTGTTCCAGAATTTGCGAATATCTGAATTGGCTCGGCTTAATTAAACTTTGGCACTTTTCGTCAGCTTGAAGACTACGCCAGAGAGTTGCGTTAATTTATTGTGGCCAGTAAAAATTATGTCGAAATGCCATTTCATAGAGTTGCGGCCCGAACTTCAGTCCACATTTCCCCTTGCCCCTGCGCCTGCTCCAGCTACTACGATTCTCTCTCCAGATCTGCAGATGAGCCTCGAGTGAGCAGCCGCACACAGCTGACAAAATGAGCATAAATCTCTTTTAGCACGCCGCCTCTGACTGTCCGTTTCAACACGCCTGTCAACACACAGATACACACACACATACGCACACATATACACATGCACGCACACTCACACACACTTAACTTGAGGGGCACCCGAAACGGCCTCTGACGGGGGCTGGCTAGTAAATCAACTGAATCGCTCGTAAAAAGTCGCGCAGTTGTCTCAAATGTTCTTGTTGTTGTTGGGCCTGTTTTTTTATTTTTAATTGTTTAAACAACAATGGGTGCTAAAGAAGCTAAATAAATAATAATAAAAGCGCGGCATAATATATAAACTAAGTTTATATTTTGTATATTTTTTATATTATTATTTTTCTCTGTGTCATTTCCTGCGCACTTTCTACTCGCACCTCACAAAAAACAAATGTGAGTAAAAATCCAATTAAATGAAAAAGCTTTTATTGTGCCATTAAAACAATTGAATTATGAACAGAACATTACGTGAAAACAATTTAAATTGAGGAGAACAATTTACATATTTCTTGTTGCAGCTGCGGCGCAACTTTGTTGATTTCGATTTTATGCGTTTTTAATTACAAACCAACAAGAAAATAAAACAACAGGGCAGAAGCTCTGGGAAAGTTGCCAGACTATTCTTTTCTTTCTGTAAGCCTTTGGAGCTGCTAAGGAGAGAGACGCTTCATAATGTCATGGGACGAAAGTGTTGCATATTTCTGGGATGTCATAGAGCATTTGCTTAAAAATATTATACATAGTATTTGAGGAGAAACTTAAAATTACACAAGTTACACATTTTTATATGCGTTGGACCTAGATTTAGACATCAAATCGTATTCCCAGAATTTGATTCAAAACTCAAATCCCAAACTGGCTACTTTAACTAAACCAAATTGCAAATGAAATTGTTGCAAGCTTTTTACTATGAAAGAAAACCTTAGTACTAATTGCAATCAAAGCAGTTTTTTAAACAAAATTTCCAGACAGGAAATTTCACACAGTTTTTTTCTTGAGAACTTGCCTTATTCCTAGAATGCGATATTTTTATTTTAGGCAACTGATATATAATGTTTTTCTTTGATGATTTTTTTTTTATTATTTTAATTAATTAGTTAAATAATTAATCTTGAACAGTGCTATTATTTTCAAAATATAGTTCGGTTAAGGCTTACGTACGGCTTATTAAACTGATCCAGTTTCTGGTTTGGTTTATAGGGTCAGCCTTCCTATTGAGTAGATCTTCTAATGGAGAATATATTTAAGTTCTCTTTAAGTTTGATCTCCTAGGAGTAGATATGTTCTTATCATCATTAAGTAACTACTTACGGCTCTATGTAACTGTTGTACCCTTAGAATGGCCAAGCACCACGGCTGAGGAAGAAATGGAACAACTCAAATGCGCTCCACTTTGCCCAATGCCATTTTCCAATTACGTTAATTGCTCATAACATGACGTTTTTGTTTGTTGTTCTTCGGTTTGGAGGAGCTGTGTGGCACAATACGAAATCGTTTCTCCGAACACAAACAACAACAGTAACAATGCCCTAATACCAACACACACACCCCCAGAAGCACAAACACACCCACATCCACACACACCCACACACACACACACAGAGATGGACTGTTGAACAGACAAGTGAGGAACAGTTCTCCGTCATGGATCTATGTGGATCGCTTGTGGCGTATTTTAGCTGACTTTAAGTTTATGAAGAATTACGAGGAAGGCACTTAAATGAATTGTTGCTGCGTATATGCTGCGCGTATGTCTGGTCCATAAAAATTTTATGACCCATTGATAGTGCGAACGAATCTACAGAGCAGCACACCAGCCGCCCACCCCTTGGCCACTGCAGCCGTCTACCCTTTGGCCGCCCACCTTGTTGTGGCAGGTGAAGCAAGTTTGACAGTTGATTTTGAATTTGATTGAAGCCAAGTGCAATTGCTGGCCCGATCTTCGGTATGAGTACATTGTTTATGGCATTTCGCAAGCAGCGTTTGGCATCCATTAATCATGACCAGAAATTGCGCCGATGCCTAACCGATTTTTATTGTTTTTTAAGCAACCGACAAGAGGCAACATTTTCAGCTTTTCCTCACAGTTTTTTTTCGCTCTTCCAGGTCCGTCAGTGTCTATTTCCATTTAATAGACATATATTTGCCTGCCTCGGAAAGTTTTGCGCTTTGTTTATTTGTTGAATCAGCGCCGTCAAACCCATAACAACAATAGCACTCACATATCCACGTCAGTTGCTGGTAATGTGTTAACAGAGCAGATAAGTCGAGAGCTGAACGCCCGAGACTTGTGCGCAAACATTTTGACAACTTGTGAACTTTAGAACGCCAGCCAAAAAAAAAAAAATAACGAAAAGGAAATTAATTCCAACAAAAACAAAAACTCTAATTGCCTTAATACGCACAGTGGTACAAGAGCAATCCTCATAAACCATAAATACCGCACAGTAAATAAAAATAAGCAACAACAACAAACACAACGATCACAAAATGATGCCGAAATCTTTAGCCACTCACAGAATTCAACGAAAAATAACTTTGAAATGTTCTGTAAACAAACAAAAAAAGCGCCAAGCAACGATTAGCCCATATACGTAACACTGGAGAGCTGGAGAGCTGGATAGCTGGAGTGCCCATAGAGCTAATCGAGATCATCGTCGAGCCGAGGCACGACTGACTGCACAGGGGTTGCCCAAAGAGTTATCATGAATTGTTTAAGAATAGCGGAAAATTGCTAGATAAAGACGATTATTATTTTATTTTTTTATTACAAACATTCCATTTAAAGTGTTTTCTCGCAATTGAACTTAATAGTATATTCAATTAAAATATTTATAATTAACCAATGTTCTTATTATGTAAACAAAAGCATTTTCATATATGAAAATCAAACAATCAAATTAGACTGTCACTAGTATTAAAGATTGAGGGTGAAGTTGGCTGGAACTTAATTAGTACCCTATTTTTTCAAACTTTTAATTATTCAAATCAACTAAAAAATAAATATTTACATAATACTAAGCTTTTATTAAAATTTAAGTAAGTATTACTTTTAGATGTCAATCGTTTAAATATTATCTTAACAATTTCAGATCTAACGAGGAAAGAGCATACAAAAGTTGTTCTCTGCCCAATAGAATTTCAGTCTTGTCACATTTCGAGATGCGTTTGTGGGACGTGTGTGGCAGGGAGGGGCGGAGGGACGTCCGGGCGGGCGTTTGCTTTGCGGCCGAGGCGCCGTCCGAACGACCGCCAGCAGCACGAGATCAACACGCCATGCTCTAAATTCTGCTGACTGTTGACTGACTAAGCTTGTGGTAGCAAGCTTCTGCTGCTGCTGCTGCTACTGACGTTCGACTGAGCTCTGTGAAATGAAATCTGTTTTATTGTATTTGAGAATGATTAGCCGGCCAGATACGAAGACGAGGCGTTATTACGCGAACGTGTGTGCCCAGCTAAAGATGGAGCTGGAGATCTGAGCCCCCGGAATGGACTCTGTATGCAAACCAACTGGGAAACTGTGCGACTGAGTGGTATACAAAGTGGCACAGTTTTACGAGCCTGCGACTTTTGGGTCGACAGTTTCTTACCTGCTGCCTCGAAGTGGCCTAGCCCAACAACCGGAGCAGCAGCAGACGACATGGCCAGAGACAAAGTCGCTAACCTTTTTTGGGGTTTTATCGCCGGGGCAGAGAAACACATAAAAAACACAACACAGATGACAAGTTTGTCGCGTGTAAACAATTTGCGGCAGCCCAAAAAAAAAAAGGCGGCGCGGGTGGTGGTTCAGCGACACACAGAGAGAGAGAGAGAGAGAGAGAGATAGAGCTGTAGATAGTGAGAAGAAGAGAAGAGCTTGTGGGGAACGTTGCGATATCAGTAAGTCGGATATCAAGAGAAATAATGCCTTAACTAGGTAGGCGTTGTAGGAGTTAACACTGGGCGCTAATATTAAGCGAACAGCTTGAAATGTTGAGGTAGGCGCAAAGAAAATTCGGTGGCATAATTAAAACATAAGCTGAAAAGTCTAACAATAAGAACACAAAAAATAAACTTTAGAAACTGAATCGAACAAAAATAAATAAAATGAAGCAAAGAAAAATCATACTATGTGGAAAGCTGCTCTCCTTGCATTTGTATTATTTCCATTATATTAAAGAAATAAATAATATTCAAATTACAAACAATCAAACAGAGAGTCAGATAGTATTATAAACTCATTAAAAGCATCTTTGCTCTTATAATTCCCAACCATTTCTAGCGCTGGGACTTGCCAATGCTTTGAAAGTTCAATCAAAATATAATAAACTCGATATATGCATTTTGCGTACTTGTAGACGCGTCTTTTACTTGGTACACTTACAATTAGCGGCAACTGTATCTGCTGTGGGCAGAGCACACAGCCGAACGCAGTACCATTCACATATCTACAGATACATTAGAAAATATCTCAAAAAATCAACAAAATAACAGAGACGTCGACGGTGACGGCGACGCTGACTGCGAGCAGCGACGTCGCGACGTCAGCGACGTTGTTGTTGTTGCTTTTGCTGCTGCTGCTGTTGTTGTTATTGTTGTTTTTGTTGCTGTTGTTGTTGTTGTTGAGCGCACAGAACGCGCATGAGTGAAATACATTTTCACGTTTCTAAACAGAGCAGCAATAAGAACAAGAGCAGCAGCAACGGCAGCGGCAGCAGAAGAGACTTTTTGACTACGAAAACAACAACAACAACATTAAGCAGAAGCGATCCGAACGAAACGCGTACGCGTCCGCGTCCGCGTCCATTCATAGCCTAGTGCCCCAGCACATAGCCGGCGTTTGTGCTCCCGATGCCAAACGCAGACGCAGATCAGTCAAGAGTCAGAGCAGAGCCAGCGTCGATCACAGTCGCATTCGCAGTCGCAATCGCAGTCGCAGTCGCATTCGCAGTCCGGACGGAGACGCAGACGTAAACGGGAGACGGACGGAAGGCGATGCCGTAGATTGCGAACCGTTTTTCGCCAAACAAACACGAAAAGTGTGCGCCACTATTTTCAAATCCCGCAGAGCGTCGCGAGCTGTGGCCGGCAACGGAACAGAACGAGAGATTCCCGACAAAATTAAGGCCCAAATTCACAGCAGCAGCAACACCAAACGAAACACAACAACCAAGTAACAACAGCAACAACGAGAAAAAAACAACAACCACAACAGGAACGCGATTGTTGTGTGTTCCAAGCTCGTTCAACGTCGCGAGTTTTTGTTTTGTGCACTTTTTTCGGTCGGGTTCCCAGGGCCGAAGAGCATGGGAAAAACTGGCTAAGGATACGGCCGAAAGGGAAAAAATCGGGCAGAACAACAACAACAAAAACAACAACAACAAGATCAAGAACGAGAGCAACAACAACTAAAACACAAAACGAAAAACTGAAACTGAAACTGGAAGCTGAGCTTCAGCTTTTAGCCTGGGACTGCGCTTTGATTAAAGCGCGCGCGTTTAATTTCATTTTTTACGCTACTCCGCGAAGAAGTTCTGCAACCCTCCCTGACACCCTGAACGCCGCTCGGCCCCGCTGTGGTGCGGCTCCACCCTTCCAACTATTTTTCAACATTTTGCGCTTTAATTCGCTGTTCACATTTTGGGGCCCTGGCCAACTAGCTGGCCGACCGACCGGCCTGGACACGATCCGACGACTCCTGCGCTGGCTGGCTCCTTGGGCGCTGCTCAGTACGCCGGCAGCTTTCTCCGTGTGCGTACCAGACAACGCAGCAGCTGTGCTTTGAGTAAACAAAATATAAAACAAAAATTATAATAAAATTAAAAATAATACATAAAAACATAAAAGTGAAAGAATCCGTGAGCTCAGGCTGCGCGTCATCCATGATGATCATTAACTCTCTGTGAACGTTGTTGGCTCATCGCTGATCACTTGATCGCTGATCACTGATCACTGATCGCTGATCGGTCTTCGCGATGTCGCCCGAGCTCATTGTGTTCAACAAGTGCGCCTGTCTCTCGCCTCCAGCTTCAATTTAAAGCTCACTTCACGCCGCGTCGAACTGAAAGTATCTGAGCGCTTGCCGCTTGATTAATTCGCTCGTCAGAAAGCTGAAACTTAATTTAATATACTTTTTTTTTTGGTACGTTTTGCGAAATATTCAAATAAGCACATCTCGTACTCGCACTCATCGTGGCCGCAATAAAAAGCCTTTAACTACCTGCCCAAATACTGAAATAACTGAAGCAACAACAACAACTGAAAAAACAACTGAAACAACAACAACAACCTAAACATAAACCAACAACAACACTCGAGACTGGGCCACATTTGTTTGTTGCCGCTGTTGCGGCTTCGGAGCGATATGCGGTTATTCATGGTAATTGCAATTTTAATATTTGCAATGCCAATGACGGGATTCGGTTGGTGAGTTCTCAATTTACAATTAACTACAAAAATAATTCCGATTTAAGTGCTCAGCATAACAGTAAATTAAAATGCACACACTTATTACTTCTATGAGAATTTTAAACAGATCAATTAGAATATATGTGCATATATGTTTATAGTAGAAATGTGTATAAATAAAAGCATTCTTTAGTTGGGGTTAATAAGTAATCGGTTTATTAAATCAATTTAAATATTTACACGATTCGTTACTAATTATAGGTTGAACTTATTCTTTTAAAAATAATAGAATATGATAAGAGATCTTTATCGAATTCTTGACTAAAATATTGGTTCCACCGACAACATATATATCTGACTGACTGAGAGCTATGAAGCTGAAATTTTCTATATACTTACGTGATGAAGGTGCACGTTAAAGCGGGGCTTCGATAAATTCCACCCGAATGTGAACCTTTATGTTTTCCAACCGATCGGCCGCAAGACTCATTTTCCAATATCTTTGTTCAAACACATTAGATGGGTGTTTCGCACCTATTGGAAAATCCATCCCTCATTGGTGGAAATGGGAGTCACAGATTTCCCAAAGAAGCCCCACACATACAAACACACACACACACACACTTCTTCAAGAGTTATTAAAAATCGGTGTGGATCGCATCGAAATGCTTAGATATCCCACAATTATATGTAGATAAAACCTAAATCCTATAGAGCTGTGGGTATGGGTAGCCAGCTTATCTAATTGAAATAACATAAATGCTCTGTTATTCGAACCCGTAAACCCCAGTATTATCAGCTTCATCTAGTCTAGATTTTGTGTGTATCTTTAAGATATTTTGATCTTGCTCATCTAGGCAATTATGAAACATATCTTCGTTTTGCTATCGTCAAAAAAATAATTTGATTTAAAATTATATCAGGCTATTCATAGTTACTGTTTGAAGCTGCTTTCCCAGATCTTGCGTTTCGAGATCAGCATTATTTATATAGAAATTGCCAAAGACAAACCCATTGAACCAAAATACATGCATATATGTTGCTGTTGCGTTGCGTTGCGTCAAATTCAATGCCAAAAAACCCATTACAAACGCTGCTCTTCAGCATGTCAAATCTCATCAATACATAAGCTCGAGAGATTGGCGTAACCGTTTCCGGTTTTGGGTATTGGGGTATGGGGCATGGGTTGCTGCTGCCGTTGCTGACGACAACAAAAAAAAAAAGAAAATGCAATACATTGCAATAGGTGGAAATTGTATGCGACATGAGCTCTACGCGCTTTGAGGTGAGTCAAAGCCAAAGCCAAAGCGAAAATTCGGCCAGAGCCAATCGAGCGGACGATGTTGCCAGCGAAAGACCTTCAAAATGTGACGTTTGATTTAGATTTAATTACATGGCAATTTTTCTGGGGACGAAAAACGTGGCCGTAAACAAGTAAAAGTGGTCTGCTCGAAAATGATTGACTAGCAGGTACCCTATAAATTGTAAAGCTAGCTTTAGAAGCTCGACTCGAAAGTTTACATATTCGAAATAAAATATTGTTCATGGTTTTTAGATATTTTCGATTTGGTTGAAATATCATGTAAATAATGAGAATATGGTAATTCAAATTCAAGACTTCTAAGCCATATAAGAGATCATTTTTAAAAATATTTAGGTCAACTAAATATCATGTAAAATATACAAAATCCATCTCAATGTCTGCACCACACTTGCACAGTGCTTCCACGCATACCCTTCTTCAAGCATTTTACGAGGATAGGATACAAGAAAAACCGAAAATGCGAAAAGTGCTGCCAAAATAAATAAAAAAGAAACACTCCTGCCCCTGCCACTGCCCCATTCCGAGCGGGGCCGCATTTGAATTTATGCGCGAAATTACAGGCCAAGATAAATAAAATGAAACAAAATAAATGAAGAACATGATGGGAACAGACATCAAAAAGAATGAAAAGTGTCGCAGAAGAAAGCAGCAGCATAAGGCTGGTGGATGCTGTACGGTGGGTGGTGGGTGGTGGGCGGTGGTGCAAAGGCTATGCACTTTGCCAAAAGCATTTGCCAGCAAAGTGGCATCAATGAATCTAAATCTGCAACTGCATCTGGGCATCCGAGAGTATCTGAGGTAGAAAAATTGTCGCTGTCAGCGGCAACGAAAACTGCAATGTCTCGACTTTTGGCGCAAGCATTTGTCATATTTGTGTGCGCGCTGGGAGGGTGGGGGCTGACGTTTATTGGGGGCGTGGCATGAACGGGTGGCGTAGGCGTCGCGTGGCGTAGACTGCATGACGATCCCAAAGCGAACGTTTGCATTAATTTTATTTGAGTTGTGTGCAACTGGGCGCGGCAGCAGCCACCAAAGGAGGCCACCTGCAACATTAAAGAGTTAACGCTGATCACCAGGAGGTGGTGAGGCGTGGCGGGTATGCGTCAAGCATCTTGTCCATGGGCTTAGCGCTTAGCAAATTTAATTCAATTGAAAACTTTCGCAATAAATTAATTAAATAATTAGAGCTCAAGTTCAGTCGCTGCCTGACAGCGTTTGATGTCGCCCATGAAGATGATGATGACGTTGATGATGATGATGTTGTCGCCACCCCACAAAAGAGTCGAATGCGGCATTTTAACGCTTCATCTGTGCCGCTCAAGGGCACCAGACAAGCCGCAAGTGAGCGGACAACAAGCAGGCCGTGACGACAGACTGGCAAACCCAAGGGGAAAGGGGTGCTAGATATGAAAGTGGAAAAGTGGGAAGATAGTTGAATCTAACATGTTAGGGACAAATGATAAGTGGCCAATTGGCCTTAGGGAAACTAAGAAACTTATATAAGCTAAAATCCTTTACTAAGTAATCAAAGAACATAGATAATTCGATTAATTAAGTTAGTTATTCGATAGTCAAGTAATTCTTCAAATTAAAACATGACAATTTGCCAGTCGTACTTGAATTCATGAGAATCGCAAAGAAATACCGTTTATTTCATTTGCAGTGGTACCTGCTTATATTTTGCACTTAACATGTTTATAGAATAAATGTACTTATAGTAATCTGAGCATGAAAACCTGTAGGCCTTACTTCAATACATGAGTAAGGCACACATTCATACTCGGACATTACTCGGTCCTCCAACATCGTATCGAGACAATTCTTCTCACAAAAATTGTATAGACCTATGTTTACACATTTATATATATATATTTTTCGCGTATCCCTAATGCAACCTCGACATTCAATTATTGCATCCGACCCACACATCGATATCGATAATTATTAAAACTATCGTTGTTTACTTCTATCAATTAGATCTGCACATTTTGCAACAGTTGCAATTCGCATTGGGATCGCTCAAACTCTCTCTCTCTCTCTCACACTCTCTTTGTGTCTGGGTTTATAGACCGACAATCTACTTAGATACTCAGATGCTTGTATGTGTTATTTTCCACCCAAATGCACTAAATCAAACGATCATTGTGTGAGCTATTGAGATGATAATCAATGAGTTGGGGCAGACATATAGCTGGATGTGCCGTTAAATGAATGGAAATTCCATTGGCCAGAGCCGCAGCCGAAACCAATTACAGAGAACTTACAACAAATTGTTGCTGATCGGGCTGATGATGCTATTGCTGGCGTGTCTGGAATTTAATTAAAAACAGAGCAACGAGAGATGCAAATGATGAAAATCTCAAATTTATGAATAACAATTTGATTTCAAATGAAATGAGCTCATTTCCGTTCGTTCGAATCGCTTGACATTTACAGTCAAGCACTGGTTCAATCTATTTTTGGGGCCAGTTTCCTGATTTTCATTCATTCAATCATTCACACACACATACGTGTACTCAATCGAGTACTCATTCATTCAGAGGGTTCATTCATAGCTAGTTTTTGGCACTCACAGCATGCGAAATGGCAATTAAAACCCGCCAGGGCTTTAATGGGTTAAACAGCACTCGCCACACACACACATACATTCTCTCTCACACACACTCACATGTACACACACACACACACACATTCATCGCAATCTCAGTGTGTGGCAGTGGCACTTAGTCTCAAGCTGTGTGTTGCCTGCTTTTGTTGTTCCAACATCGTCGCTCTGGGAGGCAAAATCAACAACATTGCGCATACGCCGCGTGCTCCGTGTCAGTAGAGCAAAGCCATTGAAAATTGGCACACTTTCTTAGATAGCCAAGTATGTTATATAGAATACTAGTACGACGAACACCCCCAACATCTTTAGATTAGGCGTTGGCTAACGAGCGTACAATTCGGCCAATTGCCAAAATTTAATGCAGATGACTTGATTATGATGCCGCGAGGAGAGACAGCCAACTGGCAACTGGGGGAAGGGGAACAGCTTTCGCCAATTGCCTGGCAGTTGAAAGAGAGACGAGAGATGGGATCAGTAGCTAGTTACCCAAGCTGAGTGCTCGTTGCATTTGGCACGGGTTCGGGCCGGTTCTTTGGCTGATTTTTAATTAAAACTCATGCAATTTGTTTATTTTGTTAATTTGTCTCTGCACCTCAGTCACGTTGACAGATGCGTGCCTCGAACGCTGCATCATAATTAAAACGCATGACCGCAGACAAAACCAAAGACAAAGAGAAATACAAGACAGACATGGGTCAAGTTGAAGGACTGACAGGAAAGGGCCTAGGCCCGGCCCAAGGTAACTAGCAAATGTTCTTGTCATGCAGCATGCAGCTGAGGCCAGAGATTTGATGGGGCTGTCAGCTGAGATAATCAGAGCCAGTTCAGGGAATGTTTGGCACTGAGTGTTCCATACGGAAAATGTAATAATATACTTGGTTCAATTAAATTAAGCCACGTCCTAATAAGTAGACTTAAAGACTGAAAAGTTTACAGATGTCGATTTTAATATATACCAAGAAAATTGTTATTATTATTATTATTATTGTCATCCTTTTTGCTACACCATGGAATTGGGCTCCCTGTTGTTGCTTTCATTTGTATAAAAATGTAATTACAGAGTATGTATACATTCACATCACACAACTGATAGAATAGACGAACAGAGCCATCGCCATAAATATAGCCCATTAAATTGAGAATAAGTCACATTAACGCTACATCATAGCGCTTGCACACATTTATCTAATGTCACATAAATTTGTGGCACAGCTTAAAGGAAGTCCAGAGTTTTCTCACAGTTCTGGCCCTTTAACACGTGATTTAGCAAAGTTGCAGCCTGGACATGGTCATGTGCGCGTCTATGTGGCAACGCCTATTTGCGCCATAATTAAGTTAAACGTTGTCGCAATTTGCGCGCGCCAAGCACCAAAAGATTGATGTCGTCTTTGTCTTGGGGCAGCAGCGAGTCGTGGCTGTCAGATCTTTCAGAGCTCTGCTAGGGCTTTAAGCTTGTTAAACGGCTGACAAAGGCCAGTCAAATAGTAAATATGCCTGAATTATTAGCTAGCCTGGCGACAATTGGACATGCGCATGTCCCAGAGCCTGGGAACGAACGAAGCGCATTCCAACAGGATGATTGTCATCGGCAGGCATTGTTTTTTTTTTTTTTTTTGGTTAAAAGGCGGCGCCTGCACACAGTGGTACATGTTAATTTGCTAATTGCCAAATGACAAACATTCTGAAGGTGCCAAAAAGCAGCGCGCGACTAAAACGCCCACACACGTAGAGCCCGCGCCAGAGCCGCGCCCACCAGACCAGACCAGATCTGAGCCGCCTCTAACTCATGTCAACACCTTTTGGTTGCATTGCTGCCTTTGGCAGTAGCCGCTGGCTGGCTAATCAATTGTCAATGCCGCCGCCCACATCAAACGCCAGCCACTCCGCAACCGCTGTCGACTGGCTGCAGCGGCTGCCCCTTTGTCCAGTTGTGTGTGCACAAGAGATCAGCACTTGCGCTGAGGCATTCTGTGGACAAATATTTGTGCGCGTAAATTGAAAACTGACCAGCCACAACAGCACTTGACTTGCCAGTGGCCAACGCGGCCAGCGGCCAAAAAGCGGCCCAAACGATCTGTTGGCCAACTGAACGAGCGGCCAGCCATTCATTCAGTTGTCAACGCTTTGTTTAAATACTTTGCCACTCGCATGTTGACAAGTGGTTTAAGTCGTTGATTTGTTTACACTGCAACGCACTCGGCGCAGTCAGTGGCACCTCCAATCCGCGAGGGTATGCTGCACGGACAACCGCCGGAGATGCCAACTGGCGACGACTGCGACGGCGACAGCGACAGCAACGGCGACGGCGACGGCGACGGCGACTCACGAAAATGAGTCAATCAAACGAAGTTGCATCCATTGTGACTATCTATTTACATAGAAAACAAGAGGGAAAACGATATGACCATGACGAATTTCAAATGCCCTGAAAAGAATTTAAATCTCTACATCCTTAAGTGATTCTAATAACGGCTGTCTTAGAAAGGTAGAAGAAAAAGAACGAAAATGAATTCATGATCAAATGTCTATATATTAGAAATATTAGATTACAGTATCCATTGTGAGGGGAATATTGAGAAAGAGTCTCATTTCCATGCCTTATCTCAATATTTTTATCATTATTATCGGACTACGAGCCAGCTAAACTAAGACTTATTTTTATTAAATATTTTAAATATTATGAAATCTGTTATTGAAAACCAATTTTTGGACATTTTTCAATAATTCGTTTTAGCTGTTTTCAAAGTATTTGTGACAAACAAAGCATGTCAGTTAAAACGCCCTTCAGGTTAGAGTAGAACACAGCTGAGAGAGCGGTGAGCGGTAGATCGGTTTGGCGTGGCATGGGTTGGGTATGGGAAATTTCAACCACTTGTCAGTGGCTACCATCAAACCGGGCACTTTGATCAAAGAAAAAAATCACTGAAAATCCATTGAGGCCTATAACGACACCAACACCAACACCAACAACAACAACAACAGCAGCAACAACAAACTGCAATAGGGGCACACTTGGAGTTGGAATCGCTTCGCTTCTCTCGGTTGTGTGAAAGCAAAATAAAGATACGTCGCGGCCAAGTGTTGCCTGTTGCCAGTTGCCAGTTGCCAGTTGGAAGTTGCCTGGACTGGGACCTGGGACTGGCAGACTGAAGTTGTTTAGTTGTTTCAAGTTGCCGACAGCTGCGCTGCTGGCGTCGCTGCCCGTTGCTGCCGGCTGCTGCTGCTGCCGGCCGCTGCTGCGGCTGCTGCCAAGCAAACTTCAACTTCAAAAACCAAAAAGTGTCGAACGGACGACTGCGAGTCGGCCACATCGGCAGCATCATCCTCATATCGGCCTCGGCTATTTTCCGCTTAACCAAAACTCCCCGTGTTTGTTGTTGTTAGTGTTCAATAGTGTTGTTGTTGTTGTTGTTGTTGTCTGCTGGCACTGGCAACTGGCAACTTGTGTGGTTACGCGCTCTGCACGCTTGAAAGGTGTTTGAGTTTTGAGTTCTTTAGATCTCTCCAGTCATCAGCGCATCGACTTCGAGATCCGAATCATTGCGATCTCATCATCATCGTTTGCCAGCGAACTTCAATTGTTTTAACTCAATGTTGTTCTTGTTATTGTTGTGGTGTTTACAAGCGCGTCTATCATTTATGCTCTTTGCTGCTTGACTTTTGGCGGCCCAGTGCTCAGTTGTTGTTGTTGTGGATCATATTTTTGGTGGTGTGTGCGTGTGTCTGCTCTATTTGTTTTTAAGATTTTGTAGCTATTAAGTTGTCATAATCTCTTGGCTCACATTGAGATCGAGTGATTGCCGCAGGCACACAAAACCTATAGATAGATAAAGATAGATCGTAAGTGCGACAGAGACAAGGGCATGGCCACCACCAGGTGAGCGTTGCGCGATCCAGGTGGGCAAATTGGGGCATCAAACCTGTTCAAGTGCCTTTGAGGCACTATATGGAGAAATGTGCTGAATTAGAAATGGGTAACCACAGGTAGCATTTAGTGGAATATCTATGATAGTACATGTCTAGCCAGCGAAAAGGTTAAGGGGATGCAGTATAAATAGGTGTCAAAATAAATATATATAAATAGATATATATACATTATGCACAAGTTTTCATTATCAACAAGGGTAATTTGCACAGTCTATCAGTTGGCCTAGTCACTGGAAATTATTGTTAAACATAAATTGGCGAACGATAAGCCAAATGCGGAATATCTATGACAAGTTTAAAGGGCTTGGCTTTGGCCATATCAGCTCTTTGTCATCAATGCCTAACTTGAGTGTAGGGGCAGACGAGGGTCTAGCACATTTTGAAGTTGCCGATTTTACTTTTGAAGCAGTGATTTCTTTGGCCCGCTCGGTTGGGCTGAGTCAGCTGGCTGCTCAGCGCTGTGAATTGCCCCATTAATTGCTAAAAATAACGCAAATTCCATGGAAGCAGACGCAAAGAGGGGCGAGATGCGCAGACGGGGGCGGTCAAGACTGACACAAACCAATAGACCGATGGCCGCACATCAATCACAGAGCTGAATCCGTCTCTCAGTAGCTGTTGGCGTGTTGGGTTCCCTATAAAACGCTTCGAATGCCTTTATTTACCCTGCCCCGTAACATAAACTTGCAGCTTAAATTGCGCAAAGTTCACGAGCAAAGCAAATTTCACGCGAATGTGCAATGTGAAGAGCGGAAAAATGAAAACAACAACAGCAGCAGCAGCAGCAGCAGCAGCAACAAAAATGCGAACGAAAAACAATTGAGCTATTAAAAAGTCATAAATCTGAAATGGAAAAACATAAATCAGCGCCAAAGGCGCGCACACAAAAACAATTTAAACGCCGCCGACGCCGCCCAGTGGCTGACACATATATGCACCATATGCGGCAGCCAGTGGGGCAGGTGGTGCGCCAGGGAGGGCACCAGGGGTTGCCAAGTGCACCAACACACCCGAGCCCCTGCCCTAGGCAACTGTTGGCCCTGCAGCGACGCATGCTCAACGGCTGCACCCACATTGTACGCTGCACGTAATTATTAATTTTCCAGCTAAATTAAATTTTAACGCTGCTGCTGCTGCCGCTGCCGCCGCTGCTGCTCCAAATGGCATTCAAAATGAAAACGAAAATTGCATCGATTGAGAAAATTGCTGAAAAAAAATCAAGTGGGTGTTGTGTATACGGCTTTTATGTGTGTGTGCATGTGTGTGTGTGGGGCCACAATTTTATTGAGCGCCGCCGCTTTGCTTATAACAATAAACAAACCAATTGCCAACTGTGTGCCACAGTGCCTATCTGTGTGTATGTGTGTGTGTCTCCTCTCTGCCTGTGTGTGTGTGTGTGTGTGTGTGTGTATAGCTGTAGGGAGTGCACATATGCATATCTATAGCAAACGATGCGCCATATTGCGTATACGCCACATCAGCCGCACTAAAAAGAAATTTAGTTCAACTGCCGAACCATATATACGCCTTGTTTTCCTTATTCTATGCAAATAAACGAAACTGTTTTGCGGCTTTTTAGCAGATCAGCATAAATAAATGCAACTATATTTAATGAACTTCTCAGCCGAATAATGTGAGTGTAACATATCTAGGCGCCACACAACAACTTTAGCAGTTTTGACTGTTAAGAAAATTAAAAATATCAATAGAAAAATGAAACTTTATTATTGTATGCAAGAGCTGAAAGCAGCAAGCTCATCTTATTTTTCATAATTACTTAAATTTGTTTAACAATCGATTGATATATAATCATTTGTTGTGGAAATTATATAATTATGGTCGTTCAATTTTTCTCAGATATATATAAATTTTTGGGTTTTCAATTCTTTTCAGCATTCGTTTATCGAGCCCCAAAAATTATATATATATTTTTTCAAATGCGTTACTAAACTTTCAAGAATTTAAAATGTACTGTCTCTCACTCTAACAGCATTAAACAGTAAGTTCTAAGTTTCGAGCAAACATCATTCCATGATTATTGTTATTAGTATTATTATCATAATTATTTATTGCAACAATATATAATTATTATATAATATAGAGAAATAAATGCAGATTAAATAAAATGATTGGAATTGAATACATATATGCATAGGTACACTCATTAAAATATATCGATATAATACATTAGCCAGTTAATTAATTTACCAAACACTCATTTATTATGACGCATATCGATCTAGCAGACTTGCTTATGCACTTACACATAAATTTGAATAAGGCGTTCTCTAATTTTCCTTTCTTTCAGGGCCGAGGGCACAAACATTTTACTCGATCCAAATCTAATGTGCAAAAAGACACGTCGTCTACGCGGAAAGCTGGCCGAAATCTGCCGGCACGACTCGGCGCTGCTCAAAGAGATCATCAATGGGATTAATCTGGGCTTCCGCGAATGTGAATTTCAATTTCGTAATCGCCGCTGGAACTGCACGGTGCTGCGCAAGAGCATGAGGAAAATCTTAATGCGCGGTAAGTGGCAACTAAATGCAACTACTAGATACAGATACATACACTTAGAGATGCATGCATGGGGCATGCGACAACAAAAGGCCAAACGGCGCTGCTTTATTATGCAGCACAAACTGGCAGCCTGTCAACACTCGCTGACTCGCTGACTGGCTGACTGGCTGACTCAGACTGGAAATCTCTGGTGAAGAGTTGCCCGCAATGCTGCCTAATTACAGCTCCAAGTCGCAGTCTTCGTCTTCGTGTTCGTCTTCGAGGCTGGCAAACTGTCAGGCGGCAGGCGACCGCATCATCCATCAAGTTGCATAATAAAAATGTTGCGCCCGTTGATGAATAGCGCCTGAAATGAGCCTACAAAGCTGTCAATTTTAATAAATTATTGCCCGAAATGGTCAAAAGGCACTCGGGTGCATACCCTGCTCCTTCGGCTGCTGCACTTAATGACAACAATGCGCAAACAAAACACATACCAAATTATCTGCAATAAATTCCACGCCACGCGGATTAAAACTGCGTCCCTGTCAAGCTGTCAGCTATCGAGAAGGAAGACTCTTTTCTCCAAGGCTGCTGCTGTTGCTGTTGCTGTTACTGGCCATGTAATGCCGTTCGGTCGCACCATTTGGGGTGGTGACTGTCCAAAAAGACATATCACCTGTCCACACCGCTCCGCATCCACTATACTTCAATCCACACCACACACACCACTCGGCTCGGTTCGTACTCGCATTACAAGCATATGCAAATCGCTGGGCGATGTGGTGCGATTACAACTGCGATTTCGATTTCATTAAACGTGACTGCACTGCAGTCAATGACAGCGCAGCTCGAGTCACTCTCTGATTTGCATAGAGTAATCAGCGATCGGTTATCGAGGCGGCAATAAATCATTTTGTCACCAAAGCTGACAAATTGACATCAATCATGCGACGATACATGCGGACAGCCCTAATCAGCATTAGCTCGTTGTGCAAATAAACGATTAATTATCGATGTTTGCCATCGAAACTTAAATCGTTTATCGTTATTTAAAACAGCACTTAAATCAATTAAATGACATTTATTGCTTCAGTTTTGTAGGCTAAACACGACCACGGGTAACTGGTTTAGTTGCCCGATAGCAAACAATTATATTCAACTTTAAATTCCATGTTTAGAAAGAGTTTAAAACAAACTATACTTAACAATTGTAACTATTGAGATATAAAATTATCTCAAGCAAGATATTGAAAATACTTTAACTATTAATCCAGTAACGTTCTTTATGATATTCAGGTAATTTCAGAGACATCCACTCGGATTGATGCTTTAAGTGAACTTGAAAATTTTAAGAAAATTTCGTTTTTAAGTTTAGGTGAATAATAGGTAGAGCATTTTTGGCATCGAATTGTGCGTTAGCCCATGGAAATAATTACTGTTTTTATGTGAATATATTTATATACTAACAATGAGAAATATTATTTATAAGAGGTATATATATGATCACTTTGCTTGCCTATTGATTACATCTTCTGGTCTCTTCCTTCACAGACTCGCGTGAGACGGGGTTTGTGAATGCCATAACAGCGGCGGGTGTTACCTACGCGGTGACCAAGGCCTGCACCATGGGCCAGCTGGTGGAGTGCTCCTGCGACAAGTCTCACATGCGCCGCAATGGCGGCCAGCCGCAAATGGTGAATGCGGCCACCGCAGAGGCGGCACTCGAACGGCAACAACAGGCGGCGCTGCTGCGACAACAGTTGCCATTGCAGCAGCGCAGCCACAACAACAACAACATCAGCAATAGCAACAGCATGACGGATATTACACTTGGCAGGCAACGCAACAACCATAGATTGGGCGGCAGGCGAGGACGCCGCAAGTTCTGGGACAACATTAAGTTCCCGCAGGGCGAATGGGAGTGGGGCGGCTGCAGCGACAATGTCAACTTTGGGCTGCGCCATTCGCGCGCCTTCCTGGATGCCAAGCAGCGACAGCGGCGCAGCGATCTGGGCACCCTGGTCAAGCTGCACAACAACAATGCCGGGCGACTGGTAAGCGAAGGAAAAGAGTAATTTAACTAGCTAGGCAAAGGGTTGAAAAATCGACCGATCAGTTTTCAAAATTTATTCATATGAGCTCCGATGAGGTCTAGGCGGATCAGAATTTCAGGCTAAGGTATCAGCTTTATTATTGAAATTAAAATAATACATTTCTCATGCAGCTAATTAAAAGGGATTCGAATCCGTATCCGAATACAATAAAATAGTTAAATATAGACTTTTAGCTTAAAATATCTAAATAGTTAAATATCATAAAATCTAGTTGTAGTTGCCTTTTAAGAAATCAAAGTGTTTAAAATCACGATATTTGCTACCAACTCCTTACACACTTTCAGGCGATTCGCGACGCGATGCGTTTGGAGTGCAAATGCCATGGATTGTCCGGGTCGTGCACAGTGAAGACCTGTTGGTTGAAGATGCCGCCGTTTCGTGAGATATCGGCAAGACTGCGGGATAGATACGATGGGGCGCGCAAGGTGGCGCTACGGAACGACGGCAACAGTTTTATGCCAGAGACGCCGCACACGAAGCCGGCGAACAAATACCAGCTGGTCTATGCGGATGATTCCGCTGACTTTTGCACAGCGAACGCGAAGACCGGAGCGCTGGGCACGCAGGACAGGGAATGCAATGCCACATCGATGGGCCAAGACAGCTGCGATCTGCTGTGCTGCAGTCGGGGCCACAAGCATCGTGTGGTTACCGAGTGGACCAACTGCAACTGCGTCTTCAAATGGTGCTGTGAGGTGACGTGCGAGAAGTGCCTGGAGCATCGCGAGGTCAACACCTGCCTCTAGATGGGGCCCTGGCTTCGCCTAGGGGGGACGGGGTTCGGGTATTTGGGGTTTCGATTTCGGCATAGTCATGAACATATTTGAAAGCTTTCCATTTCGCGTGATAAACAACAGTTTGAAACACACAACGTTTTGCTGCAGTCCACAATTAAGTATTAACTAACACTAGAGAGTAAAAAACACACAGTAAACGAGTTGATTTTAGCCAGGCTCTAGGCCATTCTAGCTGTAAAAATTACTTACGTGTCCTCAATTGCGTGAACCATGTAAGCTTGTAAATAGTCTTAATAAAAAGCAAAAAAAAAAAACTGAAACTAACTTTCTTGCCTACTTTCAACTAGAGATGAGCGCGTGTCGCATTACATTAAATATTACACGAATAAAATAACAAATGAGGCATATCCAAAAAAGAATTTAAAATAAAAAACAATTAATTTTTTTCGTTAAATATTAGCCGAAATAATTTATACCTCAAGGAACTTGATATCTTTTCACATATTGATATTTTAGAAGATTCTTAAGTAAATTTCATTTCAGTTTTAGAAACATAATTAATATATTTATGAATTAAACTTACCACTAACGAGCACGAGAACGTGTAATCGATTACTTCGTGTAAACGTGGTAATTACCTTTACATATTTGAATGTTTAATTTCATTTTACTATTATTCTATAATCCAAAAACGCCTCGTGCTATGTCACGTGAGCTGTTTTCATCTCTAGAGGCAGTCAGTTTAGTAGATTTCAATTAATTGCAACAAATTGAATATCAAAGCAGTTAAATTGAAATAAACTTTGAATTTTACTAAACGGAAATGTATCTCAAATCGCTTTGCCCATTGATTGAAATCTGCATAAATGATTAAACGTAATTTAATGAAGGCAACAGCAAAAACCGACTGAAAAACAAGTTGAGCTTTGATAGCTGTAGCTGTATCTTCATCTGTATCTACAGCTGTATCTGTAGCTGTAGCTGTATCTATCTATCAGCAGGCATTGTCAACTAACAGTAGCGCGTATCTGTATCTGTATCTGTAAGCTACGGATACAGCGCAGACCAATGGCTTTCCCATAAATTAACACAATTTTATTGTTGTCGACACGAGATTAAATCTACAGAATTTGCCTAAACAACACAAAAATCGCATCCGAACAAAACTGAAAATTGATTTGCCATTATGCATAAATTATTGTCCGATTGTTGGATTATTGATTTGAATGCATAATTTCAAAAATCAAATAGATGACGTTATAATGCATGCAATTAAAACATACAGCGATTTTATTAACATTTTCAATGAATATTTTTTGCTTCTTTACAAAACTAAAGAAGCGTACAACAATTCAACTTTTCATTAAAAGTTCAGTGTCAAAAGCTTATGAATGAAAAGATTGAGATAATTATGAATTATTCTATAATCTTAAGATTATTCGCCTTTCAATTTTATAGGAGATCCAAAATCGAAACGGCGGAGGAACTGTCATAAGTTATTCTTAAGAGGATGAGGTAGGGTGTTGGATGAAGTTTTCTTGTTTATTATAAGTACGTATAAGTTAATATATAGATTTATCATTATCTATAATTAATATTAGCCGCCAGCATAAAAGGCGAAAACAAAACAAATTTTTATGTAGAGCAGCTGATTAGTTTTCTCTCGATAAGATGCTACAGCTCATGCATATTGAATGCCTGGCAGTGCTTTCGAAGTACAAACGAACATACACACACCCAAAAGCAATCGCTAAAAAACCGAGCCCAAAACTATTTCCACCGGATAATCTCAGCTTAGCATCCTCGGCAATCTTGGCTTAAGTTTGATATTCAAAGAACGCAATGAGATGCCCCAAGCAGATGCCCAACATGCCCGAATTCCATTCCATTTGCCTACTGACTGGGCCAGGTCAATCTCAGAGAAAACAAGCCCATGCCAGCGATAAGATACAACAAAAGCAACATCAGCAGCCACAAGCATCAGCATCAGCAGCAGCAGCAGCAGCAGCAGCAGCATCTTCGGCTCTACAGCAACAACTAATTAACAATCGCATTCATTTTATTTATCGTACAAATGCAAACCGCTTGACTTCCAAAACTGTATCTGCATGCATTTATAAGGCTCGAATGGGATCTGTTCCGAGTTGAGTCTGCGGCTCTGTGGGTCTGAGCCAATGCCACCGATGGGACAGACGGACAAATGGACAGATCGACGATCGACGATCGCATCGGGCCCGTACACTTGACTGAACAAAATGTATGGTGAGATACTCGTCCCTGGGGCCCGCTGCAGATACACAGATTCAGTGGCTTTATCTTGGGCGCGTTAATGAGATTTGCTTGTATCTGGAGCCATTCGGTAGATGCATATCAGTGGGTTTCAATTAATTGTGGCGACGCTTATTAGTCATCCATCTAACAAACTAAACTGGCGCTGGCGCTGGCGCTCTGAAAATCTCACCAGCTCTCTATATATTTATATATATGCATATATATGTTTCTCAGTCAGCTAGTGTTATGCCATTGACCCCAAAACTGACCTTGGCCAGTTGGTAAATGGTCCCTTTGACACGCTCTCTTCAGTTGCTCCTGCTCAGCTGGCTTATAAATGTGCATTTTATGTTAATAAAAAATGCATTTTTATGTTGTTTCGTAGATCAAAGTTATTTTTGGCGGCCTTTTTGTTTCAAGTGGCGCTTAAAATGGCGCCAGATTTAACCAAAATATAGCCAAAACTTTCCCATAATGGCTTAATTTGTAAACTGTTACACCTACTGCATTGATGCGGAGGACTGACTGCCTATGTCCAGCTATCAGAGACGCTGATCACTGCAAACAATTTTAGCCAAATTGCAGTCAAAGTCCACTGGGACAGAGAGAGAGAGAGAGAGAGAGAGAGAGAGAGAGAGAGACGAGATCTTCAGACGGGGCGCTTAAAGAACAACTATTAAGACCGCTCGAGCGACGTCTCCCGTTTCGGGGCCGGAGAAACAAAACCTGAAACATGAAATTCCTGCGTAATTTGTAAGGAAAGGCGTGAAGAACACCAACGAAGGCAACACCTTAATTAATGTTATTAAAATGGAACGAACAGCCGACGGACCAGCGATTGGACCTGGACCTCAAACTCCAACTGAAACTCAAACGCAAACTAAAATCGAGCTCCAGACCTGCGACTGAAAACCCAATGGACTGCAGGTCCAGGCGCAGAAAAAAAGAAGGAAATATAAAAAAGAAGGCAGACACACATTTACACACACACAGAGAAGAATGTGGCAAAAGGGAAAAAGGTTCGGACCGGGTACGCTTAATCGGTTCTTTTTGGGTTGGTTGGCTTCTCTGCTCGCTCATTCCTCAATCGCTTTGGCCATGCACGTTCCGGTCGGTCGGTCGGAATGGGTATGGGAAATGACCTGTTGTCTTTATTTGGGGCTTGGCCTGGACTAAACGTTTGGTAAAAGTTTATTGGGAAGGGGCCAAAACTGTTGCATTTGCCCAGCCCACTTGCAGTTATAATTTCTTAGTTATTACAGAACTCTCGCGTAATAATTAGGCAAATTGAAAGTAAAACGAATGCCAATACAATACAATTAAGTTGAAACCTCATTTCAAATTAGTCTTCTTTAAGAATAATTTATTATAGCCTGAACCCATTAAAAATGGGTATAAGGGTATGTTGTTGTATTTGTGCAAAATCCAAATGTATGTAACAGGCAGAAGGAAGCATCTCCGACCCCATAAAGTATATATATTCTTGATAAGCATCAATAGCCGAGTCGTTCTAGCCATGTCCGTCTGTCTGTCCGTCCGTCCGCCCGTCCGTCCGTATGTATGAACGCAAGGATCTCAGAACCTATAAGAGCTAGAGACTTGAAATTTTAGATGTAGATGCTCCTAGTTCCCGCGCAGATCGATAATCGATAGCTTACTCCGTTTCCAAGCAATCGATAAAAATCGATGTCGATACCGACCATGTAAAAAATATGTTTTAAATATTGGTATTTGGCTTAACGTCAACCATAAAAATAGATCAAGTATTTGTTCCCATCTTTTTCAAAGATCCTCTTACAAAGCCATTTCCTTTTAATAATTATTGTCCTGATTATTAGTTCCTGTATGTTGCTGAATGACAATTTGATTTTTTCATAAATCAAATACTGCTGTTTTGGAGATTTCTTTTATTTGGGTCTCTCAACAGAAGCTTAGTTTGTGCTTATATATAAGTGCTGATAATTTCGGAATACAAATATTCACTCTGTAGCATACATCAGACACGCTTCAAGAGGCAATCGCATATGTTTCCTGTGAGCTGCTGCTGTTGCTTGCCAGCATTCTAAGCCGCCAACCGATTTATCATTGGGCACAGAGCGTTGAGCGCTGACTACTTGACATATTCATTAAATTTGCCACATTGTTGCAGGGACAGACAGGACAGAACGGAGCCCAAAGAGTCTGGAGAGATGGTCATCATTTTGACACCTTAATGCGGTAATTAGGGTTTTCTCAGCATTAAGTCAGACAGCGGTAACACCCGGGCCATGCCCTCGCCTTCGCCCTCGTCCCGGCAGCGGACCATCCTTAAAAGCCGATCATCATGAGCAAATATTAACACAGCGCAAAGACCAAAGGCGATAGCATCGACAAAAAAAAAAAAAAACAGAATCCAAAACATAGGAGCGCAATGGGCTATGGCCCATGGCCAGTGGGCAATGTCCAATGGGCTCTGGACAAATGGACAACGCCTGTGTTGTGCCGTTAACGGTTTACGCCGAATTGGCTTAAATTATTAAAAGATTACAGCCAAAGATCATCAACGCCAGCTTGCCCGGCGATCTCTCAGCCATGAGATCCTTGCGATTTGGGTGTGAAGATTATGACACAGCACAAAATAAAACACCAGCTCGCAATGCGGCAAGGGCGTCAAAGGCCCGGGTCAGAGCCGGGTCCCGCAGGGCGTGGGGCTGGAACATCGTTGGGACAGGGGCAGGGACAGGGGCAAGAGGCAATGGCTCCGATGAGCAGCAGGCGCTGCAATTAATTTCAAATTTTTTAAGATCTCACAATGCGCACGAATAAAGAAACAAGCGCAGCAGCAGTCGACGCAGACAGCTGGGCAAGCGAAAGAGATCCAAACAGTGCGAGAAGCAGACAGAGAGAGAGAGAGGGAGAGAGAGAAAGAAAAACGGAGATTGAGGGAGGGAGAGGCAGAGAATTGAAGAGAGAAATTGCAGACAAATTAAGATAAATGAATTGTTTAATTGTTGCATGTGGTTTTCATCTTATTGTGGAGCTGCTAATTTACCTTGTAAGGGTAAATGCGAAAAGACTTACAGAAAAAAACACTTGCGAATTTTATGTTTATATATATACATATATATATCTATATATATTTGTGATATGCATTATCTTATACTAAACGTAGAACAGGGTTATTTTCCCGTTGCGCTACTAGTTTATAAGAAACGTCATTTTATAGTCTGTTCTACTGTGCGATTCTCCCGAATTCATTAAAAGCGTGATGATTATAATAAATATCAGTGTTTTATGTCTTATATGTTTATGTAGGCATGTACAAGTATGAGTTTTCTTATGTATGTATTAATGTTTGTGCTTCCAAGCCAAGCCTCGTGCAAATCTGATGAGATTTGACCAAGTTATGGGGTTGGCAAATTTTAACCAATGTCTATGTATTTATATGGGTGTGAATGTGTGTGTGTATGTGTGTGTGCATGTGCGTATGTGTGTGTGTGTATGTATGTGCGTAGATATGTATGTATGTATGCATATAAATTGTCTTATAAGATACCAATTGTCTTGTTGCTCGGCAAATTTAAATAAGAAAGCGTATTTATTAAAGCTGCCTTCCTCCTCGATTCTCAAAAATTTAAGTAAGGCCCGCTGGCTTCACCTAGAAATTAGGCCCAGGCGGCTTCGACGCTGGATGCTGACGAGCCGGAGGACCAGGAGGAGGAGCACTAAGGGGGCGGTGAAGGAGGTATGTAGGTATGTAGGTATGTAGGTATGTAGGTATGTAGGTATGTAGGTATGTAGGTATGTAGGTATGTATGTACGTATGTACGTATGTATGTATGTATGTATGTATGTATGTATGTATGTATGTATGTATGTATGTATGTATGTATGTATGTATGTATGTATGTATGTATGTATGTATGTATGTATGTATGTATGTATGTATGTATGTATGTATGTATGTATGTATGTATGTATGTATGTATGTATGTATGTATGTATGTATGTATGTATGTATGTATGTATGTATGTATGTATGTATGTATGTATGTATGTATGTATGTATGTATGTATGTATGTATGTATGTATGTATGTATGCGTGTATGTATGTATGTATGTATGCGTGTATGTATGTATGTATGTATGTATGTATTTATGTATGTATGTATGTATGTATGTATATGTGTGTGTATGTATGTATGTATGTATGTATGTATGTATGTATGTATGTATGTATGTATGTATGTATGTATGTATGTATGTATGCGTGTGTATGTGTCTATTTTCACGTAAATTTTAAGAGGAATTAATGGCCATGCCATGGCCATGTCACGTTTGAAATAAATTATTTTCAAGATCTTCGGAAATTAGTTTTTTGTTACTTTCTTGCTACTGCCACTACTCTCTGTCTGCTTCGTCGATTCTTTTGTGGCAAAACTAAAAGGATAGGTTAAGCCAATTCCGATCAACTAAACCATAATAATAAGGGCAAATGTTTAAGATTTTGTCAAAAATAACAATGCTGATGCGTGTGCAGTGTTGCCCATCAACTAGGCGTTTGTCTGTTAGCCATACTAAGAGGAAGGCTTACAATTAATTTGCGCTCATCTTGAAATGCTATTAGGTGCGCATTAACACCCATATATATATGTATATACAATATATATACTGCTAAGACTTACTCATCAATCAATGTCCTGATGTCTAAATAATGCAACACAAACACAAAAGGCAACGTCTGTCTGTCTGGCATGCCACAAACGACTACCGCACTAATTAATACTGCCGCCCTGGCTGACTGATTCGTGAGCAGCCACACACGCGCATACATACATACAGGCAGAAGAAGAACCAGAACACCATTCTAAGCTAAATAAAGTTATTAAGCTGCCAAGGGCCACAAGGGAAATGTTGCCAAAAAAAAACCAAAAAAAAAAAAAAAGAAATACGCAAAAGAGGCAAAACAAAAAATGAAATGAAACAAAACGAAAGGGCCCAAAACGCAGCATGTGTTAAAATTATATAGAGAGTGCGTGTGCGCAGCGGACCCCCCTAATGGAGGACGCAGACCCACAGGGATGGGCACACGGACACGAGCAGTTCGCCAGAGTTAATAAAAAACACATAATTGCGTATGTTTGGACCAGCCACATACGTTTCGTGCCGACCGCAAGCACCAGATTCCCCCTACCCCTCCCGTTCAAGATACACGATTCCGCTACGTTACTGCCCACACTCCAACTGCTCTGCTGTATCCGACCCGCGTCCTGCGTCAATCCCAGCATCCTCCAGCCCGCCGCGTGCTCAAGTGCGAAGTTCTGCGCAAACGCCAAGCGCCTGTGAAAATATGATTTTTGTTGCCATTTCGTGTTTTGCCACTTTGGAGGTCTTCATCATTTTTTCGTTGCCCCTCTCTCTCTCTCTCACTATCTGTATTTTTATTTTTTTTTTGTGTTTCCATAAAACTGACCCCATGGGCAGTGAAATTAAGTTGATTTTTAATGCAGTCTTGGTGGGTAGCCAGCAAGGTGGTTCCGCGGAGCTTACAAGACAGCCAAACTTTTCAGTTTGTGAAATGTACAACCAAAAATGGGCTGTGATCAGAAAAAGGTTATTTTAAGGGCTGGCTGCAAGCCCAGCAAACGATTCGTTGGATCGGTTCGGTTTTCCACTTCTGTGCTCCTAAGTTCTGTTTTGAGACTTGATTCTTCAATCTTTTCTCAACTTTTAAGAGAAATTCTAAGTATAATTAAAAGTTATGCAAATATAAAAAAGGAGCGAAAAATATGTTCGCTTAAGGTTCATCACTTCTTTATCCAGCTAATCCGACTTTTAGTACTTTAAAATTTGTCTCAAATAAATGATATTCTATAGAGCTCAATTTCTATTTCTATAGCTAAAGGCTATTTGATCTACCTGATAATCCAAGAGCAAGGTGCAATGTTGAATTATTACTGGAACTTATTTGCATAGAGGCACTTTATATTTTATTTATTTACATTTTGTTTAGCACTATTAATCAATTTAGTGAAAATATAACTTCTTTAATTTGTCGAAAAACCAAATTTTCTCTGGACTGAAAGTCATAGTTATGATATTATCAACCTATATATAAATATTATCAACCTATTTTAAAGTTGGATTAAATTCTATTTATATTGAAGGCAGCTCCTCCTTTATGATCTAGTATTATTAGTTGAAATGCCTTTCAAATATGCCCGAACCCACACGGTTGCATAGCGGCTGCTCATCTCTTGTCCAAAACTATCCAATACTTCCGCGCTTGCTCGCTGCCCACGTACCCAGAACGTTGCCATAATAAATTTCAACTTGTCTACACCTATTTTTACAAACATTTAAAAATTATTACACTGACTTTTTCATTATGCTGCGAAAGAGACCAGGCCAGAGCAAAGCAGAGCAGGGCAGAGCAGACCGGGCCATTCCAGGCCAGACCGGAGACCCGTTGTCCAGACTCGGACCTCGCCCCGGCCAGCCTGATGACCTTAAATTAAATGTGCAGCACATGAATTATGTAAGCTGTTTAATAAAGTGATTCCATTTGCATGCAAGAGCCCCGCACGCATGCGCAGCGGGCAGTCCCCCAGTGCCGATGGACCCGCCGTTGGACCCGGGCCCAACAACTTACTAACAGAACTGGGCCCCGAGGAGCGAAGGCAGGACGCAGCGCGCGCTGATTGTCGCTTAATAAAAATGGTTATTGTGTTTCTTTGGGCTTTGGCCAGAAGTAAGAGCAGAGGAGCACGTGGACGCGAATGGGTCGGCAGTGAGCGGGGCCAGCTGTGCAGATTGGCTGTACAGCGGCTATTTATGTGTGGCTTTTGTAAGAATTATTAATGTAAATCTTTCATAATTTTCTTAAGCTGTGCGCGTGCGCATCCCATGAAGGGGACGTTTGTGGCTGCGGGGTTGCGGGGAGAACGCACAGGGCCCGGGGAACTGGACGACGGCATTTACAATGATTTATGGCGCCATCTGGCATGACTGTGTGGCATCCTGTGCGCAAAGCTTGAAAGCTCTGGCGGCAACACGTGCACAGCTTTAAGCTTAAAGCTCACGCATGCTCTGTCTCTTTCGCACACGGGCGTTCATTTAATGTTTTTGGCTCCACCCACACAAAGCGCGTTCATTTTGTGTTTGCTGACGCATGCGCCGTGCCCAAAAGGGGGATGCGAACAAAATGAAGTTCCAAGGAAGCCAAAGTGCACACAAATGCGTGTGTGTAAGAGTGTGAGTGTGTGTGTGTGTGTGCGATTACAACAACAATTGCCGCAGGCAAAAACATACACACAACTGATTGCAGCTGACAGCAAATCAAAGCCACTGCCACGTTGCTGGGCCGCGAGGCAAGTTGACGTTGCTGCCACAACAACGGGCGCCATATGGTGGGGCAGCCCAATTGCTCCAATGAGAACGGGTCAGAGGAGAGCTCCTTGTCGTCAGGGCAATGGCAATGGCCATGGCAATGGCATGCCAAAATGTGCACCAACTGTTGCCGCCAGCTGCAACTTGTTGGTGGCTCTCTGCCTGCTGCATTCGTCATCTGCAGCAACGCCACATCAACGTCATAAACAACGAGCCACAGCAAACAGCAGCAGCAACAACAACGGCAAAGCTACAACTCCATCTGCAGCTCCTGACTCCACTTCTTCTGGTTGGCTGGCAGCCACCAAAAGCCCAAGATGGCCGCTTGAGCCAACGACTGCTGTGCAGTTGACTTTCATTTTGACGATGATGTGCACCTCACACATAGGGTTGCAAGCTTAACTGTGATTTTTCACAGTACTGTGACTTTAGACAATTGATAGACTGTATATGTATGGAAGTGTAAAGAATACATAATGTAAAATAATTGATTGAATATAGGAACATTTAATTTGCCTTGAAATTGTGAGAAAGAGAGTAGATGTAGTAAACCAGTGAATGATGCAATCGTGTTGTCATAATTTGGATTCTAAGGAAATTTCTGAGCTGTTATAATTATATGCTAAATTAATCTAAAGTGCTATGCTTTTGCAGTCAACAGATTTTATTAAAAATACAGCAAATCGCAAAATGATATTCTCTTCTATGTTGATGATTCACCAAGAAATGTTTCGAAAACTTGTAATTGTACTTACACAATTTTTCAGTAGCCCATCTGTTTTGAGTAAAACATTTCAGGCAGCAGTATTATGATTCACTTTCACTTATAGCAAAGTAAATAATAGTTTGATGAACGCCATTTGAAATACAGGTATGACACATTTTCATCAAATACTAAGATGATTCAAAAAATTCAAAGTAATTCGTCGATTGTTCATCTACCTTATGTTTACCCAACTTATCTCTCAGGAATTATGAAGCTGAAAAAAAATGGGGGGAGAGCTTGCAAATGAAATGAATTAAATAGAAAGCAATTAAATTCCGTGAAAAGTTCGTGTTGACTATCACAAATTCACAGTTGGCAGTGCAGAAAATGTTTTGTCCAGCCCTCAAATGTTTTAGAGTTCTTTGCAGAATTTTACGTTTGCGCTATGTGCGTGCTGTGGTTTGTAAACCACTTGAAACAATTTTTAATTGTAATTTGCGCAAAGCAACGCCCTAACCAGCACCCACCGCCGCCCCAAAACTTGCCAGAGATAGCCGAGTGAGCTGGGCTGGAGTGCTGCTTGCATAGTTTAGACCGGAGGCATTGCTGGGATGCCAGCCGCGGCTGCGACGTTGCCTGGAATTTTCATAGAATGGCGCGACCGGCATGCAGACGCTTTGTGCCAACAGCTGGGCGAGATTTGTAGGTGGGCCAACGGCAAAACGGCGACGACTCAAGGCAGCAGCAGCCGCAGCATCAGAAGCCTCTTTAATGCACAGGCGCAGACGCTTTAAATTTTGGCCAGCCAGTTAGCCAGTTAGCCAGCGAGGCTGAACAGCCGTTCAAGCGACTTGGCCAAAGTGCAATTAAAAATGAAAAATTTTCCCACACATTCGGTCAACTGTTGACTGGTCAGCGACGATAAGAGGACAGAGACAGTGAAAGAGACAGAGAGGCAGAGTGCGCCCTGCCCCAGCCCGATCCGAGACCATGCCAAACAACCCATACTAACATATAGCATCCCAGGGCAGTACGAACGTTGCACTGATTTCTTTTTCATGTCAGAGCAATGCAAACTGCGTGCACTGATTGGAGGCCAACGGAATTTTTCCCATACACACACACAAGGCAGCGGAACGGCGCTCGAATCGGGCCTCGAATCGGGCCTGGTAGCCCTTTAGCTTTAAGTTTGGCTTTAACTTTGGCCTTACCTTGTGCCACTTTGGCCAGTGGAATGCGTCGAGTTATGTTTGTTATGTCGTATGTCGGTTGTGTTGGGCTCAAGCGGTGGCAAGAGCGGGGAGGGGCCTCTCCTCGGAAATTACTTTGATTAATTTTCGCTTAATTTTTATTTTTATTTTTATTTCTTACTTGCGCAAAATATTTCAGCGCAAAATTTGCGTCATTTTGAAATGTTTGTCGGGATTTATGAACGTCGTCTCTGAGTTAATTAAATTCAACAGCAGCAGCAACAACAAAAAACCGAAAATTAACTAAATAATGGGGTCTCTATCTGTCTCCCTCTCTCTCTCTCTCGCTCCATATACATTGCTCTGTCTCACTCTGGCTGGCTTTCCTTTTCAATGTGTGTAACCCTGGGCAACGCCATTAAAATTTTGTTTTTTTCTTGAATTTTTCCTTTTAATGAGCACAAATTGTTTTGGACTCGAAGGCGCAGCTGCAAATATCATTGCAAGAGCTTTAAAAACTATGAAAATCAATGAAAATCTATGCTAAATTGTGGTAAAAATCATGTCTGTACGGGCGTGGGAATTGACATATAATGAAAATCATTAAGACAAATCTTTTGTAATATCTATCAACTAATGGGCACAACAAGGCCAGGCAACCCTCAACCCCTGGCACTAATTGCATGTACAATAAAAAATAAATGTCATGTGGTAGTCGATTGTACAAATACCCAAACTCAGGAGTAGAACTAACTGTCTCTATGAATGTGTTTAAGAATAATTTACATAGAAAAGATAGGACACCTCCATTTCAAATAGGTTAGTTTTTCTTAAATTACAATCTTAAGATAATTAAAATAGTTATTTTCAATTATGCGCCTATAGCTAATATACCCTGAAATACCCTTTTGGGCGCGGGCATAAACACAGCTGAAACAAAAGCAACCCCCAATTGTTAGGGACTTAAACCAACTGAGATATCAACACTTGCCCTGCGCAAAAATATGTTAATATCTGTGAAATTGATCTGATTTTAATTTCAATGGCAACCCCTTACCCCTGAGCTAACCGAGAGCTGGGAATCCCTTACAGTTCACTGAACATTTTTCATGCCCAGCAATAACAAGGGCAACCCCTTTGCGATTACAGTTCCAATGCCAGTTCCATTTTCAGCTGTCTGGGCTTGTTGTTGGTTAATCCTTTTGGTAATTTATGCGCACTCCTCTTGCTGCCACTTACCAAACTAATCATCATGTTGCTGTCTACTCCTCCCGCCATGTCACGTGGCCGTGTCCGTCCCTTCTATCCGCTATCATTATTCCTGTGGTTGTTGTTCCTCCTGCTGCTGCTGCTGCTGCTGCCGCTGCTGCTTGTCGTGGTTGTATTGTTTATTGTGACAATTCTTGTCAACAGCGCAGCAAATGTCAACGGCACATTGATGGATGTGCCGCCAGCCAGAGCCAGTAGAGAACCTCAAGCTGAAGCCCCTGCCTCAGCCTCAGCCGCAGGCACAGCCACAGCCGCAGCCAGGTGATGGTGATTCATGGCAATTGCATGCGGTAAAGAGATGCTCAAATTTGTTGTTGTTGCGGTTGCTGTTGTTGTGGTCAGCGCAGCTCAGAGAGTGTGGGCCTCTGTCAGTGTCTGGGAAACGAATATGGTTTCATTCGTTAACGGATGTGTTTAATGAGAGCTAACTGGCCAAAATATGATATGAAGTCTACCATTTATTGCGAAATTATGTTCTTCTACAAACTGGCAATCTGATTAATAATAATGCTGCTTAATTAATTGAATTACAATAAATTGGCAACATTATTGTATACCTTTCTGTTAAGTGTAAGTTAACATATTAACAGCAAAGTATATGACTTTCCTGTTAGAACAGAAGAATTCCCCAGTCCACTGTTATTGAAGTTTAATTTAATTTCTAATTCAATTGATAATACATAATTAAAAGTTCCATGCGAAGCATATAAGTTAATCAAGCTTGAGTACGCATGTTAACATACCATGTTAAATTTCATGTTAAGATATGTTAACATAAAAGCAACAATTGCTCTTATTGTATGTAACAAAAGGTAGGTGCCATGTGCACTTAACGATAAGCAACACATATGTTATGCTGCAGGAGATGTTGCATGGCATGCTGCCACAATTTGTAGAGCAACCAGCTGGCAACAAGTGTTACTTGGCCGCAGTCGCATCCTTTGAAGTGTAACAAGTAGCAAGTGAAAAGTCAAAGAGGGTTAAGTTCAGACACTCGCCGTCATACACACACACATGCACACACGCGACCCACATTCGAGGTCCTTTCGCTACTTAGCGTTTGCCCTGAGAAACTAGGAAGTAGACGCGAATCAATTGCCTTATTCTCGACACTTTGTCGTTGTAAGGTCAACCCTCTCTTCCAACCACCCACGCCCCCTGCTCGACCCATTGTCAGCCACTCCCACACAAATTAGCATATTTCAAAGACAACAACAACAAAGGCAACGAATGCAATAATTGGAGTCCTTGAGCAGAATATGAAAGCGACTGCTGCGCCAGTTTTCACTTTTGTTGTTGCAGTCGCTTTAATCCTTTGATGTTCAGCAGAAGTGGTACTCGGCCGTGTGTCCTTGTATCCTTGCCCCCGCAACAACAATGCCACTTAATCAGTTTTCCTTTTTTTTAAGGCTCTTTAAGCTAGCGCCTTAAACAAACGAAACGGGGTTCAGCAGGTGTCAAGGGTGACAAGGGGTTGGGTGCGGCGACTAAGTCCTTAATCATCGGATTGCATTTTGGGTTAATTAGGCCGCAAGTGCAACAAAAACAAAAAGTCAATGGAGCATTATCTGAGTTGTTGTGGGTGGGGGTTCAATTGCGAATCGGCGAGTCTCGCATGCGATAAATTCACGAGGCGACTGGCAAAATCGCTTCGGCTGGCAGCCCTGCCTCAATGTGGCTGGCTGTGTGTGCCCTTTGATGTATTGTACTTTCGCCAGCCAGTCGCTGCGCAGCCAGCAGGAGCACGACAGGAGCAGCCACCCCAAGGACGGGCGCACGTCAGTCAAGGCACGCGCATAACGGCAACATCTTCATCTCCATCAACAGCATCAGCATCAGCATCATCATCATCAACATCAACTTCATTATCAAACTTGCCACACGACGCAGGCGATGTCGTTGCAAGGATAACAAGCAACACGCACACTGCGACGCACAGGACGAGGCAGGACGCTGCTTCAAGCGTTTCTGTTTCAATTTTTGATTTTAATTTGCATTTAGAGCCTGTCGCACTCGGTTCTCCTCTCATAGTCGTGCGGCGCGTTTCGGTGACAGGATGTCTTGGTCCTGAGTCTTGTGCGTGGCATTCGTCAAATTAACGAACAAATATTATATTACTGTGCAATAAATAGAAAAATAAATTAAAAATAAATCAATCAAAGAAATATATTATTGCAAAAAAGTTATTTTATTTTAAATTCTAATAAAATAAAGCATTGTGAAAATCTTTTATACATTTTCAACACGCTCAAATATTATCGCAAACTTAAATAAAGATGTTAGATAAATAAAAAAGAAAGCAGAAAACAAGCAAAAATGTAATGTGGATTTAATTTCAATATAATTAAAAATTACATAATATTTTATTAAACATAATTAAATATGTTTATTAAAAGTAAATTTTAATTCAAATAAAAACAATACATTAAAATTAAAATATTAGTAAAACTTGAATAATTAGAAATGCAAATTGCGAACCTGAATCTGAATCTATATATATTTATCTTTTTGCTGTCGGGTGCAACTAGTAAAAATAAATAAAACAGTTATCAAAGTGAAATAAATAATTACGCCAGCCGAAAAGGACTTTAAGGACTTTAATAAAACAACAAAATAGTGAACGTAAAATTCCGTTTGAAAGAATGCCTACAATAAATAAATATTAAAATTCACACGCATTATTAAAGCATAAACAACAATTTAAATATCATAAAACCCACACAAATAATTGCCAGCAAAACGAACAAAAAACCACAAGCGCCAACACAAAAAGTGCAGCGAATCAAACTCAATTCTCAGACCTATGAAAGAAAAGCCACCCAGAAGCAAAGTTCGTGTAACGTAAAAAGAAAAATGAAAAGAATAAAAAAACTGCAACGCGCAGTGCAGACCAATCAGACCAGCTCGAGCGGCAAAGCGCAGTAAATAAACATAAGAAAAAATAAAATAAAATAAAATAAAAACAAAAAGAAGGTAACAAACAAATATTACAAGAAAAAAAGGTGTTCCAGCTAGCCAGTAGCCGGAGAGCTGAGCGCAGAGCCAAAGCCGAACGATCAATGTTTATTGGCGCTTTGGTCACGATCGGCGGTTCGGAATTCAAGCTGAAAATGTGGCTGTAAAAAATTGCAAGCAGAAATGTTCAACGTGGTCCGAAATTGTGCACAATATGTGAAAAATTGAAAGCAAATAAAAAATTATTAAAAAAAAAAAAAACAAAAAATATTTACATAATTTGAATAGGCAAAAATATTGTTTAAACTATGCTACGAATATGTAAAGTGGCAAGCAAGCCGAGCTGCAGTGTTGCTTCAATGTGTACTACAAAATGTTTGCTGTTGCATGGCTGCGGCAAGCCAGCTCAACAACAACAACAACAACAACAGCAACAGCAACAACTAAGCAACTAACTTGTGTGTCCAGCAACAACAAAAGCAACAAAAATGTGCTGCCACTAGAATTTTGGCTTCAATTGTATGAAAATTTATGCAAATCAAAGCCGAGCGATGACTGCGTGGCAAGCAACAACAACAGCAACAGCGACAGCAGCAACAACGGCAACAGCAACGGCAACAACAACGTGCAACAACAACGGAGGAAACAACTTTGTTGCCGCACAGCCGCCGTCGCGTCATTGCCATTTGCATTTAATTGTTGTGATTATCTTGGCCTGCTGCACACGCTGGTAAGTGCGAGTATCTTGTAGATACATCCTCACTTCTCATACGTATCTATAGCTGTCCAGCGTATCCATCAACACCTTGGCGCGTATGTAAAGCAAAACTCAAATGTGTAAATGGGCTGTCAACAAATTAACCCAAGCATTACACAAGCGCGGCCTCTGGCTCTTGTTGTTGTTGTTGTTGTTACTGTTGCTGCTGTTGCTGTTGTCGGTGGCAAGTTAATTAATTAAACGACAACCACAACAGCAACAACACAGCAGCAGCAGCACAGCCAACAGCACTTTATGTTGCTGAGTCAACAGATTAATCAATGCGAGTCTTACACGTCTGTTGACCGCTCCGGAAAACTGTCAAGCAAAGGTGTTGGCATAATTAATATTGATCTAGCCATAAGAGCGAACCGTTCAGCTACCTGCTTAATTACCAGCAGTTGTTGCTGTGCTCAGTTCAAAGTGAAACAATTATGCGAACTTTGTTAAGCTGCGCTTTAACTCTAAGCAGATCTCACGCATTGAAGTCAACTAATTTTAACTGTTTAAGAAATCGTTACCCTTATAAGGCTTACGGTTAAATTTTTTTTGAATATTTATTTCTTCACACGCTCTTTTTATGTAGCATATATTCATTTTATTTAGCTATGAGTGCATCTAGATCAGATTTCATTTATTTTGAATGAAACAATATTGGGACTTCCCTTTTATTTCAGCGCTTAGCTGAACTTCAAATATGTTAAACCTTAACAGGGATTTTACCTATTTCCGAGATTTCCCAATATTATTTTACTAAGCAATTTTCTCTTTTTTTTATATAATTTATATTGATGAATTTTGCAGGATGTTAATCTGTGGTAAGCAATTCTTTAGTAATAATGAAAACATTTCTTAAATAATAACAATAGTTATGAAAATATTCTTAGATAATAATGGCAATTATTATGTGCTAAGTCCCTTAGCTCAGATACCTCGTTTAAGCCCTCAACTGATTCCTGGCAGCACCATGCAGCCATTGCTATGCTCTGCTATTTTGCTTGACCAAACAACGAATACTTTGCCAAAGAGTCAACGCCATTTTGAATGGTTCATGGCCACTACTGAACGAGGTATCCACCCAGGGAACATAGCCAACTGGCAACTGGCGAATTCTCAGCTCCCAGCACCCAGCTCCCTTTTTGCTGCTGTTGCTGCTGTGCTCGTTGTCTTTGGTTCTCGTCCTCGCATCAACTGCGACCAGCCTACACACAATTGAGTTGATTTCAATTGCAGGGTGGTCCGTGGCACTCAGGCCTTATAATGCGCCAGGCGCTGTCAATCCGTCTCCGACTCCGGTGTGTGCTGTGCGCAATCAGGCGGACGAGAGGCAGTGTCTGTCCAGGTTCCAGGTGCGGCTGGCTGGCTGGCTGGCTGACTGACTGGTTGCCTCGCCTAGTAGTTGCAGCTTGTTAATCTCGTCGCTGTTGTTTTTGTTTTTGTTGTTGTTGTTGTTGTTGTTGCATGGGGTTGTCAACATACTTTTTTGCTTGTTGACAAGACAGCAACAACAGCAACAACAGCAACAACAACAACAACAACAGCAACAATAACAAGAACGAACAGTTGCAGTCAACTCGAGACTGCAGCAATGCAGGCTGAAGAGCAGCTTGCAATTCGTTGTCTTCCTCGTAGTTGCAACGTCATAATTGCAGCGCATAATGAGGCACACACACACAGACACACACGCTCGCACAGCTGCAAGTGCAACTGCATCTGCAGCCACAATTGCCACAATTTTCGTTTGAAATGCAAATGAAGCACACACGGCCACGCCCCCCAATGATGACAGTGCAAGTGCAATGCATAATGTGCAGCAACCCAATCCTAATTGGGTGCATCACACACACACACACACGTACACACATATGCACAACCTCAAGTGTCCTCGCCTGCACCACATGGCGTATGCGCAACGCAGCGACTTGAGTTTGGGTTATTTATGAGCCGCTGCTACTTTGGCAGCCTCAGGTCTTGGGCCTTATAAGCGCGCCTGGCACCACATTTAATTGCTTGTTAAATTTGTTGCATTTTCTTATCGCTCGTCAGCGCGATAAACTCACCTCAATTGGTAGCCAAGTGATCCTCGGCTCGGCAGTTGCCGATCCGCGAGAAAGTTGCCCCCAGCAAACATTTCCATTCTTTGCTCAAATTTACAGCCCATTTTCAGCTGCAATATGTTAGATAAAACTTGATAAAGGCGCTGATAAATGTTAACCATTATCTAAGCTGAAAGGTTGGCAAAAATAAAACTAAAGATTGTTAATATCCAATAAGATTGAATCTATGATTCACTCAAAAGGTCGAAAATCGAAGAACAATCTAACCCCAAGCCGGGGTTTTATAACTCAGCAAGTGTGAACAAATTGTAGATCGGAGATTAGCTTTTACCAAATGGATAATCGTATCACCTCTTGTTAATTCTTACACAGACACGAAATAAGCCTTTAATTAAGCATAAATATTCTAATAACTTTAGGCAGACATAATTCCTCTAATATTATTGGATAATCATCCTTCCTTTAATAGACTTCAGTCCTCTTACTACCCATTGAATGGGACACGTTGAAGCTGCTCTATCACCGACTGCAAATCAAGCAAACAAAACTGCAATTTAAAGAGCGAAAACTTAAAAAAAAAAAATAAAATAAAATAAAAGATTCTTGGCAAAATGCAATTTAATTGGTTGCCAGATATGCAATGCAGAGCATCTTACAGAGCCATCTGCCAGACGTCTCCCAGATAAAGAATTTAAACTGATGCACATTTTGTTAACAGCTTTATAAAGCGTATGGCTTTTAGTCGCCGTCAACGTTGCTGTTGTTGTTGGGTTTGCCATTGCTGACTTTGCCAGTGAATTCAATAAAACTGATAAGGCAACAAAGTCAAGGAACCGACGCTGACTCATGCCGCATCCAGCGCTCGCAGATCTGCGGCAATCCGATCCGATGTCGATCCGATGTGGATGTGGATGTCGACGCGTATTTCACGCGATGCGATAGCAGCGCAATTGATTCGCTTATAAAATTTATCGATCTGTTAGCCGTGGCCTGAAATTGTTGCCAAGTCGCTTAATTTAAGTTTAAGGACGAGTATGTTGCTTATCAGCCGTGTAAAGTGTTGCCACGATAACAACAAAAAAAAAAAAAGAAACCAAACTGAAATTCAGCCAATATAATATACATATACATAAGTATATACTTACGACTGACGGCAGCAAAAAAAATCATTTTCATAATTTCAGTTTCTCACGCTCTCCAGCCAAGAGAACGAGTCCAAGCTTCAGAGTTCTATTGAAATGCCATAAAAAGATTGAAATGTGTGGCAAGGCTTTAATAGGCGCCGCCAAAAGTCTTTAGTTGAGCTGCGTTTTGGCCGTTTCGTCTGTCAAACGGTAGCCCGTTGCATAAATCAAGGATTTTTCGTCGCTTTATGCCCCTCCTCCACAAACTATATCAAATCAGCTAGCTATCTAAGCCAGTTAGGCATAAACATTGTTTCCCACACATAAGCACACACGCACACACACATACACACACCAACACCCAGGCAGACTCAAGTCAAGGCAGACTCAGGCGGGCAGATAACTTTGCCCCGGTCGAGACGAGACATTCCAGGCAGCCTGGCTGCCGGATCCACGGCAACAGCTAGGAATGCTTTTGATCTCGGGCGACTATTCAAATACAGGGTGCCCCACTGTCAGTCAGTCGAAGCATTTCATTTCCATAGCTCTACGCTAGCTGCCACTGTAATTAAACGAATTTATCACATTTTTTTACGTTTAACTCATGAAATGTGCAAAAGTTTTTTTGACTGAGCCAAAAACGAAAGCTTCAACAATTGATTTGCAGCTGGCACGAAAGGAAATGCCTCGAAATTAATCAAATATTGCGCTTTAAAATAATTGCTTAAAAAGGTCTGCCAACTTAGATTTGATAATTACATCAATTACAACATTTATTTGCTTCAGTGCCCAATGTTTCACTTTCAGCTTTCAGTTTTCAAATATTAACTGTCTTGTGAACTTCATTTTCTTCGGAGAACATGTGTCAATTTCTGTTTAATTTCAATTTTTGATTAATTTCAACTTCTCCCTTAACAGCTGTCTTTCAACAAATTGCTTTATTCAGCACCAGAGGTGTTAACAGTTTGGGAGCCTCTTGTGGTTTATCTAAGTCAATGAAACCAGCTTTAGTAAATTTACTTATGAAACCTGCCGTCTTAACTTAAATTTCTTAATCATATGTCTACATTTATGAATCTACACAAAGTAAGCCCACGCAAAACTTGCACCTAATTAACATGGTTAAACTGTGTCGCAACGTCGCGTACTCCATCTGCATCCGCACAGATTGGGGCCTTCCTGGGTCGAGACAATGGCAACTGCTAAACGGCGTGCAGCTCAATAGTTGGAGCAAGTGAGGCGCAGGCTCTGCTCTGCGGAGAGCATCGTGAATGGCATACCAAATGATGGTAGATCCTCAGATCGGTTGCAGTTGGGTACGTGTGTGAAAATGGCACGTTTCAACATTTGAGTATTTTTTACATGCGCTACGTGCTACAATTAATCCAACCCTCCTCCCTCGCCCTTCCCCAGTCGAGTGACTGGCGTGCGCAAGAAACTACATTGAAGACGCCATCATCGAGCGCATCACGTATACGGCTGGTATGCCAGCCTGTAGCAACTGCGACTGCGCTCTGCGTGTCGTAGATCAACGCGATGCGATGCCGATGACGATGGCGTTGTGTGGATCTGGCAGTGTTTGTGGTTATGCCAATGGCCCGATGAAGTTGTCCAACGTCAACTGGCACTCGCATTCTGCGTATCTGTGTCTGTATCTGTATCTGTATCTGTGGCGCAAGATCAGAACACCTCTCCGCTGACCTTGAATGCCATGGCGCGCATTAAATGAGTTCAATGAGAGCCACGGCTTGGAGCTATTGGGTAGCCCCTCAACTTGTCCCGCGCCAAGCCAAGCTTCTGTTCTGTGTGAGTCATAGACCAAAGATTTGACTGGAGATTTATAACATCGCTGGAATTTAATTTAGCTACTGTCCGTCTATTTTTTTTTTCGAGCTTTGTCTTTGCGCGTTTGCTGATTAAATCTGCTACAAAGTCAAATTAAATTTCACATAAACAAATAAAATGAAATTAAATTAAATTTGCCGGCCAGCAAATTTATACATTTTATTTGGGACGTTTGCGGTTTCTGGCGCTCAAGGTTAATGGCAAAATTCGTCTGCGGTCTGTGTGGGCTTGGGCTGTGATTTGTGTTGGCTCTGAAGTTTGACTTGGGTTGGGGATTGCTCGTTAATTGCCAGCTGCGGTGGTTGTAATCCAATTGCCACTCAAGCAGAAACACAAACACAAATCAAAACTGATATGAAAAAATGTAACGCTTACATAAAATCGATCTATTTTAGCAAGTAAATAAATGTAGGAAAGTAGTCTTCGAAGGACTTCGATAGTGTCATCCAGTCACTTAGTAATCCGTCTTTTCTTTCTTTTTTCCTTTTTATTATATATTCTAGGTTGTATGGCTTGCCGGACGGACGTGCCACGTGCCGCTCGGTTCCAGGTCTGACCAAGGATCAGCTGGAGCTATGCTACAAGGCAAGTGATGTAACAGCTGCTGCTCTGGAGGGCCTGGATATGGCTATACGGGAATGCCAAATACAGGTATTTCATTACATATATTATTATTTTCTAAATCGTTTTGAGAATTTGAAAAAAACACATTCAACAATAATAATACAAAAATAATACGTTCACAAATTAGTTATAGGACTTTTTTATCATTTTATGTTCTGTTTTTCAAACGACTTTATATTATTTGCTTAACTTTCATATTTTAAAATATAATCTAACAAAAAATATGGAAACTTTGCAACCCTAACTTAACTGTCATCAACGAGAAATTTTTTAAATACTTGGTTTTATTTCTGACATAAATGGTTAACCTAAATAACTTGATGGATATGACTTCTAAATGTAGAAGAGATTTGATATGTTGGACTCAAACAAAAGTTTATCCGACGCACAGAAATAGTCATAAACTTTATTAGCTTAGCAGAATTTTGCAGATTTTTGTGTTTTTGATATTTTTATTTATTTTGGTATCTGGGCTGCATCATTAGCTAATCATTTTATGTGAATGTAGTTTCAGTGGCATCGCTGGAACTGCTCGTCTCTGAGCACGAAGAGCCGCAATCCGCATGCCTCCAATCTGCTCAAGAAAGGTGAGTGTTGAGTTGGCTGGGGCTACCAAGTAGCCTGGCCGGCCAAAAAGCCATTAAGCTGACACTAAAATGCGCCGTAAGTGTGGCTCAGCTTTCACGCAAACAAAATCGCTTTATGACCGGCAAACGACAACAACGGCAACGACAAACTGTCAACGGGTTTGCGGTTATGCATAGAGCAACGGCCCACACGCAAGCCGCTAGGCAAAAAATATAAACACATGGACAAAGGTGCTCCAGTCGGGAGTGCTTGACTGGTAGATACCGCGTAACCAGCACCGAGTACCTATAACAAACATGCGAGAGGGGTTCTCCCATTACTAAAGTGTTTATCAATGGAATTTAACTCCTTTTGTTTTAGATTGTCCTTTAAAAACTATATCTCAAATCTATAATTATACATGTCATGGAAATGGAAAAAACTAAAGGAAAAAACAATGACCCTTCCGACGGACAGTCGTAGCCAGATTCGATCAGCTCAATGTTCTGATCAAGAGAGTATATATGGGAGAATGATTCCGTCTCAATGTTAGAAACATTTGCACAAAACCATCACGCCTTTTTCTTTGGATCTAGGGTATGAAAAGAGTCTAATTAAAAGTGCCCAGCAGTGGTCCCTGGTCCACTGTCCGATGCTATTAGCCGTCGCATTATTAGACATGCCATGGCACAAAACCACAGCAGTCGGAGCTGGCGCTGCAGCTGAAGTTGGCTCTCTAATGCCCCGGCTCAGTTGGTCAGCGAATAACAAGATCATGTTTCTAAGTTTTCCACCTAGTAAGAGTGTCGCTTGGGGCTTGTTCTGGGCGCACCTTTTGTCGCGGCCTAGTGCATCCCGGCAGCGGCAGTGCGAACTTTGACTTTGATATCTTAATCTGTCGGCCAGGCATTATATTACACACACAAGATCCCCGACTACGGCGTGTGCCTTATGATCATCTTGATAATGATGACGTTTAACTGACCATCTACAAAGTGTCGCCGCTTTCTTAGACGCTTTTGTTAGCCAAGTAGCAAATAGAGTTAAGTTTATGATCACAAGCGCCGATCGCAAAGCACCAACTGTATCAACTAACTACTGTTATGACTCACATGGGTAGCATATCAGGTTCTGTATAAAGCGGGCACCACCCAAAAGCTCTGAAAAGCTGTTGGCTTTAGTGTTAATGAGTTCCATGAATACCAAAATTTCGTACAATTTCTAACAAAAATGGCAAAACTATGTATTTGTTTACCAACACTGAGCGTTAAATTCCAGTGAAGTTATTTAATTAATTATTAAATGCTAACTGTACATCAGTTTAAAGTCAAAAGTTTTGCAGTCAAAGAGATTTATTTCAAAGAATATGTCTTGTACAATAAAATGAATAAGATTTGAAACTAGAATCAGTAGCTTATATTTCATTGACTTGGCATACATTTAATATTTGTTGCTCTTTAAGATCAAATTATCCTTAACTATAACGAGAAGTGTAAGGCAAAAATAATTAGGACTCAAGAAGAAAAATATACGTATAATAAGAATCAGCTCCCTTTCTCGCTTCGTTTAGTTAGTTTATCATATATTTTATAAATTTCAAAGAAAACAATTCCCTTCTGTGTTTTTTATTGCGCGTTGTTCTGAAAATATTGCTAACTGTAAATATTTTCATACACAAGTTGCGCGCTAGATTTGATTTTTACCCAAAATTTTAAACCTAGCAAATATGGTTAGGTAAACCCAATGATTGAGGCTAAAGTTATTCATAATTCTACATCAAAAGTATTATTATTTTAAACCAAAAAGGATAGTTTTTGGTTTCGTATTGGGTGTTCTTTGGGCAATTAGTGTGGGATTCAGATTCAGTAAAGTATCTTCGCAACACAATGCCAGATCTAAAGGAATGGAATTATCTTTAACAAATGACAATTGCCCAGGTGACAATCAGGCTAGTTAGTTGAAAAATCTTTTGGCAGCCCTTCAGGAATGTTTCAAGTGCGTTCCCAAGCGCTTCATTAGTTAAATTATGCGTCATACGATTGCTGTAAAAATGCCAAAACAATGGGGCGAATGGTCAATGATCAAAATGGCGGCATGCAATGCAGATGCAAACGATATACTCCCAGTAGCAAGGCTGAAAAGATTTCTCACAAATTTCAATGCAGCTTAAAAGACAAAAAAAAAAAAGGAGAAATAAACAAAAAATAAGAAACAAGCTGCAAGAAGAGTTGGCTGGGAGACCGACGAGTAAAAGGGAAAGGCCCACAGCCAAGTCGAGTGGAGACGACTCTGACTTGACTCCGAGTCCGGCGTAATTTATTTGCATTCATCGTATAAATTATATTGTAAGCAAACCACTTCATTCAATTTCAATTTAAAAAATTGTTATCTCTGTTGACGGATGCTGCCGCGGCCACTGACAACGTACAGCAAAACGACAGCCAGACATTTCAAGAGACAAACGAACCAGCAAACGAACCAACCAACGAATGAACGGCATGGGAGCGGACATGGACTTGGACATGGATCTGGTTGTGCCACTGGATCTGGATGTGAATTTGGTAATGGGCATGGTCATGCTGAGCAGTCACAAATAGCAACAACATTTGTTGTGATCAAGAGCATAAACCATTCGGTGTAGTTCGCATATTTTCGAACAAACTCCGAATTGTAATCAGCTTCATAGACCATTAGATGGAATATGGGTGTAGAATGATTTAATAGTTTATGAAGAACATATTAGAGCATTACAATTGTCTGCTTCCGATTGTAAAATACTCTATTCAAACGGGCATTAAAAGCAAGAGATTCAGTGGAAAGATCATGAAATTAAATGCACTTTTCCAAAGCTGATAGGAAGGTAGAGTGGGAGATGAGCTAGGTTTCTAACTGATGATATCTAAATGAGAATTCAGTTACAGATATAAGATATAATGTGCTATGCCATAAATATAAAAGTAAGTTTGCAGAAAAACTATTGGGAAATATAGAAAAACTTAACATGAATAATCTTGTCTTGTTGTGTAATCTCATATCAATATTAGAGAACTTATGTCTGAACATTTTTGGGAGATCAATATAAATATATAATTTATTTTATATGCAACAACAGAATTCAGCTAAAGATATTGAACCTTAAATAAGTAAATTTTACCGAATGATCCGTTCGGCTTAGGGGTAAGCTACTTAGTAGTTCTCAACGCCGTAGCAAAGTATATGGGGGTTTAGTAATTCCGACAAAGCGCAAAACAATGTCATTACAGCATATCTACATATAATTTGCATTTAGCCATAATCTTGGGACTGGCATCAAGTGCACAAAACTTGATCGGGCCAAATACCAAAATGAGCCGGGTTAAAGTTAACAACACTGCCCAATATAACAATGCCGAACCATAAATCTCCAAATGCATGCCACACCAGCCGCAGCAGCAGCAGCTGGAGCAACCGGAGCAGGCGGAGCAGCACTTCCAAGTAACTCTCGACTAGCCTTCAACGGGGCGCGCAGCGTACGAATATGGTAAACCCAAGCTTATGTCAGTGACATGTCTGCCGATCTGGCCGGCCGGCTGTCTGTCTGGCTGTCTGGCTGTCCGATTGTCTGTTTGTCAAGCGGCCCGTTCGTGTGTCCATTAAATAAGGAAGGAAACACCGAACTGAACTGCACATAACGAGAGTCAATATTGACAGGCAACAGCAACGCGTGCAACGATTGCGACTGGGAGACTTATAAGGGCAGAGGCATAGGCCAGGCCAGGCAAAAAGGCAACCAGGCAACCTGAGCAGCCCCAAGCAGCGAGGGATCGTCGATCGGCCAAGTGAAACGAAACAAATCAAGTCGGAGAGGCACAATGACTGACAATCGAACGGCGCACGGACAGGTCAACTATTTTGCATACATCTACTATAACTTATGGAACTGGCCGATCGTTGATCGTCGTCGTCGCAGTTTGCAGCGGCTGCTGCTGCTGCTGTTGCTGCTGCTGCTGCTGCTACTTCGCCATGCATTATTGTCAATCAAGTGAGGCTGGAACTGGGGACTGGGGAGTGGGGACTCAGAAGTGGGGCTGCGACTGTTGCGGCAGCAGGCATGTACAAAAGTAGTAAAAGGATTACGTACGATCGTCGACGACGATCGACCTTTATCTTGGTCTCGGTTCAGCCAAATGCATGTGACAACAAGCGAGCGACGTATGTCGCAAACAATTACTTGGGATTGCAACATAAGAGACAGAGACAGAGACAGGGACAGGGACAGGTCGTTGTTTGGGGCCAGTGCAGCTCGCCTGGCTCGAACGCTGCTTGCCAATTTATGCGCAGTAAGAAGCACGTCAGCGGCCCCAAGGCATTGTCAAATGCAACTCGCTGGCAATGATGTGATTTGGATTTGCAAATGGCCTAAGAGGGGGAACAAAGCGTGCATAAATCAAGACCCAATCGACCGATCAGCGATCAACGATCAACGATCAACGATCACACAGATCACCTGAGTGAGAGAGTGAGAGAGGGAGAGAAGTGGCGGTAGATGGAGCTGCTATGCTGCGGCTACTGTGCGCATTGATGCATTGATTGATGGCGTCTTAATCGTCAATCAAATGCGCGCTACACTTTTGCATTACACCATTGACATTGGATCGAATCGAACGCTCGATCGCCGAATCGCTGGATCACTCGTTCGCATTGGCTGTACGACAACGACAACTTGTCACAACATTGACATTTGCATTCGTGCGCATCCTGAGTGACAGACGGACTCTGAATCTCTTGCCAGCGAACGGCTTGACCATCTGACTGATTGTTTGACAGCTGTGTCCCCCCTCACCAGTTACCTGTTAGCAGGTACCATCTTCTGCTTGATGCACGCCTGTCACATTGACATATGTACTGTCGCCGGCGCATTGGATTTGGCTTTTGGTTTGTCTTATGCAAAGTGGCGCTGACAATTTGCATGTCAATCGATTGACAAATGTTGCCAACTTTGGCCCGCTCAATGACGTTACATGTCGGTCATGATTAACGTCAATTTTGACAGCCGTTTGACAGCTGTTGCATAAGCCGTCAACTAACCGCCTGGGTGGGTGTGCTCTGACTGTGACTGTGGCCGGGGCTGTGGCTCGGACTGTGCCCACAATTTTGCATCATTAAAACTTGTCTGATCGATCGCTGGAATCAATTGAATTGGCCAGGCTCTGGCTGGCGGCATTTGGGGCTTGGCGGCAAAACTTGAACGCTTGTCCGGCTCATGTCAAAGCCAAATGCCGCACAATTCCCTGGGCGATCGCAAAGACAGCGACAACAACTGCTTGGGCATTCAGTGTTAAAAATAACGCCGCATATTTTGCGATAGTGTGCAATGAATCCCAGGTGACACACTCCGACTCCGACTCCGACTCCGACTCCACTGCAGTTCCAATTCCAAATCCAATCCTGAAGTCTCAACAATCTTCTCAACAGGCTATCGGGAGAGCGCATTTGCCTTTGCCATTTCAGCGGCCGGGGTGGCCCACAGTGTGGCTCGCGCCTGCAGCCAAGGTCGTTTGATGTCCTGCGGCTGTGATCCGACCATTAATCGGAAGACACTCAACAAAAATCTGCGCCAGTCGCTCGACAAGGAGAAGAAACAATTTCTCCAATATCTGGAGACGAATCAAATCCTAACGCCCGAGGAAGAAAAGAAATACGAACGCTCCAAAATCGCCAGTCGCTGGAAATGGGGCGGCTGCTCTCACAACATGGACTTTGGTGTGGAATATTCCAAGCTATTTCTTGATTGTCGCGAAAAGGCCGGCGATATACAATCCAAAATTAATCTGCACAACAATAATGCGGGCCGCATGGTAAGTAAAACATTTATTACATTTTCAATATTATTTATTATTTTTCAATATATCTATTTATAAAAATTAAATGCCAAAATGTAGCTTTTAAGTCTTCAGGAGTTATAAATTTACAATTCTACCCTATTATTCGATATGTCCAATATACCCTTCTAATTTGTAGGCCGTATCAAACAATATGGAGTTCCGCTGTAAGTGTCACGGCATGTCCGGTAGCTGCCAGCTAAAGACCTGCTGGAAATCGGCACCCGATTTCCATATCGTGGGCAAAGTGCTGAAGCATCAGTTTCGCAAGGCCATTCTGGTGGATCAATCGAATCTTGGCAATGGTGAGCCGGTTGTGGTACTAAATCGAGCACGCAATAAGAAATCAAACGGAGGCAACGGCGCCGGTGGCTCCTCGGATATGGCTGGCGCCGATGCGTCTGGCACGATGGCGGGTCACGGGATCCAGCGCGACTTGGACGCCGAACAAGGCACACGCCAGCCCAAAGGTGATAAGAACGCGGCCCGCATGGCACGCAAGCTGGAGACGTCGCTCTTCTATTATCAGCGCTCGCCCAACTTTTGTGAGCGCGACCTGGGCGCAGATATTCAGGGTAAGTGTTAGATTCATATATTATAGTAGTATCCTTAAGAATAAGTAATAATCAATAAGGGATTTTTTAAGCAATCGTACAGCCAGCGTAATATTACAAAAGTATTTCCAACAAATCCTGCTAGAACAATCATTTATTTATGGCTAAAATATTTACTAATGCACAAATTTGTTGATAAATCAAAATAGCTTATAATCAAAATTTGAATGTATTTGTTTCTAATTTAACGCTCAAAAGAAAAGTTGCTGAGCTATTCTTAATCCAAAAAAAAAACAATCAGAACACATAAATAATATTGCACAACCCGTCTTTGGTCTACTTGTAACGCTTCGAATCGATATTCAAAAAAATGATAAGAGTAAATACCATAAAAATTTGCAGATTGTCTCAAAAATAAAAAAAAAAAAAAAAAAAAAGGAAATGTCAAAAATTCGGTTGCACTCAGGCAACGGGCAACTAATTAAAAATGATTTATTAGCATTCGCTTAAGCGATAAATTTGATTTGCCTCTAATAAATAAATCACAAATGCAAATTAACAGCAGCCGGGTAACAGAAACAACAACAGCAACAACAACAACAACAACTGCACAAAAAAATAACCATTTATTAACGGAGCTACCAAGCATGCCACATAACTCAAAATGCGCCAACACAAAGTCGAGAGCTGCGCATGCGCACGGCACGTACTCGGCCAACAACCGGCAACAACAACAACAACCGGCAAATAACAACAACAACAGCAACTGCACAACAACAACAACAACAACAACAACTAACTGCCACTTGCAATTTTCGTTAGCCATTTTGTGGCTGCTGCTGTTATTGTTGTTGTTGTTGCTGCTGTTGACACATTTGCAAATTATCAAAAGCGACTGCGGGCCAGTTTAAAGTGTTAATTACGACGCAAATTTATAATTAATCGTTGACTACCGCTGGCCGAGGGGGGCCGGGGGTGCCCGGGGTCTACCGGGGTTGGTTTCTGCATCCGTCCAACCCGAAGCCCGCCAAAGCCCAAACTCGTCGCCCCATTGAACAGGCGCTTGATTCATGTGCCGTGTCTAGCCAAATGATGGCAATTAACGTTGGCAATTAACATCCAACAATTATGATACTTTGCTTAGCGTTGCACTTAATTGTTTATTTATCGCTTTTTAATGGCTCCGATGTGAACTGAGCACTACGGAAAATGTCACCATTCAAAGCAATTTATCGTTAAAGCAAACCATTGACTAATTTATATTTTAATTCTTGAAAGCTTATCGACAGCTTTAATTATTCAAATATATTGTTTTGTTTTTTTAGTTAATCTTATTATTAATCTTCTTAAATGTTTAACTTACTATATAATAATGCCCAAAAAATGCATCGACTATCTGAAATGTTCTTAAATTTAAAACTTGAATTATTAGCTTATTTCTTTGCTTACATTTTAGGCACAGCTGGTCGAAAATGTAATCGCAATTCCACGACCAGCGACGGCTGCGCCTCCCTCTGCTGTGGGCGTGGTCACAGCCAAGTTAAGGAACGACGCGCCGAACGCTGTCGATGTAAATTTCAATGGTGCTGTAGCGTCGAGTGCGATGAGTGTCACGTGGAGGAGTGGATAAGTGTGTGCAATTGAGCAGCGGAGGCAATGAGAACTGATAAAAGACTTCTCTTCAATTAGCGGCAGCAACTAAAATAACAACAATATCGAAATACATTTATTTATGCAAACAGAAACATATTTCTAGATTAAAACACTTAATATTGGACAACTATAGGACTACCATCGATGGATCCATTATGTGAATGTGTATATTTAATGTTTAGCTTAGCGGTCGATCCCATTTACGAATACTTGTAAATACAAATAATAAGATGCACGATTAGAGTCTGTCAATCAGCTGACTTCTATTCAATTCTATCTCTCTGTCTCTTAATCCCCCAGTTTTTCCGCGTTTCTCTTGTTGCACGTGAATGTCGCGCTGCCTGCGACTGGGCTTCTAATTCAATTAGTTGGCTAAATAGTTGCCCAAGGTACAGGGATGGGTGGTCTTACCAATTCAGCGTGAATTGGAATAGGCAATTGGCCAACATGCCATGACGCTGTTGCGGGGCTTCTTGGGCTCAGTAAAAAGCCGAGGAATCCGTTTGCACAACTTTCAGTTGGCTTTTTGCAGCGCATCGTGCTGCAAGCGTTCGGTCGGTTCGGGAATTCACCAACAGAAACAAAGGATACCATCAACGTTCGTGCCGTGGCAAATAACTACTAAGCAAAGGTCTGTCTATAAGGATACTCGACTCTTAATGCTGCAAGGTGTATTATCTGAAAATAGCTAAAGCTTTGAAAGAAACTGTATCAAAACTGATTATTAATAGACAAGTTTTCGTAGTGAACAATGAGGATTAGGCTTCAAGTCCCATAGTTACGGATCTTAACATTATGTGATATATATAACTTGGTTTAACCGTTTGTTAAAAGTTTCCTTTTATCCTGTGAGGATCTTAAACATTCTGGATAACTGCTTTCATAAAAAAGAAACCAATATCTTATTGTCCTAGGCTTACTTTTCTTAGTTGTGTTACAACTGCCACAACTAAACCCTTTCCAATTTTTGTCGATGGGGGCTCCAATCCTAAGCAAAAACCCATCTGCTCACTGGTAATCGGGTGAAACCTTTCAAATTACTAATGCGATTTACAATTATTATTCTCTGCGTTACCTAATCACCATAAAACACCTTAGTAACTATTATATCCTGTGAGTATCCTGATCAAGTGGGACAAAATGTATTTGCCGTATACGCAATTGCCGGATCCGACCGATAAATTCGAAATCTATGAGGAGATTGCGCAGGGTGTCAATGCGAAGGTTTTTCGCGCCAAGGAACTGGACACTGATCGCATCGTTGCACTGAAGATACAGCACTATGACGAGGAGCACCAGGTGTCCATTGAGGAGGAATATCGCACACTGCGCGACTACTGTGCACATCCAAATCTGCCCGAGTTCTACGGCGTCTACAAGCTGTCGAAACCCAATGGACCCGATGAGATTTGGTTTGTCATGGAGGTCAGTGTACAGCCGAAAGGTGCAAACGTATTCCAATCCAGCTAAATTTCAATCGTTTACAGTACTGCGCCGGTGGCACCGCCGTGGACATGGTCAATAAGTTGCTAAAGTTGGACCGTCGCATGCGAGAGGAGCACATCGCCTACATCATCAGGGAAACCTGTCGCGCAGCCATCGAGCTGAATCGCAATCATGTTCTTCATCGGGACATACGGGGCGACAACATACTTTTAACCAAAAACGGATGCGTTAAGCTGTGTGACTTTGGGCTGTCGCGTCAGGTGGACTCGACGTTAGGCAAACGGGGCACCTGCATTGGTTCGCCCTGCTGGATGGCACCCGAGGTGGTGGCAGCTATGGAAGCCCGTGAGCCGGACATTACAGTGCGGGCCGACGTCTGGGCTCTGGGCATAACCACCATTGAGCTGGCCGATGGTAAGCCTCCGTTTGCAGACATGCATCCAACAAGGGCCATGTTTGCAATTGTGCGCAACCCACCGCCCACATTGACGCGTCCGACAAACTGGTCGCAGCAGATCAATGACTTTATTGCCGAGTGCCTGGAGAAGAATGCTGAGAACCGGCCCATGATGGTGGAAATGGTGGAGCACCCTTTTCTCACCGAACTCATTGAGAATGAGGAGGAAATGCGTTCCGATCTGGCCGAAATGCTGGAGCTGGCAAGCGATGTTAAGACGTTGTACAAGGAGCCAGAACTCTTTGTGGACCGGGGCTACATCAAGCGCTTCGATGAGAAACCGGAACGTATGTATCCCGAGGATCTGGCGGCCCTTGAAAATCCGGTGGATGAGAGCATACTCGACTCGCTGCGCAATCGTATGGAAATGGGCGAGTCCTACAGCTTTATTGGCGATATTTTGCTTTCACTGAACTCCAATGAGCTCAAGCAGGAGTTCAGCCCTGAGGTGGGTCTCTCATAAAGCCAACTGCTCGGCCTAAATAGAAAACGTAATTGTTGGTTCTTTTTATAGTTCCATGCCAAATACAAATGCAAGTCACGTTCGGAGAATCAGCCACATATCTTTTCCGTGGCGGATATAGCCTATCAGGATATGCTGCACCACCGCGAACCGCAGCACATTGTGTTCTCCGGCGAAAGCTTTTCGGGCAAGTCTACGAATGCCCGTCTGCTAATCAAGCATCTCTGCTATCTGGGTTCTGGCAATCGTGGCGCCACGGGACGCGTCGAGAACTCCATTAAGGTCATACTCATGTTGGTAAATGCTGGCACACCGGTTAACAACGACTCCACACGGTGTGTCCTGCAGTATTGCCTGACCTTTGGCAAGACGGGCAAGATGAGCGGCGCCGTCTACAATATGTACATGCTGGAGAAGTTGCGCGTGGCCACCACCGATGGCAGCCAGCACAACTTTCACATCTTTTACTATTTCTATGACTTTATGAATCAACAGAATCACCTGAAGGACTACAATCTCAAGTCGGATCGCAACTATCGCTATCTGCGCATACCGCCAGATGGGCCACCGTCCAAGCTCAAGTATCGTCGCGATGATCCTGAGGGCAATGTGGAGCGCTTTCGGGAGTTCGAGAGCATTCTACACGACTTGGACTTTAGCCACAAGCAGCTGGAAACGGTACGAAAAGTACTAGCTGCCATTTTGAATATTGGCAACATACGCTTCCGTCCGTCGGGCAAATACGCCGAGGTGGAGAACACCGACATAGTCTCCCGCATTTCGGAGCTGTTGCGCGTCGATGAGAAGAAGTTCATGTGGTCGCTGACCAACTTCATCATGGTCAAGGGCGGCATTGCCGAGCGGCGACAGTATACAGCGGAGGAGGCACGGGATGCACGGGATGCGGTCGCCTCCACCCTTTACTCGCGTCTAGTTGATTTTATCATCAACAGAATCAACATGAACATGTCCTTTCCACGCGCCGTCTTGTGAGTATTGGTGATGTGCCGATGTGCCATACCCCCATTGGATTATATTTGGTTTCCTGCCTTTACAGCGGCGACACGAATGCGATAATCGTGCATGATATGTACGGCTTTGAGTGCTTCCATCGGAATGGCCTGGAGCAGCTGATCATCAATACACTGAACGAGCAAATGCAGTATCATTACAATCAGCGCATCTTCATTAGCGAAATGTTGGAAATGGAAGCGGAGGATATTGACACCATAAATCTTAACTTTTACGATAACAAGACAGCGCTAGATAATCTGCTTACCAAGCCCGATGGACTTTTCTACATCATAGACGATGCATCGCGCTCCTGTCAGGACCAGGACTTGATTATGGGTAGGTCCAGTGCTCTTCCTCATTTTCTCTTTCTCTCGACAGCTCCGTATTGACATTATCTTTGTGGTGTTTCGTTTAGACCGCGTGTCGGAAAAGCACAGCCAGTTCGTGAAGAAACACACTGCCACTGAGCTATCCGTGGCCCATTATACGGGCCGCATCATTTACGATACGCGCGCCTTCACCGACATCAATCGCGACTTTGTGCCGCCCGAGATGATCGAAACGTTCCGCTCCTCGCTGGACGAGAGCATCATGCTCATGTTTACCAATCAGCTAACCAAAGCTGGCAATCTAACCATGCCGTTTGAAGCCGTACAGCATAAGGATGAAACTGAACGCAAATCATACGTGAGTTGCATGTACGCCTGGCACATATTGAAGCCTCTCAATCAACATTTGATCCATTGCAGAATCTCAACACGCTCAGCGCTGGCTGCATCTCACAAGTGAATAACCTGCGCACCATGGCGGCCAATTTCCGCTACACCTGCCTGACTCTGCTCCGAATGCTCAGCCAGAATGCGAATCTGGGCGTGCACTTTGTGCGTTGCATACGCGCCGATCTCGAGTACAAGCCGCGTGCCTTCCACTCGGACGTCGTGCAGCAGCAGATGAAGGCGCTCGGCGTTCTGGACACGGTTATTGCACGACAGCGCGGCTACTCCACGCGCCTGCCCTTCGAGGAGTTCCTCAAGCGGTAGGCTGGGACTTTGACTTTGTGCTCCCAATGCACTAACCTCTCCTTTTGAATGATTCTGCAGCTATCAATTCTTGGCCTTTGACTTTGATGAGACCGTTGAGATGACCAAGGACAATTGCAGGCTGTTGTTTTTGCGCCTCAAAATGGAGGGCTGGGTTCTGGGCAAGACCAAGGTCTTCTTACGCTACTACAACGACGAGTTTCTGGCCAGGTGAGCTCCATATCGAAATCGATATCGCCTCAGACTAACCACTTAGCTACGCATCTCTTGCAGGCAATATGAGCTGCAGGTGAAGAAGGTTATCAAGGTGCAGTCCATGATGCGCGCCCTGCTCGCCCGCAAGCGCGTCAAAGGAGGCAAGGTCTTCAAATGTAAGTGGCGCACATGTACTTAGCCACGGCAAGTCCTTAACTCTCTGTCTCCTTACACAGTGGGCAAAAAGGGGCCAGGCCAGCATGATGAGGCCGCCAGCAAGATACAAAAAGGTAAAAAAACTCAAGTTGATAAACTTAAAGATTTCGATGAGGAGCATATCGACATAAGCGAGACTCCATCGGAGGCCGATGAACTGTTTCTGGAAGCGCGTAAAGACGAGGCTCTCGCCGCAGTGTGCATCTCCAAAATCGAGCAGGCCTCAGTCGATGAATAGATCTCACACCAATAACCTAATCAAGCAAGGCCCATGTGGGCAATATACTAACTCGTGGGGGTAGCCTTACCAATGCCACATACCAAATACTACATACTACTCTGCATGCATATAATAAAATATCAAAGTAACCAAGCCACAAGTTTACATTAGTGTTAGTCTAGGGTGTCCGGCTGTTGGACAATTTAAGCCGCTTAGTGCCAACATCTTTGGTATCCACCTTTGGCTACCAGCCCCAAGCCACCCTCACTGATGCAACCAATCGGCTTACCGCAGCACAAACAGAAATGAATTATAAGTGTTGTATAGAAAATAAATGAAAATTTAATTAAATTAAGGTGACTCCCCGCCCATTGACCGCATTTTTAACTGGCCACTAACCCGCTCTCTCTCTCTCTCTCTCTCTTTCTTTCTCCTCAACATCTCTCTTTCCCACTCCCTCTCTCTTTATCTTTTGTTTTCTTGAACAGCATTTCGGGGCTTCCGCGACCGTGTCCGCTTTCCTCCGCTGGTGAACGAGAAGTCCGGACAGCTCAATGAGAACACGGCGGATTTCATTCGCCCGTTTGCCAAGAAGTGGCGTACAAAGTCTATATTCCAGGTGCTGCTACATTATCGCGCCGCCCGCTTCCAGGATTTCGTCAACCTGTCACAGCAGGTAAGCGCTTACATTGAACATTGATCCTGAGCTCTAATCGAGCCACCGGCAACAGGTGCACATATACAACCAGCGCATGGTGGCCGGTCTCAATAAATGCACTCGGGCAGTGCCATTTGAGCGGATTAATATGCGTGAGGTGAACTCCTCGCAGCTGGGACCACTGCCCGTGCCCATCAGCAAGATGCCATTCCGCTTGGATCAGATACCTTTCTACGATACACAATATATGGTGGATCCGGCCAATTCGATTTCACGGCAAACCTTCCCCAATCACTTGTTGCTGCAACAGTTGGAGGAAGACGAGCCCTGGGACAGTCCGTTGCAGCGCAATCCTTCGATGACCTCGTGCTTGCTCACCTACAATGCGTATAAGAAGGAGCAGGCCTGTCAGACCAACTGGGATCGCATGGGCGAGAGTGACAATATCTACAACCAGGGCTACTTTCGGGATCCACAGCAGCTGAGAAGGTAAGCCGAATGCACTCAATCTCAATGGGTTCTCGTGCTGATCAGGGTATGCTCGTCAGGAATCAAATGCAAAAGAATATGAATGCCTACAACAATGCCTACAACAACTACAACAACAGCAACTATCAGAGTAACAACATGAGTGGCAATTGGGGAGTTCATCGGTCGGGCTCACGTCGCAATTCCTTGAAGGGCTATGCGGCGCCCCCTCCACCACCGCCCATGCCCTCCTCCAACCAGTATCGCAATAATCCCAATCAGCAACAGCGCAACTATCAGCAACGCTCCTCCTATCCACCCGCCGATCCAGTGCGAGAGCTACAGAATATGGCACGCAGAAATGAGGACGATGTAAGTAATAAACAGTTTTACGGGATAGAATTGAGATTCCCGCTTTGCAGAACTCGGAGGAGCCACCATTCAATTTTAAGGCCATGCTGCGGAAAACAAACTATCCGCGCGGATCCGAGACGAACACCTACGATTTTCACAATCGTCATGACTCGGACCATGAGCAGCAGCACACATTCCAGGCGCCAAAGCTGCGTTCCACGGGACGACGCTACGATGACGAGGGCCAAAACTCCAACTATAATGCCGGCAAATATGGTGTGGCACGCAATTTTGGCCAGCGTGCCCCGCCGCTGCGCCAGACACCAGCGAGCGTAGGACGCAGCTTTGAGGATAGCAATGCACGCTCCTTCGAGGAGGCGGGCTCATACGTGGAAGAGGAGATTGCACCTGGCGTGACACTCTCGGGTTATGCTGTTGACATATAAAATGCATTAAATATCTATTTAGTATATTGTCGCTTGCGAGGCAGTGGCTAAGTGGCTTCAATTAAAAGCTTTGTAATTTAATATTTCAAATTATAGTACCCACCATGAGTACTATAGAAGCCATCTATTTTCCAAAGAATTTAATGATTTAAGCAATAAATTTGAGTTCGGCAAATAATTTGCGATTTATTTAAACACAGAAAAAGAGGTTTACGACGATATTACATTGCTTTTGAACGATTCATTTCACTTGTAGTCCTAAAACGCAACAACAATACTTTCAGTATTACATAGACACTATGCATAATACATTGTTTATACGTATACATATATATATATATATATATATATATATATATATATATAGCTATATTATATTAATACATTATTGCATTAACAAAAGTTTAAAGGAATGGAAAGAACAAACACTTTCTTGTATACAGGATTTGTTTTAAAGTGTGTAGGAAGGTTTTTATGGCTAAAGTAAATATGTAAAGGTTTTAACCGCACACCCAAAAAAGATATAGTGCTATAAATTCTTGAACGTGTTAAAACCGAACATTTACTTAATGCCTTGAACTGCGACCGCCATCAATCATCCATGCCCGGTTCACGAAGACCATCCGAGTGCATTTGCTTGCCAGCAATTTCCAGCATGGCACGATCCTCCAGATTGCTGTCCAGCACAGAACGTTTCTAAAAATAAACCAGCAAAGGTAATTATAATTCTTAGTTTAATAGGCGCTAACTAATAACTAATTGAAGATTTTAACCTTTCTTTCGAAAATGTTTAAAAATATTTGTAATATTTTGTATTTTCTAGTGCGTAGAGTGTTTACCTGACCATCCCCGCCCTCGTCTTCATCCTTGACGGGCAAATCCCCGACAGCCCAAACCTCCAGGTTACGTATTTTAAATTGCTTGCGTTTGCTGTAAAATATTGTATTGTTGTGCTGTTAGTAATGCGCATCAAAAAGAGTATAGGAATTCAAATAGCGCACCTGAGCTGCACATAGTCGCTATATGTGGTACAGCTCTCCACACTCTGACCCTCGCCAAACATGCAGTCTAACCAGAGGCCTGCAAAATAGTAGTTAATGTATAAATTGATTCTAATTATAAGCCTTAAGTGATATTGGTCTTACCCCAGAAATCAAACTGCCCGCCCATGCCCTGTACAGAGAGTTAAGGTTAAAATGCTAATCGATACACATTTTTAGAGGGCACAAGTACTCACCAGCCCATTGGGCATTGTGTGCTGATTCAAGTTAAGATACTGATAATGGTCATTGTAGCCAGTGGAGCTGAAACAGCGCATGGCTGGACTGAGCGTATAGAGCAAAGAGGTATCGTCGCCACCAAACTGAGGCTTAAGGGACCATGATTCTGGTGCATAGCCGCCAAATATGTATTGATCCTCGTCTTCAATGAAGAACAACGTGGGCCCCTTGTCCATCATCTTGCCAATCATGGTCGAGAAACTCTCACCGTGTACTTTCGATGAAAATAGGAAACGCCATTTGTGACGCATCTCGCGCGGCAGCTGTGCATTTATATACAGCACATGTGGCAGCTCGATGATGGGCCTGTAGTGACTGCTGTGCGGGGCATCTGTATGCGCGAATGTGATTTACGATTGTCATGATTGAGGCGTACAATAGAACATTACATACCGCACAGTTGAGGCAGAATGGAAATTTCCACATCTTTGATGATTGTGCGCTTGCTGCCACCATGGCGTGTGTAAAGCTGCACGAAAACCTCGCGCCACAATTGCAGAAACTGCGGCGTGACATGCAGCCAACGCTCCAGTGCCTCATTGTGCAAGGTGTGCTCTAAATCTTTGCTTAGGTTACGCATCAGACCCTTGGCAAAGCTGCAGACCGAACGTTCGGTTGTGAGAAAGCCCAAATCCTGCCATTCCTTAATGATGGATCCCTTCGAGGTGCTCTCCAGATGCACATAGCTCTTAATGACCGAGTGTATATACTGGCAAGCAGGAACATTTGTTAATTAACTTATTTATATTTCATTATTTAAGCTTCACCTGTTCAAGCTGTTTGCTGTTGTAGCTGTCGTTGGCGCCGCGTTGCAGCGACGCCAGCATCATTTGCATCTTCATCTCAATGCTGCCACGTTCCATAATGTAGTAGGGTTCGCCAAATTTCCTTAAGGGTATATTAATGCAATGCTGTCCAGGTTTCGTTGGCATAAACAGAAACTGAGCCGTGCCCTCGGCTAGCGAATGCTCGATCGTTTGAGACCATGCTTCCTGTTTGAAACACAAAACAAACCGAATTAAATTCAAATTTACAAAAAATAATAAACAAATTCTTGCGATCGTAGCCAAACTCGGCCACTGTGGAGGGGACAAGCTGTTAACGCTGAAATTGGCTGCATTCGTCGCGTCTATTGTTTATTATTAATTCAATTTCGTTGCCATAATTATGTGCGCCAATCCCCCTTTGGATTCACTACTAATTCGTTGGCAAGCAAATTAGACAAAGGCAAAGCAAACACAAAATCAGTCGCAAACGCGAAAAGCAAACAAATTGAATAAACCAAAGAGACACGTTCGGCCTATACAACAAATGCGAAGTGTTATTGATAACGCCGATGGTGACAATGACGACAGCTTTCGCCTCACATAATATATCATTTGTGGTGTCGCATGACACGAGACGCACAACTGACTGTTGCAGTGAACCTTGAACTTGTGACCGGAACAGCCACTGCAGGCAGGCAACTGCAGTCATTGATTTTTGGCTAGCCCAAGTGCAACGACCCACTGTGCACCTACCACGAGTCGATCTTGTGTTAATTTCTCTAATGCACCGCCGGATGCGTTGCGGTACGCCGTTTCTAGAAAGCGCAGCTCCTCGGCTGTGTATAGATTGTCCGATTCTCGTTTGCCACTTGTGTTACCCATCGTTATGTGATCGTATTTTATAGAAAGTAAACACGCTACTGATGCTTGGTTTTTAAATTGAAAAAGAAAAACACAACAAAGACGTAGCACAGCTGTTGTGCAGTGTGACCGCAGGCTTGTGGCAAAAAAATACTGCGCGCTCAATTCGCCGCACCGCAGCCGCAGTAACCGGTGTTACCATTGCCGCGTAGCTTGTTTTGGCGCGCTCGTCATACTCATTCGGTATGTTTTGAATCGAATCAATTGCCGTTAATTTAAAATTAGTTTATAGCACATAATTGTGCATGATGTGTGTTTTAAATATGATTATTATTTGAATGCACACATATAATGATACTTTAAACTGATTTGAATGTACACATATAATGATACTTTAAAATGAGATGTAAGTTGCTTTTCCCGCTTTAACGATAAGAAAGTTATTATCGGTGATTATACGGCAATCAAAATTTAAACAAATTCCAGAAAGGTATTGTTATCGTTTCTATTAAATTGGCATTTATCGATCCCCTTAAAAATGGGTAGTATAAGGTATAATGGTTTTCATATGTTTTTTGATGGGACACTTGCACAAAAACATTATACGCTTTACACCCATTTTTAATGGCTGCACGGTTTAAAAAGGAAATAACTTAAAGAGGTTGACTGCTGTCAGTACTCGTTGAGCGATGTCTGCGCGTTAGACTTGCTTTTTATACCCGTTTTATACTTAATAGAAAAGAAGGTATACTTCTTAAATATTGTTGTGGTCAGTCTAAATAAGTTAGAATTTGTGTACGCACGCGAGCAGCTATCAACTTTTTAAACTAAATGCTTGGTTCTCGGAAATTTTGACTCACGATTATTATCAGTGCTCACACGGCTATCAAACTGTAAACATTTTATACTTTTTTAGCAGAAAAAAAAATAATTGGTTATAAAATTTGTATATCAAACGATAACGACAAGCATATTAAAAATATAATCTTGGTCAAAGGCAGCGTCCCCTAAGAGTCAAGGCTGCCTAACGAATGTCTGTAAGGTCGCCTTTTATTATAATGACACCGATCTGATCTGTTTTTTATGAACTAGCCACAGAAATTAACGGTCAATCGTTGACTTTTGTAAGAAAACTCTAATCCACAAGCTGCTTTTGCGATTGAACATGGATGACAATTTTAGTTTAAACGACATCGATCTAAAGGAGGTAATGATTTCTTACTATACCTGGCTTATGACAAAACAAAACAAATTATTGTTTATCTTAAAGGTAATCGGGAGAGGCTATTTTTCTACAGTATACAAATCATTTTGGCTTCAACATCAAGTTGCGGTTAAAACACATCGCAAATTTAATTACGAATGGGCCAGAAATAAATACGCACAGCTATTAAGCATTGACCATAAGAACATACTGAAATTTTATGGGATTGCAGTCTCTCCAGCCAAAGAATTGTACGTAGTTATGGAATACGCAGACTGCGGATCGCTGGCTTACCATATATACGGGTCAGATGTCCCAAGCTATTCTACGGAGGATGCACTCAAATGGATGCTCCAGTGTGCCGAGGTATGTTTCATTCCCCTCTATTCTTCATTTTCTATTCTTATACTTAGTTATAAGAAACTTAATATAGCCCAAAGAAAGCATCTCCGATCCCACGAACTAGATATATATTCTGGGTCAGCCCGTCGGTCAAAAGCCGAGTCGATCCAGCAATGTCTGTCTGTCCAACCGTCCGTATGTATGAAATTGTTTAATAAAGCTTCAAAGTGCTTGTAACGAATATAAATTGAATTGATTTGGCCATGTCCATCTGTCTGTACGTCTATATATAGTGTCGATCTCGGACATGTCAACTTTTTGCTGTATGTGTGTGTATGCTGAGATAACACAGCGATGGGTTCAGGGCATCTCCTAGTCGGGCACGCTCGACAAAATCACTGTTACCTGTTTATTCTCAATTTGCAGGGTCTTGCATTTTTACATGGACTGACGCCTAAGCCCATATTTCATGGCAACCTGAAGCCGGAGAATTTGTTTTTAGTCGATAACTGTCGCTGCTTGAAGATCGGCGAAGTAGCCGCTCGAGGATACGCCGTATCAAATCATTATATACCACCATCTAACAAAGAAGTATATGCCGAAAAAACCGACGTATATAGCTTTGGGATAGTGCTTTGGGAAGTGCTTTGCCGCAGGAAACCATTTTGTGAAAATGAACCATCTGCCTTTCCCGTCTTAAAATATATTTTTCTCGCTGGACGTCAACCACCCTTGAGTTGTATCCCGGATGGGTCGGGCTCTACCAATTTAAAATCGTTAATTAGCAGGTGTTGGCACAGCGACCAAAATATGCGGCCCATTGTGAAAACTGTGCTATTGAACCTTAGCATAATTATCAGGTACTTTTTTAATACATTTCGTTATTCAATTTAAGTTAATTTTATAGAAATATATTTCAACTTGTCTTAAGTTGTAATCAGAGCTTTTTTTGTAAATGGTATTTACTAACTTTTGCTCTAGGCTATATTTTGGCAACGTCCCAACCTTAGAAACACAAGCCACAGATCATATCGGAGATGTAAAATTGGAAGAGGTAATGTTCGCCTATTTTTGAATTTCTTAAATAAGTTAATAAATTTATTTTAGGAAATTGGCAGAGGCAGCTTTGGCGCTGTCCACAAGGCTAAGATGTATGACATTCAATTGGCGCTGAAACGAATTTTTGTAAATGATGCGGATGCCAAAAAGGGCATTGAAAGAGAAGTGAAGTATCTATCCAGCGCCTATCATGAGAATATAATCAAATTTTATTGTACTATGGAAGATAAAGAGTGCAACACGTTGATCTTGATGGAATACGCAGACTGCGGATCACTCCACAATTACATGTATCGTGATAGTAAAGAAGAACGAAACTACACACACGTGGCTGCCCTCAATTGGATGCAACAATTGGCTAAGGTAAACACAAATCGTGTTCTTCGTGCAACTAATAAAACCTGCATTTTCTTTCTAGGGTGTTGCTTACTTACATGCCATGAAACCAAAACCCGTAATTCATCGCGATCTGAAGCCACACAACTTGCTACTTGCGAACAACTTCCGCACCTTAAAGATAGCCGACTTTGGAACAGTCACGGAACAGGCTACTTTGATGACGATGATAATTGGCACTCCCGGCTATATGTCGCCAGAGGTTTGTATTCCTTGCAATGGAAAGGAGAAGGTTCAAGAATGTTCATTAATTAGGTTATCAATGCCCAAAAGTACACGGAGAAAAGTGATGTATTTAGCTTTGGCATTGTGTTTTGGGAGGTAATGGCACATAAAAAGCCCTTCTATCACTTGGAAAATAATGAACCAGTCGCGATGTTGGTTCAAGTTAGTAAGGGTAAGTGAACATGCAAATTAACAAATCATTTTTCAATTCATCTTTCGCTACAGGTAAGCATCCTCCTCTAAAAGATGTGGAAAACTGCCAAAATGCGGAGAAATTAAAAAAACTATTGAAACGTTGTTGGAATATTCTTCCGAAAAGCCGACCAACTATGGACTTGTTGAAAGAAAAGCTGAACAAGCTATATTTACAGAGCTAATATTCCACAAACTACTTTAAGGTAAAACAGCTGGAAATTACGTTTTTGGATAAAATAAAACAAAACGAATAATACAAAATCGGTGGAAGATTGGAGCCAACGATTTTTTGTGCGATTTTTCAACGGTTTTCAACGATTTTGCAAATTCCACAAAATAATAGAAAGAAAGGTATTTTGCCATCCGAAAGTCTTATGAACGAGCGTAATCTCTTTGTGACAGATAAGTCTATGAAAGAGTTTGCCTGTTGCAATTCGAATACAAATTGTTATATCTTATTACTGTTTTTGTACTTTATAAGCAATTTCCAAAAACGCAAAAAGTAACTTTTTAAATTGTGACTTCACTTCCTTTATGCAATTCACTCGAGCGCAACTACTTTGACATTATCAAGGTCAAAACTTCTACACTTATCAAAGATAATAGAGTAATCAAACTTTTGACAAATCACAGGAAGTTGATTGTTATCATATTTTCTGAGTTGGTATTGCAATACGGTGAACAGAATGAGTTTAAAGGGTATATAGGTTTTGTGCCAATCATTGTGTCAGTTAGTAAAAGGCTACTCCGATTCCATACCCTAGCTGCTACTTCTTTGGCTTGCTCTACATTATGGCAAATAAGATCGGTGCTGATTGTCTGATTTTGGGGGCATAGAGGAGGTATCCAAAAAATAAATGATGTTTAATATGAATATACTATATAAGAAGTTACACAACAACTATGGAGTATTTAGCTCTTATGATATTTAAGCTATGCTTCAAAAAACATCTCTCAAAACTATATACCCCTTTTCCCCATTTTCAAAGGCATGAGGTCATTAAAGTGCCATCGACTTAAATTAAGTTGACTACTGTCAGTACTAATCGAATACCTGGCGATAAGTTACCTTTTTTTTTACCCTGTCAAAGATAATTTTATTTCTCCTTCACCGGAATAAGTTGGAATTATTTTAGTTATTCGTGCACAAGTGAGCTGAACAGACCAATTATTCTGTTTTGTATTAATTTTCTACTCGTGAATTCTAACGCATGATCTTTTTTGATATTTTTGATTGTTAGACGTATTAGAATTGTCATTAAGTATAACGCCTAAAAAAACCAGACTAAAGGCTCGAAATTTAAAATATAAAGTCTCTCATACCAATTCCAAGAGAAACTCATAATTCATTTTGCGATATTACGTCTCATTTTCAAAAAAACGGATCATAGTCGCTTTTGATCAAGCCAAATTTGTTACTTTGGCTTTCGTATGGTAAAAAAATATAAAAACCTCATTAGTTTTGAAAAAGTCGAGAACACTTTATATAAGTTTGCATGTAAATTATGAACAATTTAATTTATATATTTTTGAGTTGAATTGGGTAAAAATGATATTACAGGACATCCTACGGCACGCACTGAATAGAATAGAAACCTAAATGCAGGTGTTCTCCCTTGCCGTTATTGATTCTGTCGGAAGTAAACCGTTTTTTTTTTTTTTGCAGAAAACCAGAAAGTGTGGACCAAAATTTACGAACTCTGGAAAATAGTAAATGCCGAGGCAAGATATCTTGATAAACAAAAAAGGTTTTTAATCAAACACCTAGCTTTCGGACACATGACGGACATATGACGTCGAAAAAACGACATAACTGATGGCGAGATTATGTCGATTTGAAGCGATATAGTTCCGCATATCTCCGCACAGAGATTATGTTGTTAGATAACAACTCTCGGGTAAAAAAGTCTGATTTTCGTTTTTAAAGCGGCGGAGATACGTCGTTTCAAAACGACATATTTTGCCAAAATTTAGATTTTCACCTTTTTAACCTAAACAACTTAATTTTCAACCGATCGTTCCTATGGCAGATATATGATATAGTAGTCATAGATATCTCATATAGGACATCCTATGGCATGCACAGATCAAATTGAAGAAGCATCAGGGTACCTGTAAGGTGATAACTTCCGGCTGAAAAACTCTTTACATTTGTTCTGCTATCTGGCATTCGATAAGCCAGCATTGAACCATGGCTGACTTTGTTGAACTGAAGGAGGTAAATGATTCGTAATAGAACAATAACTCAATTAACAAACAAATAACCTTTTATATTTAAGATAATCAAGAAAGGCAATTTTTCTACAGTGTACAAAGCATTTTGGAATCATAAGCAAATTGCTGTAAAAAAATATCATAAAAATGTTGAAGATTTTGAATGGGTCAGGAATAGATACGCCCGCCTGTTGAGCACTGACCATGAGAATATTCTGAAGTTTTATGAGGTTTCAGAGTCATCAAACAAAGAACTGTACTTGTTTTTGGAATACGCACAATGCCAATCCCTGGATACCCATATTCATGGGCCAGAAAGCCAAAAATATTCTATAAACATTGCGCTCCATTGGATGATCCAGTGTGCCGAGGTATGTCTCATTTATATTATCATCATTTTAGAGTGCATTTCATATATTTGTTGTCAAGCACATTCGACTACATTTATTGAGGAACTTTTTCATTCTCGCTCCCGCAGGGTCTTTCATTTTTACATGGACTAGCGCCGACGCCCATATTCCATGGCAACCTACAACCAAAGAATTTGTTTTTAACCGATAACGCTCGCTGCTTGAAGATCGGTGAGTTAGCAAGTGGCAATGACAATGTACCAAAACAGTATATACCACCTGAGGCAAGATCATATATCGACCATGAGGGATTCGATGATATGAACAGATACACAATAAAATATTACAGCGAGAAGATCGATGCATATAGCTTTGGAATAGTGCTTTGGGAAGTGCTTTCCCGCTGTAAACCATTTTGTGAAAATGAACTGTCTTCATTTCCTGGCCTTCAGAATGTCAAAATTAAGCTTGGTTTTAAGCTTCAACCACCTCTAAGCTATGTTGCAGATGTCTTGGGCTCTAGCTATATAAAATCGCTCATTGCCATGTGCTGGGAGAGTGACCAATATAAGGGGTCTGTTATGAAGACTGCTTCATTGAGCCTCAGCAAAATTATCAGGTGCTTTTTCTATCAACTTATTTATTACATTTAATTTTTGTACCCTGAATTTAGGTAAAGTATATAATGGTTTCGTGTAAATGTATGTAAAAGGCGGAAGGAAACATTTTCAACATCATAAAGTATATACTTATTATAGATCAGTCCATCTAGCCATGTTCGTCTGACTGTCCGTATGTATAAACGCGTCGATTAAAGAACCTCTAAAAGTTAGAGTCTTGAATATTCTAATGTTAGTGATCCTAGTGTTCGCGCTGTACGAGTTTGTTTCCGATATCCGATAACTTGCCTCATTTCTAAGCAATCTAAAAGAACTAGCTGCATTTGATGTTGATAGAAGAGAGTTCAGGGTATCCCCTAGTCGGGTACTTCCGACTAAAGCGTCTTACTTCTTAAATAACTTGAGCAAACTTTTTCCCTAGGCTTTATTTTGGCAACATCCCAACCTTTGAAGCACACGCAATAGAACATATCGACTATGTACAAGTGGAAGAGGTATTGATCACCAATTTTCTTAATTTCATTACTCAAGTATTGATTTCAGAAAATTGGACGGGGCGGCTTTGGCGTTGTCTATAAGGCTAAGATGAATGGAGCACAGCTGGCGCTGAAACGAATTTTTGTAAATGATGCGGATGCCAAAAAGGGCATTGAAAGAGAAGTGAAGTATCTATCCAGCGCCTATCATGAGAATATTATCAAATTTTATTGTACTATGGAAGATAAAGAGTGCAACACGTTGATTTTGATGGAATTCGCAGATTGTGGATCACTCCACAATTTCATGTATCGTGATAGAAAACAAGAGCCAAACTATTCGTACTTAGCTGCCCTCAATTGGATGCATCAACTATCCAAGGTAAAAGATGTTATTTTCATTGCACAGACATTGAAGAATGAAATAATTTGCAGGGTGTAGCTTACTTACATGACATGAAACCAAAGCCAGTGATACATCGCGATCTTAAGCCACACAACTTGTTACTTGCGAACAACTTCCGCATCTTAAAGATAGCCGACTTTGGAGCAGTCACGGAACAGGCTACTTCGAAGAAGATGACCGAAATTGGCACTCCCTGCTATATGGCACCAGAGGTTTGTACACCTTGGACTGAGAGCGAGTGGATTAAATAGTGGTGTACGTTTACATAGGTTTCCATCAGTCATATGTACTCGGAGAAATGTGATGTCTTCAGCTTTGGCATTGTGCTCTGGGAGGTGATGGCACATAAAAGGCCGTTCTATCACTTGAAAAACCTCCCAACTCTTGCCACCATGAATAAAATCAGTCAGGGTAAGCTTTTGGTCAAGTTACCTCAACTTTCGTTAAAGGTGTTGAATGGTTCTAGGTGAACGGCCTCTTCTCGCAGATGTAGAGCATCATGCGAATTCCAATAAATTGAAATCTTTGATGGAAAACTGCTGGAATACGGACCCAAAGAAACGATTAGCTATGAAAGATATTGCATTAGAACTTGGAACGGATTTTGTACATTTCGGTTTAGATATTTTCAGCATTAGACCCTTGCCAGATCCTTCGGATCTCGATTTTCTTTAGGGAAATGTAAATATTTAATTTTGTAAGAACCATTTTAAATTGCCGACTAGGTAATTTTTGCTTTTGCTTGTTCCATGAAATGCATGCTTTGTATAAAAAGTATATATCCTTATATTGTTACCAAATTGTAAAGCCAAGAAAATTTGATTTTAATCATATAATTGCCCAGTGTGAAGCTGAAGAAAAGGGTACGGGGTTACATCACGTTTATTTTCAAAATTGCGGAGATATGTCGTTTTGAAACGACAAAAAAGTGCTTTAATCAAAATCCTACGCGGACATATGACGTTTGAAAACGACATATCATATGTCCGCGCGGAATAATTTCTTTTTCAGACGTCCGCATCTCCGCAATTTTGGAAAAAAAAAAAACGTGATGTCATTTTGACGATTTGTGTCAAAATTTAGACTTACAAAAATATACAAAAATCATTGAAGTTTTCTTGTTCCACATTTAATGAGTCGATATCTTGATAAACAAAAAAGGTTTTTAATCAAACACCTACATATAACGTTGAAATACCGACATAACTCCGCCTGATGGCGAGATTATGTCGATTTGAAGCGACATATCTCCACTCGGGTAAAAAACGCATGATTTTCGTTTTTAAAAGCGGAGGGGATACGTCGTTTCAAAACGACATATTTTGGGTCAAAACTTAGATTTTCACCTTTTTAACCTAAACAACTTAACTTTCAACCGATCGTTCCTATGGCAGCTATATGATATAGTGGTCCGATCCAGCTGGTTTTGGACATATGTGCTGCTTGCAACAGAAAGAGATACTTCTGCAAAGTTTCATAAAGATACTTAGCTTTAAACTGAGGGACTAGTTTGTATAGAAACAGACAGACGGGCAGACGGTCAGACGGATAGACGGACATGGCTATAACGACTTGTCTGTTGATGCTGATCAAGAATATATATACTTTATGGGGTCGGAGATGTCTCCTTCTATGCGTTACGATAAAATCCTCTGCAAAGGTATAAAAAGTTGCAATTGTTTATTGTTTTTGTTAAGCTGTTTCACGTACTGACGTACGACAACTTTGTTAACGTTGCCCCGGCAACAAATGTTATTTAATCGATTTTTGTTATACGATTTTGAAATTCCTTTACGCAAGCTACACAAAAATTCATGAACAAGCAATTTCTACAACAGCAAAAGCCCATCACTGAGCACTTGTATATGACAAGTTAAATATAAGTGTATTTTAAACTTGTATTCCACGATGATTGGCACCGGTGCGCCACGCCGTCCACGAAAGATACGCGAACAGTGCGGCTCTTGTCCAGATCGCTTCTCTCGGGACAAGCGTCAAGTGGTTGCCGAAGATTCGGATACCACAGAAGAGGAATCCTCAACGGATGAGGAGGAACGCTGGAAAGACGTGGCCCGAGCTGCCGAAATACCCGCCGAATACTACAATATCCAGAAGCTGGTCAAATACATTAAGGCGGGCAATCAGACAGCCACAATAGTATCCCTGTGCTGCCTGCAGGACTACGATCTGCGCACGCAAATCAATCAGTTCGCTATCCAAGACATTGGCGGACTGGATGTCTTGGTCAACATACTCGAGTGCAGCGATACCAAATGCTGCCTGGGCGCACTTACCGTACTCTCCGATATAACGCTGAACATTGATATACGCAAGACGATTGTAGATCTCGATGGGATACCGTTGATTGTCGATATTCTGAGCTCGTCCATGAAGGATTTGAAAACCATGGCCGCCGAAACCTTGTCGAATGTGAGCAAAGTGCGTCTGGCACGCAAATATGTGCGCCGATGTGGCGGCATTTCCAAGCTGGTCGATCTGCTGGACATCAAAATGAGGTAGTATAATGAGGTAGCTATATCAATAATCTTATATATATCTTTATATATGTGTGTGTGTGTGTATTTCGTTTCCGATCCGCTGCAGCATACTGCAAACGCCACGCAGTCAACTTACCCTTGAGGAAATCGAATTCCTGGACATGGCCCGAGCCGGCTCACGTGCCCTTTGGACGCTGGCCGACTCCAAGCACAATATGGAACAGATGCGAAAGAGTGGCATAGTGCCCCTAATGGCCAACCTGCTGAAGTCCGTTCATATCGATGTGGTCATACCGATAATGGGCACTGTCCAAAAATGTTCGTCGGAGCCAAAATTTCAGCTGGCCATCACCACCGAGGGCATGATTGCAGATATTGTTAACCATTTGAATTCGGAGTGCATTGATCTCAAGGTAGAGGGCAGCACGGCGCTCTATAAATGCGCCTTTGATGCAACCACCCGGGATTTGGTACGCGAGGCGGGCGGACTGGAGCCGCTGGTTGGCATCATCAAGGACAAGACAGTGCGCGATAATAAGCCACTGATCCGAGGTGCAACGGGCGCCATTTGGATGTGCGCCATGTCCGATTTGAATGTCGAGCAATTGGACGACATGAATGTCATTCATCATCTGGTAGCCTTGCTCGCCGATGAGTGCGACGAGGTCTTGACCAATGTCACGGGCGCCTTGTCCGAATGCGTACGCTTCCAAAATAATCGTGTCCAAGTGCGCAATGCTGGCGGCCTGCCAGCCATGGTTGCTCTGCTCAACTCTTCGCATTCGCCGCTGCTCGAGAACCTGGCCAAGGCGATTAAGGAGTGCGCCGAGGATCCGGAGAGTATGCGCATTTTGGAGCAGTTGGATGCAGTGCGTCTGGTCTGGTCACTGCTCAAGAACACCAGTCCTCGAGTGCAGGCCCACGCCGCCTATGCGATTTGTCCTTGCGTGAAGAATGCCACCGACTCGGCGGAACTGGTGCGCAGCCTGGTAGGCGCCATGGAGCTGGTGGTGGGTCTGCTCAAGTCCAAGGAAATCATGGTGCTGTCGGCGGTGTGTGCGGCCATCGCTACGATTGCCTTGGACCAAACCAATCTGGCCATTCTCACAGATCTGCGTGTCATTTACAAGCTGGCTGATCTGGTCAACACCACGGACGATATGCTGCGCATGAATCTGGCAGCGGCCGTCGCAGCGTGCGCCTGTTTTGGCAACAACACCGAGGAGCTGGGACGTCTGCGCACCGTAACACCCATTGTCACCTACATGACCAGTGACAATCCCCTGGTGCATCGCACCACGGCCATGGCCCTCGAGAAACTCTCTATGGATCCACAGAACTGCATTACCATGCACCAGGTGAGCATTAAATAGCCTCGGGTTCAGCTATTCCCAGCTAACGAGTTATCCTTTCTTCCCACAGAGCGGAGTAGTGCCCTTCCTGCTGGAGTGCATTGGCTCCACCAACAAGGAGCTGCAACTCGCCGCCGCTGGCTGCCTCCGCAACATACGTGAGCTCGCCCTGCGTGCCGAGGAGTATATGCTTAAGATTGACGACGATTAGCCCGGCTCTCCGAGAGTATCTCTCAGCTGCAATGTCCTATGTAATGTCTTTCATATTATTTATGCGTTCACTGTTCAAATTGTTGCAAGTGCAAATAAATGTAGCCCAAAAGCGTCTACAAAATTAGATTAGATTAGGTGCAGTAAGTTTAAACTAGGTAGAATTTGCATTATTGGATTGCTACATTTTGGAAAATGATTTATACAAAAATTATTGAAATTTTCTTGTTCCACATTTAATCATGAGTCGTGTCCACTCACTGGGCCTTCCATGAAGCTAAAACAAAGTCTACAAGTTTTCCAACAATTTTCCAAGATTGCATTTTTCCAAATCCCTCAACTAGAGTAAAAGTAGAAACTTTCTAATTCTTAAATTTGGCTAACAATTATAGCCCAGCTCTGTCCGCCTGTCATAAGATTCTTGTTTGGTTTTCTTTTCGCCTTCCGCTTAATTTTCATTCATAAATTTGCATATTAGAAATGATTTTAAAGTGCAGCATATAGAAAACTAAAATGCTTCTTACAATAGCTTTCGGCTAATTTTCCATTCTTATAATATGCCTTTCCACGAGGTGGCCTTTTCGAGTATATTTTGCTTTTCATGTTTGGGACAGGTAAAAATTGCCGTGCTTGTTTTTAGAGCATATTTAGTAGCCATTTAAAAAATAAATCTCATTACAGATAATCGTAAAATCGAAATAAATGCTTTCGCTTTAAATATATGAACATTTAGCTATAAATATATTTGGCGCAACATTTGGACTAACTAAATGGACACCAGTTCAGTAGCTGGCATTGCTGCCCCTCGTCGAGATGCTCATGCGTCGCTCGACACGATTCGTGTGCGGCATTAGACAACCTGGAGGCGGATAGCGCCAACGTCTGGGTCTGGACAGCAGTGTGCCATCGGTAGAGGCGCGATTACGGAATGGTGCATCGATATCGCTGCGAGAGCTGCCCAAGCTGCTGCTGGCTATGTCATCCGTGGACTCGGTGTGATCGCCGCTGCCGCTCTCCTCTTGGCAGGCGCTGCCGATCACCAGGAACGAGCGTCGAGCCACGCCCAGCGGCAGCGCATCGTAAAAGGAACATGAGCCAGAATCGGGCGTCAAGATGCCATCGGCGGCATGCGCCACGTCGCTGGTGGAACGTTTGAGCTTTGGAAATTTGCTAAACACACGCCAGAAGCGGAACACATCGCGGAATACGTTTTGTACCTAGACGAGTGTGTTTTACGGTTAACGGATCACAAGGATTATATAAAATGTGACGCACCTGGTCGACGTTTTCTCTGACAGAAATCTCATGGAAACAGGCGCAGGAGAGCTCACGAAAGCGACGTTGCCCCTCCTCCAAGCTGACCATGCGATCGCCAGTCTGATCTGTCTTATTGCCCACCAGTATGACGGGTATGTCCAGTGCGTAATCCTGCAAAAAAATATAGCTAGAATGCAACGTCTCTCAACGTGATCTCTTTCAGCCAGCTGCTCACCTTGCTGGCGGAGCCCAGTTTGCGTCTACGCTTGTTGTAGTTGATGAGGAACTTCAGCCGGCTGCACTCGTCAAAGGAGCATTTATCTGTAATCGAGTAAACGAGTATAAATGCGTCGGCCCAGCGTATATTGGACTCCAGTGTAACGCCATCTAGTTCCTGCAAGAGTTCAGTTAGATTTCATTATGAATCCTCTCAAGATTCTCTCAATCCAGCTCACGTGCAGCTGCCCGGTGGCATCCAGTATATCAAACTGAACCGACTCTTTGTCCAGTGTTGTTTGGCAGGTATAGATTTTCTCCAAATTCGGATCATATTCGCCAATAAAACGGCGTGTAATAAAACGCACAACCATAGCTGCAAATTAAAGAGCAGCGAGCAGTGTGTTAGTCCTGGCCGTGTCTGGAGCATTGTTTTTAAATGACACCCACCCGTTTTACCAACGCCGCTCTGGCCGAGCACCATGACCTTTAGCGTCTTTTGTTTGCTGGTATGCAGGCCCAGTTTGACCAGCGAGGACTTGGGCGAGGTGGCATTCATGGCTGGGCCAGGAAAAAGCACGCACAGTACGTCAGCAAAAAGGCGTCCGGGAATCGGCTTAGAGCGCCTTGGGCCTGAACTGTGACAATGCCGTCTGCTCTAAATGACTGGAAGAACCTTTTCAATACCCTAAAAGCAGACTGATGAGGAGTTTTATTCAATTAGACGTAAAGGTCGGTAAAGACATAAATACAAAGTTAATATTTCAATTAGTTCCAAAAGGCAGAACCATTATGAGCACAGATCCATGGGAAAATTCATAATTCTCTAAAGCTTTAGATATAGAAATCGTATTTGTATTCAGATCAGGTTAAATATAAATTGACTTTAATATTAATTATGAATTAAGCAGAAACAGTTACCCAGCAAATGGATTTTGAATGTGTTCCAGCATTGTACAGGGTACTCAGCAGTTTATCAGCTTGTTTGCTTGTTTTTTATTTGTGCATAGTTATCCGAGCTGTCGCACCTAAACTAGACCGAGACCTGGCCGCATATTTTTGGCTCAACTCCAAACATTATTGCATACTTTTCAGCTGCGGCAGCAACAAAAGGCAGCAAATATTTAATAGTATACGCCAAGGCGCACTACAATAGACGTGGGTGTGTGTGTGTGTGTGTGTGCGTATTTTTTATATCACCCTCTGTTTATGGATATACGTATGTGTGTGTTTGCGCTTCTGATAAGGTCAACAATGCCAGCAACAACGACAACGACAACGTCAACTATGAAACATTTATTGGACACTTTTTGCGTTGTCGTCGTCGTCGCCGCCGTGGCGTCCAGGGCCAGTGCCATGGCCAGGGACGTTGCCAGAGACTTATTCATCATCATCAACATTGTAATGATTATCGCTCCACGCCCCAACAATTATCAGCAGATTACTTGGAAGCAATACACTTCAAAATAAATACAGTGAAATATCAATTATCACTTGAGTCGCGCTCTCGTCTGGCCCTCCACGCACAAGTGCTGCCCGGCATTATGGACAAGTGCATGTGGACATTCAGTTGATACGAGCAGTCCACACTGTTTGCCCAGCCAGCCATGCAAACAATTGAAATGGTAGTGTAAAAACATTAAAAAAGACCGAAGCTTTAATTGCCTTACGTAAGTTGGAAGACCCTCTTCTTTCATGAGACAAACGTTAAGTGCGCCTCTTCAGGCAATACTTGGGCTCACATATCCAAGGTTTCAGTTATTATTTCATAAATATTTCCAAGCTCTATTCATAATTTATTCATTATAAGCACAGAATAAGTATATTCAACCGATTATGTCCAATCAAATTCCCAATTTCAATACAAGAATTTATTCATATTGAAAATTTAAACAGATTTTATAAAATTAAGTGAGATTGCAACGGAATAAGGGTACAATTATTGTACTACCAAATGTGAAAATCCACTTCCACAAGTGGAAAATATGTGGAAAAGTAATATTTATAAAATTATATATAATACCACGAAGAAATCTATGTCTATCGATTTGACTTATTGTCTAAAGTCATATATAACTTAATATATCCCCATTATCTTCTTATTCAAAGTTAGCGTAAAACAGGAAGTTTTCCAAGAATTGACATACGACATTTGCTAGACTGCATTTTTTGTACCTTTCTGTATTTTGACTTGTCTCTAATGAATCGTCTCGCATACTCCTATAAAGAGTATTATAATTACTTCTGTCCACACCAACACACGAATGGTTCAAAGGCTTGTGTTGGTGTTTATGCATTGTGAATACACACACACACACACACACACAAGCACACACGGCAACTGTGTATACATAAGTATTAATGTCTGCTGTGCTGATAAATATTCATCAGGACAACGCGCCACCGTCAGCTGAGTAGCAGCCACATGCATGCTGATTATGGCACGGCTAGTAGACTTGGCCGGGCCAGGACGGGCCAGACTTTACCTTTTGCGACTTAAAACATTGCTGCGTAGATTTTAATTAGATGGATTTGGAGCTCAAACAAAAGCAAAGCCAAAGCCGCCATGGAAACAACTGGGAAGCGCGCGTGCCTAATGAACCAATACCAACACGGCAACCTGGCGCATACGTAACGCATCGAGTGGTTCTGTCCATGTCGAGTATGTGCATCAAGTATCTGTTGCCATGGCTTTAAAGCATCCCAAAAAGTTCGCTACTGTCCAGCCACCCTTAGCTCCATTAGTTGATCCACAGAGTCGCCGTCTGTGCGGCGTCTGCTGCATGGCAAAAAGTTTGTTTTGATTTCAATTTAATTACTGCGATAGCTTTTCTTTAGCCCATAAAATAATATGCGCATTTTCACACGCTATCCCGAACGTAGTCGGGATGCGAATCGGTCAGCGGGGTGGGGCTTGAACAGGTGGTGCAGTCGAGCAAGGTGTAAACAACGGCAGCAACTGTTACACACACTAATGAGTTCTGGGAAATATTATCTACCATCCGCAAGCATTAGGGGTATTCAAGTGCGATTTGTAAGTAGTTTCCTAAGCTCTGATTTATATGGAGCCAAACTAAGCTCATGTTAAGCTTTACACATTAAATTCAGCACTTTATAATATCGTATTATGTATATGAAGATGGCAACACTGCGATTCCATATACATTTTAAATATTTACAAGTAAGATGACAAGAAAGAAAGGGGAAGCAAGACATTTGCATACGTTCAGAAACACAAAAAACCAAATGAAAAAAGGTTTGTTTTTCAAATTTACCCTTATGTTAAGCAACAACAGCTACCAATAACAAAACTAAAGTTGGGGAAAAGACAGTCGCCAACGCTAAATTAATCTGCATGTCTAATATCTAACAGCTAGTTAATAAAAAAATGCTAAAATGAATTTTTGATTTCAACTAAAGTAAATCAGATAGTTAATAATAATTAGTTGAGCTGTTTTCAATAATAAAATCAACTTCGTTGTGAATACTTTTCGTAGTTTCTGCAAAGCAAGCACAAATTGTGCAATTACGCAATAGAAAGGTTGAAAAGATTTTGTTGTGAACAACCCTAATGCCGACAGGCAACACCCAAGGACCCGTGAATGTAGTCAATGGGACCTTGGCATAGACATTGAATTGAAAACTTGTTCACTCTTTTGAAAGAGGAATATGGTGTAGCTGGGTAAATATGCTCGTGTCTGTAATTTTGGATTGGGGTCTGACATCGGGTTGATGACCTGTAATGTTATGTTTATCAAAACATATTGCGTGCTACATTTCATGCGGACCTGGCTCTGGGCTCACCCCGTAAATTGAGCTGAGATTGGGTTGCGTCTCGTTGCCTAGCACGTGCCGTGCCCGCATTGCCCGTCGCTAATGATTATGCCGCTCAAATGCCATTGAAAATAAATCAACCTAACCACTGACCAATAACAAAATATCAATAGCCAAAACAACTGCGCCGGCAGTTCGTCAATGAAGCGGCACAGCTCTACAGTCGGTTGGGGTTGTTATGGCAGCATAGCAATTCCGTTTTCCACTTTGGCTAAGGTCATGGGAAGCGCGGCAGTTGCGGACGCGACTCTAGCAACTCTTGTTGATGATTGTTGGAGTTGCCTCCCAGTCCCCTGCCCCTTCGCCCACTTTTCTGCTCTGCAAACGCATTTGTGCTTGTCATTTCACTTCATTACCAGCTATCGACAATCGACCACTGAGTTAACATTACACAAGAGATGTCACAGGTCGTCAGTGCCGTGCTACAAGATACCCTATAATCAGACTAATGCTCGTTAGTCATAATTAAGATGGTTGACAAAAACTTGGCAAATAATCAATTAACGCCAATTTTAAAATGGCACTAATATGTATCTATAAATTACTTAAACAAAAAATAATAATAATTCTTATATTATAATAGTTATATTTATATTTTAAGCCCAAGCAGGATGTCGCGAACATCTATGCAAATTTTGTTTAATATTTCAGTTGTTTGCATTTACACACCCTACTTTATACATTTTCGTTAACAGGGTATAACAACAAGCAGCACCCAACTGTTGCCATTGGTAGTCGCACTTGTTGTTGGCCCTGAAATTGAAAATGCGAAATTGTTAGACTCAACGACGCGCCGCAGAGTTGGCGTTCAGCCTCCCTGTCGCACCCTTCCCGTCCTCAAAAGGCCGTAAAATATTTGTTTTGTCGCGCATTTCCATGTGGGATGTGAAAGCTACCACAAACAGCTGACATCGCAGAACCTTGAACAGAATATTAGCCAAAAAAAAAAAAATGGCATTTGTATACGGATGTCGGGCGCCTAAACAAAACAATGTCAGAATTAAACTGAATTTTGTGATACCCTTTATTCGTGCAACAGAAATTTGAATATTTTGTAATTATAAAAGTAGTTTACTTAATTAAATTTATAAAAAATGTATACACCAAAGATACATCAACCTTACAATCCGTTAAATATAATTGCGTTTTGTGGAATAAAATTATAATGAGAACTGATCTGAAGGACCTTTCACATCTGTATTGTACACAAATGACGTAGATTATAACGAAATGTCGCAGTTGACCTAATTTTGTCATGGAAATAAATTCTAAGAAATTCTGTTTTCCATTTCCATGCCACAAAAACAAAACTTGTTAAATATAAAAACAAAATTATGTTCAACAATTTCCCCACACCATGACTTTAAGTGAGCAAAGCATGTTGTATGCTTTATAAAGTTTGGAGAGGACCCGAGCCCAAAGAGAACGGATTCAATAAGTTCAATAAGCCCATAAATACAAGTCAAGCGTCATAATTGCCATTTTGGGCTGCCCAAAGCTGTCAATTGTGTCGGCCAAAACAAACTGGCCGACAAGGGGCTAGCCGGGGCTAGAAAGTGAGTGATAAGCGACGTTTAACTAAAAATAAACGCGACCAGTACGCTAAAACTCCAACTCATGGCCAGTGTTGAAGAACAATGTGTGAGTAACATGATACAAAAGCCACCGCAAGTACGCACAATATAAACACCCACACACACACTCACTTAGTCATGCATGTGTATATATAGAAATAGTGTGTGTGTGTGTGTGTGTGTGTGCCGTGCTAATCTGTTGCTTTTGGTTAAGTGGGTTAGGTGGGTTTTATTTGATGGAAGCTGAGCAGCACGTGCTTAAGCTGGCCTCTGGTCAAGGCAACACACACGTGTTAAAGGGACACGCATCATGCGGGACAGTTAATAAATAAAAATGCCAGATAGGCTCCACACGAAACTTTAAAATGTTAGGCAATGTCTTACACCTTATTTGTACGTAAATTTATAGTCCTTTCAGTTTCCCCTTTGAATTTTTTTGGTACTGTTTCACACCACAAAAATCATAGTTAGTTAGCATAAGAGCTTATATATTAAGCGCTAGCCTTTTTTTATCCTTTTACTTTTGTTTCATATCAGTTTATAAAGTTCATATATCTTTGGGTACATATCTTTACATATCTCTTATCACTCAAAAAAATCATTCTATATAGTTCATAATGTTCATATTCACAGAGAACACATATTAATGACAAAAATATACAAACGTATTTCCTTTGGCTATTCATTTCGTCTCACGCGTCGTATGCTTGTTGTCCTCTGAGCTTGAATCGCTCGCAGCGAGCCACTTGCATGAAATCAATATATATTTCTATGCCCAAAATAATTAACATTTTCGTAATAATTCCCTATTGATATTCAACAGCTCATAAGAGATGAAATCCCAGCAAATGCTTACGAGCATATTGATTGTGCTCCAGTCACACATTTCCATAAATACCTTCGTCTTTTATGTCGCATGTATTTTGAAGAACAATAGCTTGTAGGTGCAAGCTGCTTCAATATCTTTTATCACTTGTTCTCTACACACAATTGATTTTGCCAAACCAAAAATCAACATAAATTAATATTGTAATAAATAAAATCATATGCTGTGTCAGTTCATTGATGCTTTGCATATTTTCCGGCCCATTCAGCTGGGCTTCGGTCCCAAAGACTTTTCCGCCAGGCAGCCTTTAACTACACTTTCGGCTTTTATGCCCTATGCCCTGCTCGAGCGCGCCGTCACCCACGTCGTATACGTCATATACTTTGAATATCAATAACATGGTGGCTAACCATTTGTCTGGGCGCAGCTTCAATGCCTTTACGATCGGCTCGTAAATGACCGAGTCTTCGGCGACACTCAATACCGATGAACAATGAATTATGATGCGGCGATTGTCACCAGCGGTGCGATGTAAACCACACCAAAATCGTCGGCGGCTGGTTGGCTGATGACGACATCTGCGGTTGCAGGGCAATAAAAACGTAAGCGCTTTTGTTTGTGGCTTTTCATATAAAAGCCAGAAGAAGTAAGGGCCAGCAACACGCCGATGTTGGGTGGTGCCATTAGCTAGTAAGTAGCTTTATGACAATGGTTTGGGCTGTTTGCAATTTGCCACACATTATATTGGCTCGTGGCAAACACTTGGCCGAGCAGCCACACATTGGCCGTCAGGTCTTGCAACGAATTGGCTTTTCACTTTTTTCCTCTGACCTTGCGGCCAAATTTAAAACGAATCAAACAAATCAAATCTAGAAGCGCGCGCATGGTAGACATCAACAATTTAGCTTAATTTGATTTATTTCTTATATTTTTCAAAGTCATTCCGGAAATACGCGAAACTATCTTCTGCTAATTAAAATGATTAACACGAGCAAAAATATATTTTTGCTTTGAATGTGAAAACCGTAATACTCTTTGTTCTATATCTATATTCTATATGATTTCTAAAATGGAAAGTTTTTCACAAGCAAGTTTTTATTTAATTCTGCCTCGCAATTTGTTTTATAGATATTTTTGAATAAACAAAAGATAAAAGTTGAAACAGTTTTCTAGTTCTAATTGCTTTCTATGTTGTAAGCATATATATACACAAATAGTTAATAATGCCTGCATGTAGCACAAAAATTATGAGAGGGTCAAACATATTTGGTTAAATTATGATCAGGGCAGAAGCCACGAGTCGAGGTCGCTTGTGGTGCTAACATGTAAACAACTAGGCAGCCAGAGGCGTCTCAAGGGGGGTGCACACTTAGGCTAACGCAGCATATTTCTAAATAATTAAAATATTATTAAATTAAATCATTTTAACAATTTTGCAGCTAGACTCGTACTCGAATCCCCCACAAACTGACATTAACGACGCCACTGTGCGCCTTTTAATTGTTTATAAATTTAATACAAGCCACGGATCGTATATTTTTGATATTATTTATTGTTTATTTGGTCAATCAAGTGTTTGTTTTTATACTACATTTCAGTTTTTTTTTCTTAATTTTTTAACACACACACATGAAGTAAGTATACGCACCGTGTGACTGCAACAGGAAATTATTTATTAATTTGCACTTTCGAAATTTGTTTATGTGCTGCCCGTATTTTATTTCATTTTATTTATATCAATTGCTATTTTTATTTTACTTTTCGATTGGTGGAGGAACCTTCGCGCTTAAGTTCCTGTCGCGTATTAAGCCAAAGGCACACAGCAATTATGCTTTTATATGCACATGCTTAAACTACCCCCTCCATGTAGTTCCGATGTCGATGCCGATGTCGATGCCTGCTTATTGCGACGCGGCCAAGAGGCCATTGTAAAACAATAATGAAAATCCGCAACAAGCCGACAACAGCAGAATAACAACAACAGCAATAAAAACAAATATATATAAAAAAAAAATTGAAACCGTGTGGCGACTGCGCGGCGTTGTCAACTAGAGGGAGCTGGACAGCTGCAGGGTATGGGGAGACGGTCGCCACCCACAGGCCCCCTCGTGCAGTTGTAAAATGCAAAAGAGTTTTCACACGGAAGTGCACAGCACGCCCACAACAACACGTCAAATAGCGGCGGCAACACGACAGTTCTCACAATGGGGAGTTTGGCGGCAAAGCGACGACGCGTCCGTTGCGCTGGCGTTGAGACAGGCGAATAAACATCGGCAACAGCAGCAACAAAAACAATTCAGCCAATGCCGGCAGCAACAACAGCGGCAGCAACAGTTAGCATCAATCTGCTAGCAGACATATGCATGCACACATATCTGCTGTATGCCAAAAAGAATTACAGTATATATAGATATATATACATGTGATTTCTTTATGTTTTAATGATTATATTTAATGCATAACTTATTAATTCCAGGCCATCAATAATATAGTTAAGCTAGTTTTAAGCTAAAAAGCCCGCTAAACGGCGCGCATCTTTGACCGTTTAACAGCATGTTATAGCTTTTTTGGGCTGTTAACAGCATGTTAAAAGCTGCTGGCCAGCATAACAGCACCTGTTACCTGCGCATACAGTAGCTGGCGTTTAACAGTTAATGCTAAAACTTGCATTTGGATTTAAATTAGATTTGAATATATTTTAGAAAATTAAAAAAATATGCTTAGTTTATATAGTAACTACATATCTTTAAAAAAATTAATACTTGCAGTACGGCATGGCGAATTGAGCGCTGCGGGAGTTGTTTTGCTCGGCTGACCTTTAGCCAAAGTTTGTCCCACACGTGTTTTATATTACTATATATTTTTTTTTTTTGGGTCAATATGCAAACAATGTCTATGCTAAATGACTAATGTTAGTCCAAGCACAGACGACGGCAGCCAAATTAAATACACGTGCACACAGGCACACGCACGCGCACGTACAATGTAAATACGTACACATATATACAGAAGGGCAACCTGTTGACATCGGCAGGTGGCCTGTTTTTTATTTTAGGTATATTCTTATTTTTCTTTTTTTTTGTTAAGCTACCCATCGGGCTACATGGCCTAGCACATAGGATATGTGTGCATATTGCTTAAGTATATGTACATATTTATGTTTGTGAGTTTTGGATAGAGACAACCACGACCTTAATTATCCTTAACATACAAATATACATATATGCAGAAGTGTCTGGAACTTGTCTTGGCGGAAGCGAAATTTGGACCCAGTGTGACTGTGCGACATTTGTACGCTATATCTTTAAAAAATTAAAATAAATTTGAATTAAATCTCAACTTTCGATTTAGGATAGTTTTAAAAACTTTAAAATATTTAAAAAAAGAAGTGCAGGTATTTTTTGATTCAATTTATTTTCAGTTTTCGAAATTTTAAAGTTTTTATAAATTTGTTAAGGTCAATTATGATATATTATTGTTAGAAACTTTATCTGTAAGTCTTCTGAATATTGTTTATTATAAGGATAAAGGGTATAAGCCTTTAGGACACTCGCTTAAGGCGCCCCTAATCAGCTGTGGGCGTCGGGTCCCTGTCACTAATTGCTTTGGACAAGCGGCTGTGCGGCCGCGTCTCAATTGGCAACAGGTTGGGAATGTCACAGCCTCACTCCTCGGCACGGGCTGAGCATTAATTTTGGCAGGCACTGCGTGTGTGCATTCATTACGCATGACTGCCCGAGGCAATTGTGCCCCCCCTGGCTCTTAACCCTATCTAAGCCAGCGATGGTCGGCTTTGGACCCTTACCTTTTACCCTCAGCGGCCAAATGCCAGCGTCGTCATAGCTGCCTGTCACTTTGCATTCATGTTGTTTACGCATCAGCAACAGTCAAAAGGTGTGCTCCTCACCTGCCCCATCCACGTGTTGTTTGCGGCTTCAGTTACTAATTTGCAAAGATGAAAACTTTTTAGTACATCAGCTTGTGCGAGGTGTTGAATTTTCATAGAGAGAAGCTAGCACGATAATATATTAATCCTGTACACAATTTCCGTTGTAGTTTCCGCAAGACCCCAAAAAAAAATTAATGATACATTCAAATATTAAAGTCAAGGTCGCCGATCTCTTAAAGCATTCGACATGCCTTAAGAATTTCTGCTTAATGTGGGTCTTGTGCGCTGCAAAAAAAATATATTTCATTTAGTTTGTGTTCACAAATGTTGAAATATTTAAATTGTCCGTAATATGAATATATTTCATTATAATTGACATGTTTCGATGGAGTTTAATAATGAATAGAACTTGAGCAAGCTTTTTAACTGTTATTTAAAGATGAAAGTTTTACAGTGAAAATCAACTAAGCTGAACGTGAAATTAAGTATTAAAAAAAAACATTAAGACTTTAATTATTTAATAAATATCATTGATAATGGTTTTATTTAAGAATAAGTAAGGTAGGAAGATCTACAAAAATATGAATATTAATTTCTTGTGCTGTTCCCATTCAGCTCTTGAACTTTTACCCAATTTATGCCATCCCAGTGTTTCCATTAGGCAGCTGCTCTCTTGACCACTGTGCGAGATTTCTGATTATTTTTGTTTCTATTTACGGCAGCCGCTAGTTTGAAGCTTTCAGAAGCTTTGCGAATAAATAAAGAGTACATAACGCACAGAGTTGAGCTCTTTGCTGAGTTTGGACAATTAGTTTACTCATCTTACAGTGTTAAGAGAAAAGGCAAAAAGATCTCTTTGTTTAAGTGGACAGCAGAAGAAATTAAGAGCTGTTTGTGTCGAGCCAATTGCTGGGGATGCCGCAGCCATAAACAGGGCATAGCATGAACGTAGCCAAAAATGTTCGTACCCGAAGCAAATAGAATGAATCACATCTGACACCTCGTTGCGTCTTCATTATAATCTTCCACTGTGACTCTACTTTCACATGATGCATTCAAATGAAAGAACAAAAATGTACTTAGTCACATCTACGTTAACTTTAATGAGGAGAATAGAATCCCTTGTGTTTCCTCTACTCTATATCGTCCATTAAGGGAAAAGACCTACTGCTTCGGAAACAAAGATCCATTTAAGGATTCCCATTGTGTATAACCCCAAATACCCTAAATACGAATATGATGGGAGTCAGAAAAAACTTATTAAATTGTAAAATTGAGTAGTAGAATCGAAAAAAGAAACTATTTTTCCTCCAGATTAATACAAAAAAAATAAAAAAATGCTGCGCTCATGAAAAGTCAGCCAACTAATTTTGAGAAATCAAAGATACTTTCTTCAATTGAAAATTGTTGAACTTAATTATACTTTCTCTTGTACTGAGCTTGAATAATTACAGGGTATACAAGAGCACAAAAAGAATATATATATGAGGCAAAATTTGGTGCAGGCATATCGATCCGACAGCTCCCACAGCCAGTACACATTAGCACCTCGTCGAGCACGGAACGCGAATAACGGTAGAAGTGCTGGAAAAACTGAACAGCCAGCGAGCAGCAGCGGGATCGACAGGGTAGAAGGGGCGGAGGTGTAATAATTTGCACGTACAGCGTGTGTTGGTTTGAAAAACAATTCAATATTTTGGAGATTTCCAAATAAACAAACCATATACGAGAGGCAAGAAAAACAGAGCAACCCAGAAAGAAGCTGCGAATCTGTTGAGCTGATGACGACAGGCAGATCAAAAGATTGATTGCAGGCGGGAACGGAAAATGTATGTGGCATGAGATGGAGAATGCATGAATGAGCTGGCGGACACATATGATGTTAATGCTGTGGCCAGAAGCCGTATGGTCAACCAATTAGTTTATTTTGTAGGCCACAAAAGTGTAAACACATCAACAGAATGGAGAATGTGCGTTTTTCCATCATCGTAAGTGCCCACCAATTCCCCCGTACACCCATCTCTGTCTGGCACTCTGTTTCGTTTATTTGTCTTGGCAGGAAAACGATCTGAAATGGCAGTCGGAGAGCGAGACGGTCGATATGGAACTGCTGTTTGATAAGCGCAGCATCTCCAGCGAGGCCAACAGCGATGCCGTCTTCAGCAATGAGGCCCATGAGATTTTCACACGCCAGCAGCAGAGCCAGGTGCTCTGGCAGCCGCAGGAGATCGAGGAGACGCTCTGCGCGGTGCCAAATGGCGCGCATATTCTGGACATGGTCAAATCCGGTTGCTTTCTGGGTGAGCGAGCGCGTCTGGCAATGGTTCGCAATTAAGTTTTTCATTTCTTTCCACTCTGCTCTGCAGAGCTAATGATCGAGCCGAGTGATTGCAACCTGGCTCTAATATGCTGTGCCATCTACGGCTCCGTGGAGAATATCATATACCTGTTGACCCACTACAATGCCGATCCAAACACCTCAGATAGCCGCGGTCGCACCCCGCTGCACTTTGCCTGTTGTCGCGCCAATGCGGCCATAGCCAAAGTTCTGCTCGATCGTGGCTCCGATCCCAATCGCTGGGAGGACAAGAAGGAGGTGACGCCGCTGCATTGCGCTGCCAGGTGAATTGAGTCCAAATATGAAATATCTCCCGGCTTTTCAAATCCAAGGTAGACTGGGGCCTTGACATATTTGAAAACTATCTAAAATCAGTCCTCGACATATCACATTTATTTTGTTTTATTCTCGATTAGAAAGAAAAGATAGATCCAAAATATGTCAGGCGCTTAACCTATTCTAGATAAACTTAGTCTTGGGTACATTTTTTTTAATCCGAGTGTTAATATTTGCAAGGCACATTGTCTACATTGTAAAAAGGTGTTGACACCTTTACACCTTTAGATGCATCTGAGTGTCAAAAGTTCCAAGAGACCTTATCTTCATTCTACTTTTTTTATCCGGCTGAATCAAATGCATTGCTTTAATCTTTTTGTAATTTCAACTTTATTTGGATTATAATTGTAAACTCTCTTTATTTTGTTACACAGCAGATGGAAAACGGTAAATTGACCCGCTTGAAAATTGACATGAACTTTACAATGAACCTGATCAAATCTAACTATGCAAATCCTCTCATAATTTCAGTTCGAAAAGCGTGGAGTGCATTTTACTGCTGCTGAGACGCAAAGCGAATATCAACATTGGCATCAACAGGCGATCGGCCCTGCACTATGCCATTGACGGCGATGCGGTCGATTGTGTGGAGACTCTATTAAAGTATGGCGCCGATCCGAACACACCGCAGGTGTACACCGAGACACCGCTGCATACCGCCTGCGCATCCGGATTCACCAAATGCGTGCAGCTGCTGCTGAATCACAATGCCGATGTGCGCTCCCAGTTCGGCGAAGGCAAGGTGACGGCATTACATTTGGGTAAGCAGCGTGTTGGGTGTTGGGATTTACTTTGAAGTGTGCAAACTGACATTTGGGTGATCGTGCAGCCGCCGAGAATGACTATGCGGAGTGTGTGCAGCTGCTGTTGGAGCACGGCGCCGATGTGAACTGTCGCAATGCCAGCCAACAGACACCACTGCACCTGGCCTGCCTCTCCCAGTCGATAAGCAGCGTGGAGATTCTGCTGAAGCACGGAGCCAATGTGAATGCCGTCTATCGGGACGGACGCACCGCTCTGCATGCCGCCATCGTGAAGCAGTCGCGTTGCCTGGACTGCTGCAATGCGCTCCTAAAGGCCGGCGCCGATGTCAACAAAGCGGATGACTATGGATACACGCCCCTGCATATTGCCGCCCTCAACGAATTCAGCAGCTGTGTCTACATCTTTATAGGTAGGTAATATGCATAGCCTGAGATTCTTTCTAACTTCAGATCTTTACAGAACATGGCGCAGATCTGACGGCTCGCACCGACGGACACACAACGGCTCTGACATTCATTGTCCGGCGTTGTCCGGAGATAATACCCAAGCTAATGCACAAGCTGGACAGCTCGATCAAGGCCAATGATCACGAGATTGGCGATGTCGATTGTCAAATTAAGTTGGACTTTCATCTGCTTGTGCCCAGCTCATCGACGGAAAAGGGCGAGGCGGAGCTAATGTTGAGCCTCATCGAAGTGGGCCAGAAGCGCATACTTATGCATCCGCTATGCGAAACCTTTCTATTCCTCAAGTGGCGCCGCATACGCAAGTTCTTTCTCATGAGCCTCGCCTATCACACCTGCTTCGTGATGCTCTTCACCCTCTACGTGATCGGTGTCTATGTGCGCTGCTGCAAGGAGGGCGAGACGTGCCTGGCACCCGACTATGTGACCACCATTGGCTACTTTGTGATTGTCCTGAATCTCATGCTGCTCTGCAAGGAGCTCTTCCAAATGGCGCACGGCCTGCACGGCTATGCCAAGTACTGGGAAAACTGGCTGCAATGGACCATTGTCTTCGGTGTGCTCCTCTGTGTGGTATGTAGTACTCTAATAAACAATAAAATTCTTTAATACAATTTATAATTATGCTATTTTTAATTGTTCTCTCGTAATCTGTAATACTTGCCCAGTTTTATTTAATCTATGGTATCCAAAAAATGAACACTTCATTCATCTATTTTCAGACACCAGAAATACTATGGACCGGCGATCTATTGGCAGTGCCCATGTGGCAGCATCATGTGGCTGCGGTGGTCATTCTGCTGGTCTGGCTGGAGCTGATGATGCTGGTGGGTCGTTTTCCCATATTTGGCGTCTATGTGCAAATGTTTACCAAGGGTATGGAGTAGAAGCTCAACTTTCCAGCAACAAAAATAACAGAATCCTTTTGCAGTCGCTGTCAATTTTGGCAAGTTCCTGATGGCCTACATCTGTTTGCTGATTGCCTTTGGCTTGAGCTTCGCGGTGCTCTTCAACGACTATCCGGCCTTCGAGAATATAACATGGTCCTTCCTCAAGTCATTCACCATGATGTCCGGCGAGCTGGAGTTCGAGGATATCTTCTATGGCGACTATGCGGTCAAGTTTCCAGTCACATCTCATATCATATTTCTAGCCTTCGTGCTGCTGGTTACGGTTATACTGACCAACCTGATGCTGGGCCTGGCCGTCAGCGATATACAGGGCCTGCAGGTGTCCGCCACGCTGGATCGACTGGTGCGACAGGCGGAGTTGATATCGCGCCTCGAGAGTCTCTTCTTTTCCAGGCTGCTGCGCAATGCCCCACTTGTGAACTACTGTAAGCGCAAGGCTCTGTTGCGCACCTCGCGCGACCGCCTGCAGTTCACAGTGCGTCCAAATGATCCGCGCGATCGCTCCCAGCTGCCGGAGGACATCAAGCTGAACATATACAAGCTGGTGGCGGAGCGGCGTGATCGTAACATGAGCATGCGACGGCGCCAGTTCGAGAAGAACTACCACATGTTCAGTCGCAGTCTGCGCCAGCGCCAGCAGGCGGGCTCCAGGGCGGAGTCCAAGGCATCGCCCCAACGACAACAACTCGAAACTCCGTATACGACACAGACCCAGTACTTCCAGGTAAACGAGCTGCTGCGTCCGCGTTCCGCTACAAATGTGCCGCAGCAGCTGCGCCAGGAGCACGAACTGAAGCCGAACGACTGGCGCGTCGAGCTGCAAGTGCTCAAGGATCAGATTGCCCAGCTCACAGCCAAGTTCGATAAATTCACGGAGACCGCGCTGCGCAAGCTGAACTACAGCGCCAACGAACTGTGCCGCATGAGGCAACAGCAAACGCCCACGCCGGCCTCGACAACGGAGACACTGCGTCATCATCGTTGACATAATTACATGTATACTATGTAGCTGTATTTATCGTATAAAGTATAATATATGCAATAGCTGCAAACATAATCATATATGCTCAATTAGACTATGCAACTGAAATTCATTTGCTGTAACCTCGTTTCATGCAAGCAATATAATTTTGCGACACTGAGGGTTGAAGTGTAATATAATCTTTAAGCGCGACAGCTCCTTATCAATTGCTGTGAAGGTGTATCACGCAGTCGGTTGCATCCAATTGCAAGGCTTCCTTTTCAAAAGATCAAACGATTCTTCAAGGATTACCAGATTTTCAATTTACCGCGTACCGATTTATCAATTTCCGTTTATTTAAATTGACAAAGAATCGATTAGTCTTAGATATCAGATAAGATATTGAGACAATCGCTCGGAAACGATTTATATCGATTATCTAACTATAAAAGGGATTTTCATTGATTTGAATCAGAGTGTATCAAAGAACATTAAACAACGTATATTTGAGGAAAATCACAAAAAAGCATTGGTTAAAATATGTTTTCCAAAGACTGAAATCGATATTTATCGATAAATTGATATTTTCAACGGTTTGTTGGCATTGTGCGTTTCAGAAGTTTTTCTGTTATATATATACTTATATTGAAAATAAAATAAAAGTAAATAATTTGATTAACACTTTGCTTGAGATATACATTTTTGTGCGTGTCATGTTGATTTAATCGAAAGTTGCGTGCGTGTTCGCGAATATTGTTGCGTGTTCTTGGCTAAGATCCCGGCACCCTGGTTAGCCATTTATCATTGCTTTGATTCCAGACCAATGTATCTTCATCCGGCTGTGGATCGTGCGCATCAATCTTTGTCCAGGTTTGACTTTTAGGATTGTATGCAAAATTCTTGGAATTGCCTGGCGGCGGTGGCGGTGTTTGATTGAGCAAAGGAGGCCGCGTTATTGGCACAATGTTCGGCTTGTCTCCTGGCTGCGCACTTATATATTCCACCTGCGACTTGGGATTGGAGTAGTCAATGGCCAGCGCTTGGCCCAACAGCAACAACAACACTGTAGATACTCATATGTAAAAAAAAATTACAACTACATAAATTGTGGGAATATTCAACTTACGGCCTATGTGAAATAGCCCTGGTCTCAGCATTTTGTGTGTATTTTATTTATTTTGTTTTGTAAATCCCTCACTTGAAACGCACCAAACAGCAAAACGTTTAGACTACGACTGTTTGGCATCGGCTTTTTACACATTAGACAAGCGGCGAATAATGCGAGAGTGTGAACATTGAAATCTCAGTTGATCAATCTGTTTGTTATACCCTATAAAATGGCCTTGGCTGGGTATGCACTTGAGTGACGCGACTTAAGTTCAAAATGCTATTGATTATAGCAGCTACAACTTAGAAACGCTCCTCGATCCATTTCTCGTATTACTGAAATTTATTTCAAATAAGATTTGCCTTTATTATTGGCTGATTCATATAAATGTAAAAGTATTTTTATTTATTTTTTGTACAGGGTATCAGTTGGTCAAGCATAGTCGCCTAATTAGTGCTCGCTTGTTTTTATTCACTTATTCATTTTATTTTAAAGGTCATTCATTAAGCATTGAACTGTAGATTGTGGAACAGACTAGTTGCTGGAAGAATTAAAATTCCCATTCAGCTGTGTGCTTTACGTTGTGCTGCAGATTCCCAAGTGTAAACGACGAACATCTAAAAATAAAAGTTATTAAATAAATTTTTTCCTTTTTTTTGGCAAATTCGTAAGAATAAAACGCACTTTGACCACAGCGAACGGCGCAGTCGAAACGTCCCGCATTATAATAGTTAACATTGTCGCTGCCGCAAATGGGATTATATTCGCTGGTCGCTGGACAGGATTGGATGCAGGCCAGGACGCGAGGCGATGCTGTTGTTGGCTGAGGCGTTGTCGTCGAGCTGGTAGGTCTAATCGGCTGCCCACTGATGAAGGTATTCAGCAGCTGGTCATCGGGATTCCGTGCATTCCAGTCCGGGAATTGCGGATAGGCGTTTACCCCTGCGAGCAGCAAAAACAAAGCTGCAATCGGTAATTTGATTAGCTGCTTGATTTCAAGATTTCATTTCTTTTTATATCAATTAATAAAACAAAAAACCAACCGAATAAATGGGAAGTTTCCATATTTTTGTGTGCGACAGCCACGAATTTGTCCGATCGACTGTAAAACCGAAATGCGTCTGAGAGCGTCAAACGACCCGTCGCGTGTTTATAAGCAAGGCCCAGGCCAGATATTTTGGTATTGATTGTCAATTCTGCGTTGTTCGTACTAAAACGTCACAAAAGTCGCACGCTTAGGCGAGTCTGGGTATATAGATCGAGGGGATTGCCCCCAGTTCGCTTGAAGGCAGAACTGGTTACAGATGTTCTACTAGGTGCATTCACAAAACAGCTGTGATTCATTCTTAGAGCCACATAAAATATGCAGTTTTGCGGATCTTCGGTTAGGGCTTAATATGCTCTTCACGATCAAGACGAATTAATACGCATCGTTGAGGGCTTTAAATCATTTGTCATCTCTTGTGACGTGATAAATATATAATCTTGATCAGTATTCAACTTGAAGATCAACAATTAGGCGAACAGTAAGGGTATTTAATCTTCGACTTACCAAAGATATGTCTATGTCTTTGATATATCTTTATAGTGTATAAATAAATGCACCAAACTTAAAGCTAGAAACGGGTTCTTAATTGAGCTGCTACCCAGTCTTATTGCTCTGATTGAATAGTCTTCTAATTATTAAATTCAATAAAATTAACAATGTTTTGTTGAATTTAAGACGCTTAGAAGAACAATATCTATGCCATCAGCAAGCTATTAAATCATATGCTCAGAAGAAAATATGTCGTTTTGAAACGACATATAGAACTCCGTTAATCATGGCGATATTATCTCGATTTGAAGCGACATAACTCCGATCATAATCCGCTGGAGTTATGTCGTTTCAAAACGACATAATATCGCCATGATTAACGGAGTTCGATATGTCGTTTTGAAACGACATAACTCCAGCGGATTATGACATAACTCCGATCATAATCCGCTGGAGCTATGTCGTTTCAAAACGACATAATATCGCCATGACATAACTCCGATCATAATCCGCTGGAGTTATGTCCTTTCAAAACGACATAATATCGCCATGATTAACGGAGTTCGATATGTCGTTTTGAAACGACATAACTCCAGCGGATTATGACATAACTCCGATCATAATCCGCTGGAGTTATGTCCTTTCAAAACGACATAATATCGCCATGACATAACTCCGATCATAATCCGCTGGAGTTATGTCCTTTCAAAACGACATAATATCGCCATGATTAACGGAGTTCGATATGTCGTTTCAAAACGACATAATATCGCTATGATTAACGGAGTTCGATATGTCGTTTTGAAACGACATAACTCCAGCGGATTATGACATAACTCCGATCATAATCCGCTGGAGTTATGTCCTTTCAAAACGACATAATATCGCCATGACATAACTCCGATCATAATCCGCTGGAGTTATGTCGTTTGAAAACGACATAATATCGCCATGATTAACGGAGTTACGTCGTCGTCCGAGCGGGCACCATAAATAGAAAAATCCATAAACCTAAGAGAGAGTGCGCAGGTGCCTAAATGGCTAAGTCAAAGTGCGCACAGTGGGGCAAAAGAAAGCAAATCGAGCTATATGAAATGTTAAAATATTGTCTATACGCAAGAAATATGGAAAAATGCACAAAATCCAACGTTTGATTGACTACAACTTAAAATATATTTATAATTAATTAATTATATTTATAGTAATAGTTGAAACAGAGGCATTCATTTCAGTTGATTATTTATTTTTTAAATTTGTATCTTTTATTGTTATTAAGGGAAGAGCTTTAATTAAGCATATGTGTTCAATTACAATACAACTTAAGTCGAACAACACAATTCAGTAAATTCTGAATTAATTCAGCTAAAAATGAAAGCATATTTTTGGGATCGCTTAAAAAATAAAATGAACGCAAAACAGCGCAGGGAATTTATAGAACTATTTTACACCGGAAAACATGCTACACGCATTTTGCCTATAAAGATGAATTAAAGTCTTTTATTTATAACATTGGGGAAATTTTATTTTATTTTTTACTGTTACTATTATTATGGAAACAACTTTAATTATGCTTAGATACATATTTTAAATACTATTTATTCCACGGTTAAGTCTAACAAAAATTTACAAAGATAGGCAAATTATCTAGGGTTAGGGCGGGGGTGGGCCTAATGCATGTCAGAAAGTAAAACGAGCATTATTATATTGAGAGAATGATTCACTTAAAACAAGTAAACAACTTGTTTACCTAAACGCTAGCCAAAAATAATGTAAGCTGAAAGTCAGTTCTGACTTTGGACCAATCAATGTGAGATTTTGCTGTAGACATGCATTTAGTGTGTATAAATATTCATATTGTTGATCAATTAAATAGTCGAGTCGATAAAGCAATGTCGCCGGAAGCTGCCCGACCGAACTAGTACAAATAGTTGCCTAAGACGTAATGGGTCGAAATTTTATTGCTGCTTGGACAACATTTTGTTTTCAAAATATCTAAACGAAACTTGGATATTGTGAATGGTTCCATATTCTTGCGTGTAAACAATATTTTAACATTTCATATAGCTAGAAAGGGAAAAGTTGAAACTTAATAAATTTCACAGATTTTTGCGGATTTGCTTTTTTTTGCCCCACTGTGCGCACTTTGACTTAGCCATTTAGGCACCTGCGCACTCTCTCTTAGGTTTATGGATTTTTCTATTTATGGTGCCCGCTCGGACGACATAATCTCGCCATGATCAACGGCAGGGTTAGTAGTCTTGCAAAAAAAAGCTGTGCGAAAGCTGTCGGAACAAAACAAAAACATATGAGATCGTTTAGAAAATTTATTTACCAATTGACTTGAGCAAATGGCAATTACCTTGTCAGCTTACAAAGTTGAACATTTGAATATTTGAAGCCAAAAATAGCGACAACTAATCAAAGCAATCACAAGTGAGTGAATAACATTCGAATAGCTTAAGATTAATAGTGGCAAATTTTCTTATAATGATCAATGGAAAAATTGATGTCAACAATATTTGATTGTGATAATATTCGAAATGCGACTGAGGCCAGAGACACTTGTTGACTACGTGTTTTAATTAACTCATATTAGCACTCAGAGTGAGCTGTCTGCCCGAAGGAGCACTCGGAGGAGCTATGACTAACTGGGCAAGCCGACGGCCCCCCGCCCCTCCTCCTACCGGCTGCCGATATACCTATCTATATTTATGTGAAAAGCGACTTGTTTGTTTTAGATTAGGCGCCTTCTGGCTCTGCAATAAATGCGCGTATTTATCGCCTTTGCAGCCAAATATCGTGAGCAAACAGTTCGGCCCGGTCTAGGGGATTGTGTGAGCATGAGCATGCGCTTCTGGCATGCTCCAGGCAGATTTGGCACTCGTGCAGCCCAACCAGACAGCGTGATCCCACTCCACAGCTGGCATGGAGTTTCAGTCTAACTGGGCTGCTTTTTTATCAATTTATATCTGATTAGTGCATGACGTCAATAAGCCAGCAGCTTATGTTTTATAGGGAATCTCCCACATATAAGTTTTTCTAATTTTAGACAGGTGCTAAATTTAGAATACCTCATGAAATCATGTCGTCATTATTAGCACTTTGAGCTAATAATCAATCGTAACTTGTAAATAGACTAGTAATTAATTAAATTTATAATGCTTTAGAAAACGATAATACCTAAAGCTCTTAAGATATTATATATTAATTCCTTGTGAGTTATTGAAGAAGTTTTCGGCGAAACAAAATTTTGTACATTTTTCTAGCGCTATCTCTTATGGAAACTTTTCTTGGAAATGTGTTGAGTGCTATGATTATTTTTAGATAACACCTGCCAAAACCAGTTAGTGCATGCGTCCTGCTTGTGTGCCGAAAACAATTGAACAGACAGGCACATGGGGAACCCCTGCTGGGTTGGGAGGAAAATTTATAAGACGAATGGAAAAATGATGAGCGTTATAAAATGGGAAAATTTATGCTTAAATACGAAATGAATTAAGTGGCTCTGTCGAAACGAACTTGGGGCGCGGGCGCAATGCCCCTTCGGGTGGGCAGCATGCAACTGCCACGCAGGCGACGCATGATGCATTGCGTGCGGCGGGGGAACTGAGAGCCAGGCCAGGGTACGGGGAAACGTTGCCTTTGTTTTCCCAAAAACAAAAGAAGACAATGCGCGAAACTGCTTTTGAGGAAATGGCGACAACGAATTATTATAAAAACTCAAGTCGGCGGCAACAGAAGCGCACTGTGTGAAGATTCTCAAATAGTGTAAGTTCAGGGCTTGATTAGAGACAGTCGGAAAGCCATATGTTATCAAGAGAGCGAGTGCGAAAATCGAAAAACTTGTTTGAGCTGAGCGCGAGATATTCGTTATCAACCCAGACGAACTATCATCGAATCCGCCGATTTAAAAACCAAACTGCGCTATCCCAGCTACACACAGTGCACCCTGAGCCGTCGCAGAGACAACATTAGCATTAGCTAAGCCCACAAAAATATCTATTCTCTGAGAATTATCGCTTTCAGTGCAAGTGCCGCTCTTATATCTGCAACTCATTTCGAGTCTCGTGTGGAACGCCGCAACAGCTGACAAAATGCCGGAGAGACAAATTGCACCAGTTATCAGCCGCTTGGAGGAGTTTGAACAGAATCTGCCCGGGTAAGTGAGTTGGCATCAGCATCAGTCTTATCGATATGACCTTGCTGGCGAGAGGAAGTCATGTAATGAGCTTTGATGATAAGGCGAATTAGTTAGACAAGCTACTTAGCAAAACTATACACTGCCAGAAAAGCAACTGCAATATTACACAGAATACAATTTGCACTCGAAACAAATAAGTTTATTTGTGACAAGTTTATTTTATGCTTGTCAAGCAGCCAAGATTTCGCAAAGGTTTCGTAGTAAAGCTCATATTATTTATGTTCTGTCCAGTTACCTGGGCTCACACTCCAAGCTGGCCATACTGCTGGACTATGATGGCACCTTGGCGCCCATTGCGGACAATCCCAGCCAAACGAAAATGGATGATGAACTGGAGAACTTGCTGCACAAGTTGGCCAAGCATCCGCAAATCTTTCTGTCTGTGATTTCGGGCCGTGGGTTAAAGGATGTTCAAGCGCACGTGAACATCGAGGGTGTCACCTATGCGGGCAATCATGGACTCGAAATTGAGTATCCGGATGGTTCGCGTCACGATTATGAACTGCCCGCTGACGTCAAGAGGAATTACACGGCCATGGTGGAGGAACTAAGGCAGCGTTTGGAAAAGAATGGCGCCTGGGTGGAGGATAAACGCGTCTCGCTCACCTATCACTATCGCGACACGCCCGTCGAGCTGAAGGATGACCAAAAGCAGCTGGCTATCGAGATCTGTGAACGTCACGGTTTCCGTGCCAATCTGGCGCACGAGGCCATCGAGGCGAAGCCGCCAGTTAATTGGAACAAGGGCGAGGCAGCGCTCTACATTCTGAATGGTAAATTTGGCAATGCCTGGGCAAAGGAGGTGCTTGTGGTGTTTGCGGGCGATGATACCACCGATGAGGATGCCATGCGGGTGAGTCCGTAAAACTGTCGAACAACCTTAAGGAATTTATATTAATTACCCTGTATACTCAATTGTTTAGGTACTCCAGGGCTTGGGACTCTCATTCCGCATTGCAGCCGATGCACAGACGCAAACCTTTGCGGATTTCCGTTTGCCCAAACAGGATCTGATGACGGATCTGTTTAAATGGATAGCCTCTGTTTATCTCTCTTAGAATTTCTAGATATTTAATTTAAAATTTATTAAATTATTAAAATTTGTTGAAATTGATCAGTTAGCTTAAATCTAAAATTGGTTATGTTAGCATTTTCTTCTTTGTTTTTGTAAGTTTTCATAAAAAAAATAACAGACTACATCATTGTAAATTCTTATGAATGCCTTCACTTTGATATCGAAACTAAAAATATATGGTAGATTTAATAATATTTTATTATAAGGAAAAACTGTATGTGTCTCTTTTTTTCTCTCTCTCTCTCTCTCTCTCTCTCTCTCTCTCTTTCTCTTCAAGCTATTGGAAAAACTAGCAAAATTTGAGAAAATTGAAAAAAAATTGAAAATCAAAAAAATATATATATTGAGAAGTTAAATATGAGTAACCCATATTCATGACTTTGGCAACTAAATGCAGTAGAGCCCTTCTCTGAGATTCTCATTAATTCTAGTAAGCATTCAATTTTACAAGTATTCATGCGCTGACTAAAAGTGGCATATAAACAAGTTGTGTTGCGTATAAAAAATGTAATTCCTGCACAGTCTCATTAAAATTTACTTAATTTCTCCTTGTATCTCTATAACTCTCTCTCTCTCTCTCACTCTCTCTCTCTCTCTCCCTCATTTAAGTTGCCTTGATTATGATATTTGTCTTCTTCCTTTACTCTCACTCTCTCTCTCTCTCTCTCTTTCTGCCCCCCTCTATCGCTCTATCTAAATCTGTATCTTTCTCTCCCTCTCTCCCTCTCTCTCACTCTCGTCTACCTTCTACTTGTATGTAGCAATAAGTTACAGTAATTGTGCTTATATGTGTAAATTTATGGCTAACTAAATATTTGCATATGAATAAGAATTAATGTATGTTTAGGCAATTAAGAAGTGGGCCATATCCGATTCCTGAACGTAAATAACAATCTGTATTGTTTTTTTTACAAAATGCCAAAATGCACAATCGATCTTACAACACAAAAAGCTCGATCAGCTGATGATCATCAACAGTTGTGGAATACCAACTGGCATTCCTAGCATTCGATCAATGAATGAATCTTTTGGCAGCCAGCTGTCAAGGAAAGTCAAAAGAAAAACGCCCGCTGAAAACTGTGTCAACTGAGGCGAATCCAAAGAACAGCAACGACCTCAGTGGAAGGTGCTTAAAGACATCGTCAACGGTCAGCAACCACTCGCTGAGCACCCACCTATATATATATCTGTATATGTACTATATAGAACACGATCTTACCATATATATATAAGTATATAGAGCACACACACACACACACACACATAGACGTGGTGTGTGCTTTTTTTATGCGCATATGCCTCATAAATAACGCGCCAACCATTACTTAGCCAAGTCTCGGGCGACGGCGACCAGGGTTGCCACGATCAGCAGGGGAGAGTTGTCGTGAGAATTGATGAGAGCACATTTCGGCCTGTTCTCGTACATATAGAGAATGGTATAGTATAGCTGTGCAGCATGGGGCTAGCGTTGCTGCGCCTTGGGCATTAGTATTAAGTCGGTCGAGGTACGTCCAGCACGTCGCACAGTTTCCGGTAGATACAGCACGATTTATCATATTATATACAGAGTACTAGTCTGCTAGTCTAGAGGCAAAATGGCTGAGCAAAAGAAGGCACCACTCTTGAAAAAGGAGGAGGATTATGTGAAGGCTCTGGAGGGGTAAGTGCACCGTGTACAATGCGACCGAGTCCACCAAATGGCTAACGCTGTGCGATCAGTTTCATTACGCCCGATAAGGATCAGGTTGTTCTGTTGCTGGATTATGATGGCACACTGGCGCCGCTTACCGAGGAGCTGTCCGTCATGCCCAAGGATACTGAGATCAATATCAAGAAATTGGCCGCCAACGAAAAGATCTTCATGGTTGTGTTCTCCGGCCGTGAGCTGAGCGAAATCAAGAACCATCTGAAATTCCCCAATGTTACCTATGCGGGCAATCACGGTCTGGAGGTTGAATATCCTTCCGGCAAGAAGTTCAAAATCGAAATGCCCGAAGAGCTGCTGGAGAAGCACAACAAGCTGGTCGCCGAACTGAGGGAAAAGGTAATCGAATCGAAATTCCAAAGTGCTTGAGAACAACAAAAATTTGTTTGAAATTTGTGTACGTCAGGTCGTTTGCTCCGGCGCCTGGGTGGAGGACAAGAAGATCTCGGTGACCTATCACTACAAGGGTGTCACCGACAAGCTGAAGGCCAAGCTGATTGCCGAGGCCAAGGGTCTGATCCAGTCCCATGGCTTCCAGCTGATCGAGACGCCCTACGCTCTGGAGGGCAAGCCGCGCGTCAACTGGGACAAAGGTTAGTCCAAACCACTAACAATATCCTATAATATATACATATATATATATATATAATAATAATAATCTTGGCCAACTGTTGCCGCCCATCTGCTGTCGTCTGCGTCTGCGGCACCTGTTCGAAACAATTCGATTTTGAACGCGACGCTTCGATGATTTAATTATTGCTTTATTTTCTATAAAGCACGGACACAACATTTATTCATCCACCCAGGCGTGTGGGCGGCTGTTTTGCTCAGATATTCTAGAATATTTGAACACACAAAACCCAAAAGTATAAATTCAAATATATATCACAAAATTTATGTCGACAGTCGACGCAGCAGTCAGCGCATAAAAATGTTTCAAAATTGTTTTTCTCTCGCGCCTCTTGACAAACAGCCAGAGCGAAAACTGATGTCAAAAGCGCGCCACGATTATATATACATATATATATATCTATATCTAGATATATAGATGTATGCCTGATTTTATATATAAACATTTACTTGAATAATGATAAATTAACAAATTTCGTGCAATTTTTCATAGAAATTTTCGCTTTCATTTCAAGTATTTTATGAAACGAAAATTGTTTGCTTTCATTTTCCCCTTGGAGATGATGTTTTGTTCTATTTTAAAGATCCAAAAACGAAAAAAAAAAAACTATTTTTGTGGTCTACATACGCTTGTAATTATCACTATTTTTTTTTTTTTTTTTTTTTTTGTATTTCTTTATTTTCTTTTTTAGAGCTTAAGCTAAGCGCAACTAATTTGAAACATTTTTAGCAAATGATGCGTTGCTTGAGATATGTTAGCTGCATGAATATATATATATATATATATATATATGCATGTATATTTCGATCGAAAAACATAAGCTGAATATAGCGTGGGCATTTCGAATAGATCGGTTTCAGTTGTCTTGCTTAAGTTATAAAAATTCGCATGTATTGAGTTTTTTTTTTTATTTTTTATTTCCATTTATTTCAAACTTAAGACTTACGACTTATAGTGAATAGACAAACATTATATTTGAACTATTTCTAGTTACTTTTATATGTGAAAATGTTTCTAGATCTGGAATTTCTGTTTTTATACCCTCATAGATCACAAAAACAATTCCCACTGCAATTGACACAAAGTAGATTTCAGAAAAAAATAATAATAATAATAATAATAATAAATATATAAATAATAGAGCAATCTGGTCTAGCTGAAAGCAAATAAGACATTTCCAATGAGCCGCGACAAATGTGCATAATTCAAAAGACAAACAAATATATATCTATATATATAAATATGACAAATAAAAATTAATTATGATTGTGCCCGCCTTCGGGAGCAATAAATTTCGAGTGGACAACAAATATTGCAAAAGAGTAGAAAAATGAAAAAAACTACAAATCAGCAAGAAAATGTTTATAGACAGAGCAAAGCGATGCTCAGTTATTTATTTTCTTTTTCTAGCGTGAAAAATGAAAGCCTGCCAAGCGCATACTATGAAATGGCAACAAAAGATTCGAATTGTTGGTGCCGTCTGAAAAAAAGGCAAAAATGCAATATTTGGCTGGGGACGGGACGCAGGCACCACACGAATGCTAATGCGTCATCAATTAAACAAAAAATGTTGCGTTAATAGGTTGCAAAACAACAAAAACAAATAACGAACCAAACAACCAGAAGCTAGCATAATTCAAATAATCAAAAGGCAGCTCTACAGATCATACAGTTTAAATATATATATATATATATATATATATAGATATATATAGATATGTGCGCGTGTAGTTGAATGCTTTTTAAATGTGGTTTGCATACATTTACTTTTACAATTTGTTCACTCCACGCCCACGCAGACGCCTAAAAATAACGCCTAGTAGATACTGAACATATAGATATATATATATACACATAGATAAATCTCTGGCTCGTTTGCGCTGCAGGCGGTTATGGATTTATATATAGCAAGTGAACTATTCAAAATATTAAAAAAAAAAAGAAGAAACTTGTTGTTTGCAGCACTTTTGATTTGCATAAATTATCAAGAGATTAGATTCTCCAGAAACGGAAAATTTTAATAAAAATATTTAAAAAGAATATTACCTCATGTTAAAATCGCTTTAACAGTAACCGAAACTTTAGCTGCAACTCTAACATTACTTACACAGAGATGTTTAAAGAAAAGATTATGCTTAACATTAAATGTTAATGTTATGCAAATGCTGTAACACTCACTAACAGCTGCAAAGAGTATTTCAAAATGTTAACCACAAATGTTAAGCCAATGACCATATAATAAAACCACTATTATTTGCAGGAGAGGGCGCCAAGATGATTCTGGAGAAGCACTTCGATGCCGACTGGGCCAAGAATTTGAAAATCATTTATGTGGGCGATGATACCACCGACGAGGATGCCATTAAGGTGCTGCATGGCATTGGCAAGACGTTCCGTGTCTCGGAGCTGCCAACGCTGAAGACCTATGCCAACTATCAGATCAAGACCGTCGAGGAGGTTGGCTGGCTGCTGAAAGCCGTTCAGGCCTTCTACGAGAAGAAGAAGAAGGTCTAAGCGTTGCGGCTAGCTGTAGCTTAAGCTAATTCCACACTCACACACACGCACACGCACACACACACAAACATTATTAGTTCTTGTCTTACAAAAAAAAAAAAATACAATATTTATTTAACATTATTTTGTACGTATGTAATTTTTACAGATACAATCGCTCGTCGCAAAAAAAAAATATTGTTTCATAAAATGTTGTCTGTCCACGATTCGCAATAAAACTTTTACATACTTTAATAACTATTTTGCTTTCAAGCTATTAGCCGTCCAATGCGGCTGCTGACCACCTGTCCCACCTGTGGCTGTCGTCGCTTCATCTGCGCTCCGCTTTGAGTGTGCCAGCCCGTGCTGTGCCGGCACGACCGCCGCGTGCCGCTTGCTTGACGATTGTGGGCGGCACCACCACTGCGGGCGTTGTGATCACTGGTGGCTGCACGGCACCGGCTACCACGCCCACGGGAGTCACGACGGGCGTCGGCACAGCAACCATGCCAGCTTGTGGCGCAGGTGACTGCGGATCGCCACGTTTGGGCTCGCTCATGTTGAGCGCCTCGTTGAATATCATGCAGAATTCGCCGATCTTGAAGACCTCGCCATTCTTGCCGGAATACAGCGTGAGACAATGGCGCCAAATGGACGCATAGCCCTTGGTCAGTCTTATGATATCGCCCGGAGCTATCAGCTTGCCCGGCTCATCCCAAATGGACACATTAATACTGGCTGTGGGATCGCCCACTTTAAAGTTGCGCACCTCGCGGTTCTCTTTGGTCACCGTCGCCACGCCCACCTGGTAAGAAAAGCATATACATATTTATAAACATAAACATAAAACACAACTTCTTGCCCTTGCAGTTATTTGATTATCGATAACATTTGCAGACCTCAAGTACTATGAAAATGACATTAATGTTCTTCAGTCCGGGCTTGATATCCTTTATAGCTATGCATTCTGCGTTGTACATGGTAGTTGCCAAATGTGTATAGTTTAATGCTTAAAATGCTTTAAGATAATTTGTTTATTTTATTTATGCGTTTCAAAAGGACGCCAAATTTGAGTGCACAAATGCCGCAGACAACAAGCGCAGCAAAACAGCTGTGCAGCAATTAGAGATGGGCAATACTGAGATAACTGTTACTTGTAACGATTGTTGTTGTAGTCGCGCACAGCTGACACAAAATGAGCATTGCGTCACAATTTCTACATAACTACAGCTTAAGATATATTTCATTGTCTGAAATAACAATAATTTCTTGTTCATATCGCATTTTATATGACGTAATAGGCCTCTTTCCTATCGATACACAGATAAAAGGAATTAGAATTGCGGAATTCGTGCGTTACCTTCTAAATTTATTGCAACCTGACTCAGCTGTGAGCGGTAAATGCCACTGCGAACTAGTTCAGTGCTGAGCGGAACAACTGAATTGTTCATTCTGGTGCAAAAATAACACAAACATAAATTTTGCAAATTTATTCATAGAATCTTAACAAATAAATACGCAAATTGAGCGCGTTGCTTTTGTTGTTTGCAAAAGCATTTTGTTGCTGCAGAGAAGAGCACAATTGCCGCACTACAAGCGGCTGTAAAACACCTCTATCTACGTTTTGTTTATCAACATGGAAACTGGCAGCAGCTCGAGCTCCACGTCGGGCAGCACTTCGTCGAGTGGCTCTTCCAGCTGCACGGATACGGGCAGCTCCTCGGACACCGATTCGAGCAGCTCTGGCGTTGCCGGCCCAGAGGAAAAACCGCAGCCGCCAAAAACACAACCAAGCGCAGTACGTCGCAAGGCGGCAGCAACGCCAGCCGACAATGAGAAGCCAAAAGCCGCAGGCAATAGCAACAGCAATGCGTTGACGTCGGCCGCCAGCAAGGTGCGTTCCGTTGTGGCGGCCAGCAATCAGCGCAACGGTGGCATGTCCAGCGACGACGATGACGACGACGACGACGATGCGCCGCCGGCCAAAAAGAATGCGCGCACAATGAACAACGCGGTGCCAGCAGCCGCTGCTCGACGGAAGCCATCAACAGGAGCGGCGACGACCAAGCAAGCGGCGGGCGGAGCAGCTGGCGGCAGCAAAGTGCCGCTGCCGGCCAAAGGCAATAGCCAGCCGCAGCGCAATGGCGACAATAAACGACCCTCGCTCAGCTCCTCCTCCAACAGCACAGATGACTCGCACAAGGATGTCAAGAACGGACGCAAGGTGCCGCTTAAGCTGGCCAGCACCGCGACGGCTGTGCGGGCCAAGCAAATGCGCGCCAAAGCGCTGCAGGCCAAAACGAACAGCAGCAACAACAACAAGAATGGACCTGCTGCTGTGCGGCGCGAGAAGAGTCGCAGCAGCGAATGCAGCGATGATTCGGACAGTGGGTCCGGCTCGGAGACCAGCTCCATTAGCGAATCGGAGGGTAGCGATTCGAGCAACTCGTATAGCTCACAGCCGGCGACGGGTAAGTCAAATCCCAAGGGTAAGCGTGTCGTTGGCGCGGGCGGCGACAGCGAGGAGGAGCGCAAGGATAAAGCGAATCCCATGCGCAAATTGACGCGCTCGCTGAGCATGCGCCGTTCCAAGCAGCAACAGCTCAAGCCGGGCAGCGAGACCGAAACGGATGCAGATCTCGAACAGGAGGACGACAAGCAGCGCGTCCTCTCCAAGAGTCCGGCCAAAAAGTCGGCCACAGCCGCCGGCCTGAACAGCAGCAACAGCAACAACAACAACAGCAAGTGCAAGGTGAAGAAGGAGATGACCTCGCTCAAGTCTCGGCCCGTCTCGCCCGCCGTGCAGCTGGAGAAGAAGTGCCCCATCGAGGGCTGCGATTCGTCGGGCCATTTGAGCGGCAATTTGGATCGACACTTTCTGCCCGAGGCGTGTCCCATTTACCACAACATGTCCGCCTCGGAGTGCAAGGAGCGCGCCAACGAACGCAAGCTGCGCAACGAGCAGCGCCTCAAGATGCCCATCAACATTGTCAGCACGCCGGGCAATCAGCAAAACAATCTCAAATCTCTGACGCCCGAGCAACGCGAGTTCTTGGCCAAAATACGCGAATCACGAGCCAGCTTTCGTCCCATGAGCAACAGTTTCCTAAATGATAAGGTGCGTAAGCCGTGTCCTTCCTTAAGCTTTGTACAATTAATTGTTATTAATATATGTATTTTCTTCGTTGCGCAGGTTAAGATAGACAAGGACTGCACGGATGAGGATCGTGAGCCGAATCTCGCGGGCCTGGTGCCCGACTACGATCTGCAGCTGTTTCGCGAAGCACAAGCACAGGCCTCCGAGCGCATCGAGGACGAGCTCAAGGATCTGCCCGTTGGCAAGGGCATCAAGTGCGTTGGCTAACTATCGATTCGCCTAATGCTCTATCTAACTGCATTTTCCATTTTCGACAGATACATCAGCATGGGCAAGTACAAAATGAAAGTGTGGTATCAGTCGCCGTATCCGGATGATGCCGCACGCCTGCCCAAGATGTACATCTGTGAGTTCTGTCTGCGCTATCAGAAATCGGAGACGGGCATCAAACGGCATGCCCAGAAATGCGTCTGGCGGCATCCGCCCGGCGATGAAATCTATCGCAAAGGCAAGCTTCAGGTGTGGCAAGTGGATGGCAAACGCTACAAACAATATTGCCAGCATCTCTGCCTGTTAGCCAAGTTCTTTCTGGACCACAAGACGCTCTACTATGACGTCGAGCCGTTTCTCTTCTATATCATGACCCTGGCCGATGTCGATGGCTGTCACATTGTCGGCTACTTCAGCAAGGTAAGCTACAGCTCAAGTATTTAAGAACTTATCACAGCAGTTAGTTAAGTTAATAACAGATTAGTTTAGCTAGTCAGCATGATTCGCGTGACATTTGTTGTTTAGGAAAATTAATGAAATTTGTAGATTTTTGATTTTGTCTGGAATATGTGGATATCTTATATATTTTGTCATGCTCGGACTTTACCCCGAGCTTAATATAATTAGTCCTCTTTACGGCATTTCTCAATATCACATAATTTCTTAAATGATTTTCCACATATATATGTTGTACCTTTTGTATACAGTTCAACGATTTGACAGATCTTTAAATCAATTTTATTTTGGATCGATTTAAACGATTTCAAGGCCAACAAAATAGTTGCTTGATAAAGTTGACTTTGGGTCCAGAACACGCATTGACGGACATGAAATGTAAAGTCTGATGCATGATTTGGAAATCGAGCTGTGTATAGAAATTGATTAGCTTTAAGCTATAATAATTGTTGAGCTGAGTAAATTGAGAATTCATTTTAAATAAGCACAATGACTCAAAAATTGATTACCATCGATTTTTAATTTGTGTTTTCTGAGCAAAACTCGGAGCAAGAAGCTTCCTATTGAGTATGCAGGTATTTCTATAGCAGAATAATATAGTTACCTTTGGCTACCACCCAACAAGTATTATTAATAACTAAATTGAGTAGCATTATTATGTCTATATATAAAACTGTTTGTCCTGATTGACTGAAATTTGCACTGTAGTTACCTTATGTTAGGAAGGTTCACGCTTAGACGGGATTTCGGGAAATTCCAATCGCATATGTTGAAAAATCGCGACAAAATGTTTTGAGAGAATTTATTTGATACGTCCCATAGGCAAGGCCGACATATACCCGCTAATAATATATAAATTCCTTTAGATTGTTCATTTTAGTTATTTTGCTGACCTTTATTTTTGACATTAACGTCAATCGTTAACTATTTAATTTAACCAAATCTTAAAGACTCTGCAAATGAATCCTCAACTGACTAGATTTTCTCTAGATACAATTAATAAGAAACGAATTGTTTTGGCTAACAAATTAATTCATGTAAATACTTTCAAATAACCTAAGATATTTGAGTATCAGATACTATTTCTTGGATTAATCCAAGCTATTCCATATCTGATCTCCATATCTCTATCTTATTAACTTGGCCCAGGAGTAATTATGTTTTTTTTTTATTGCTGGAAATGCCTAGAACTTTAGTTTGTTACTTGCCATCAAATTGAATAATACCATTTCACAGTTATATGATTCTTTTATGTGCACAGACAGAGCCGAGAGCCAGGCACAGCTCAGACAACAGCAGACACGACCCAGCCAAAGCCCAAGCCCAAGCCCAGGCCAGATCCAGGGCCAGAAACCATGTAATACATGGACGCGATAGACGTGCGACTATATGCCCAGACAGTCAGCATTCTTGACCATACCCAAAAATTGTTTTGTCAACCGCGAGGCGTTGGGCGAGCTGGGTTAGGTAGTAAATAAGCTGACACTATCAGAGGCGTGGCAGGCGGCAGACTGAACAAAGTGGAGATTTCCCCAGCAAAAAAAAAAAAAAACAAACGGCAGAAAAACAAAGTATATTGTCTGCCATGTGCGCACGGTTTCTTGACCTCCCCCTGAACATGGCGTCTAGCCCGGCGCTCTGGAGCTGCAGCTCCGGCTCTTACCTCCATGCCGCCCCCTGCTGCAATTGCATACAAGTTTTTTGGGCGCTGCCAGAGACTGGGTTTGTGTTACAAATTGCGCATGTCGCGCCCGGCTGCTGCGCACAGGCACAGGCACAGTCCCAAGCCCAGTCCCAGTGCCGGCGCAATCGGAGCCGGAGCCGGAGTCGGAGTCTGTATTCCATTCATCCCAAACCCGTAGCAACAGCAGCAGCAGCAGCTGGTTACACACTACTCACAATTTGGGTGTCTAGCTTACATGGCTCACACCCGGACGCGATGGCATGTTGATAATTTTTGGCAATGCTGCTTTGTGTAGTACCTTGGCCATGCCACCATGCGGCATCATACTGCGCAACTATGCCAATGGAGCTGGCACCAGACAGCAGCCAGACATGACGGATTGGGGCAGGCAGCCCGGCTGGGATGCTGCTGCTGTCGCTGCCGCAGCTGCTGTTGCTGTTGCTGCTGCTGCTGCTGCTGATGCTGGGGCGTGCACGATTGAGGTCGTGCACCTCGACGGTTTTTGCTCGTTATTTTGCGGCGGCTGCACGTCGTGCGCCTGCTCCAACTGGTTGGGGTGGCCGGGCCAAGCCCAGCAGCGCAGCGTATGTGCGTTCCCAGACATCATGGCAGACAACGCGGCAAACAAAGAATAAAAATTCAAAGTACATAAATGTATTTCCGAAATGCGAATTGTTGCCTTTTGGTTCACACCCAGCCGGCAGACAACGTCGCATTTTTTTTTTTTGGCAGCACCCGCCCCCGCCACCCGCAACAACCGCATCCGCAACCCATGATCCCGCCGTGCACAGATGCGAATCGCAGTCGCAATACTTGGTTCGTCTCTTTGTCTCGCCCGCTCTCCACAAGCGCGTATGTGCAAACCCCTTACGCTTATATACCATATACACCAGATTTCTATATACCCATATATACATATATATATATATATACATACATGTATACGTATGTATCTGTATTTACGCATCGCACGCTGCAGAGCATCGATTCAATTCGTGCGACGCCTGGTCATTGAACTCCCGAAAAAGCTAGAAGCGATAAATGACAAACCCCCAACCAGAACTGTCTGACACTCAGTCTACCAACGATTCTGTCTATATGTGCAGATTGTCTGTCCGGCAGATTGGCTTTTCTGTGTGAATGGCCTCAAGCATTTTCCTATTGATGAAATTCTCAAACTAATGTTAACCTGCGATAATTTAGAATTGTTTATGATAATCTTAAGATTGATGTGTAGCTAATTCTTCAATTGTTATAAATTCTAAAAAAAAAACTATATTGCTTTCAGCCCATGTTAAACCTTGAATAACATTTATATCGATTCTCAGCATATTCCATTCTTGCAGGAAAAAAACTCCTTTTATAACGTCTCGTGCATTCTAACCCTGCCGCCATATCAGCGTAAAGGCTACGGAAGGCTCCTCATCGATTTCAGTAAGTGCACGGCCCGTTTATCAATGGGTCAAATATATAACATAACCACAAATTACAATTATCAAATGCACATAACCTCAATTTGAGGTTAACATGCGCGCACATAACCTCAATGTTAAGCTTACAACTGGGCACACTTTTCTGAACTAATACCATTAACCAATGTCTGGGTTTATATGTATGTAGTATATATTTGAATGGAGTCCCTACTGTAACCCTCACATATCAGGCTTTCGATTTTCAACTGCAAATTATTTAATTTTGAGTGTTAACAAACTAAGTGCGTGCTCTTGTTTATTTTGACTAGAGGTTAAAACTGCAGGTTTGTCCAATCAACATTTCCACTTCTGAACCTCAATTGACAAAGGCAGAAAACTCGAATTTGCTATGCAACCAATTCTTTAATGTATCAGCTTAAAAGTTCTACAGAATTTTGAGAGCTTGACATAGGTTTTTCAAAATTCAACTTTTTATTAGACTTTTGTATACTTTAGATAATTGATAGGCATTGGTATTCGTGAGGAAGATGAATTTTCTAAGCTATTTTGGGTATTGTTTTGGATTTCCTTCAAATGGTTTTCAAATCTAAACAATTTCAAATCACATCAACTAATTGAAAATCTTTATATTTATATAATACTCATTTTACTCCTTTAATTAACATTGATTCGAATCAATTTTAAATGACTCAAAACTTTATTATTACTATAACTATTTAAGTCAATATATATATATAGATATATATTTCTTTTTTGGTTATACTGATAATTATTTGAGTTATTATAAATAGCAATTTTTATTTTAAATATTTATTTCACAAGACTTGCTCGACTATTGACATCAGATCTTAATACGAATACTCTCTCCCTCTCTCTCTTACATATATATCTATATAAAATCGATTTATCTAGAAATCAGCTTAACTGCTTTCTAACAATTAGAAAACAGTTGAAACCAACTAATTTCTTTTGCTCGCCGGTAACTTTTTTCAATAAGATGCTATTCCACCTATTAGGAACTCAATGGCATATTAGAACCATGCGAGAGAAAATTGAAAATATTTTGTGGATTTTTTTTTTGCTTTTCTTTAATGAGCCGCCTATCGATTTAAGTGGGTACGTGGTGTGCGTGTGAGTCATTGGTTTATGTTTGGCTGGCTAGTGCAATATAGTTAATCATCATTGCATGAGAGAAGTCAAGCAACATGCCAGCTATAATATATATATATATATATATATATATATATATATATATAGACAGTCGGCTATGGCTTTGGTTCCGGCACCACTCGAGCTTGGCTTTCCATGCTGCAGAGCGGTGCATGCAATTTCTGCATCAATTAAGCCTAGACTAAGCTCTGCAGGTGTGTCTATATGCACACACATACATATCTCTCTCTGTGTGTGTGTAATGCATCGCATAAGTAATTTTTATCGTTGTTTCCACCAAAATTGTTTAAAATTAATCCGCCTTTGAAATGGACGAAGACAGCGCCAGACAATAAAGCAACGGGCGCAGCAGCAGCAGCAGCAGCTGCTAAAAAAATAATAAAAACAACAAAAACAAAAAAACGGACAAAAAACAAAGAATTACCCCAGACCAGGTCCGAGCACTTGAGTCATACGCGGCTTGGATGAATGGCAACGGCGTCAACGTCGGTCTCTATGTATAAACTCGATACATGCAATGCGGGCGAGGAGCGTGGAGTGGGGCGGGGGGTGGGGGGGTGAGAGCATACCAGAACGAACGAAACGACATTGACCTTACACAGAGAGAGAGAGAGAGTGAGAGAGAGCAAGAGCGAGATAGAGCGAAAGAAAGCGGGCAAACTAAAGAGCAAGAGAGAGAGAGAGCGAGAGAGAGAGCGAGGGCGAACGTAGTGCGAGAGCAAACAGTTTTTGTCATTATTAGCAACACCCAGAAAATGTGTTGGCCCCTTTGTATTGGAGTACAGGTGTCCGGCCAAGAAATGGGGTACAACACAGGGGTTAAGGACAGCGCCTGTTTCCGTCTGTCCAGCATGGCCGGCATGTCTGGCTCATTAGCAGGCCAGCCAGCCAGTCGAGCGAGATGGCCATATACGTGTATCGAGTACATAGCATAGCCAGGTGTAATAACTGCATGCACGCAATATGCAAATGTGCAGAACGCCGGCAGCGGCAGCAGCAGCAGCTAGGGTCGCCCTTATCTACTGGCTAATGTATTAATTAATGAAATCAAGCCCAACCACAAAGCGTTGTTGTAAAAGTTGCAGCCCCAAAAATTTTCAGCGAGCGCTTAAAGCTCGCAAATAAAACAAAAAATATTCACAAAACAAAAAAAAAAAATGTATGCAGACAGCGACGCAACAACAACAACAACAACAAGAAAAAGAAGAAGAAGCAGCGCAAACGGCGGCAGACAACAAAGGTCAGCGCAGGTCACAATGAAAGGGCGTCGTCCTCTGCGTGCTAGTGCAGCGGGCGAGTAGTCGAGTAAGCGTTTGTAGCTAGTCGAGTAGTCGAGCATCGTATACCCGGTAAACGAGCTTTTCGCTAATTGCAGCCGGCGCAACAGCAACAACAATTAGTGCAACGTTAATTGACTAAGATTCTAAAGTTGTTAATTGTTTGCTGTGCAACTTATCTGGTTGCTGTTGCTGGGAAAAGTCAAACGTATTTATCAGTTGCAAGCTGCGTGTCTAGTCGAGACGACTGCATGCGCCTGTTGGTATGCAACATTGCGCAGTCCGGCCAGAAATGCGAATCAGCCATGGATCGATAAAGTCGTCTCGACGTTGCCTCTCACACCCACAAGCAGGCACACATACACACACGCCGACAGGACGAAGACCGACAGCGAGAGACAGCGCGAGAGTGAGAGAGTGAGAGAGAGAGAGAGAACGACGACCGCTGCTGACGACGTACGCAAAGAAATCAAAATGCTACCCAAAATGCGACTGCATATGTATGCGTGTACCGTATATTCAAGCTTGAGCAGAGCTTTGCCAGCATAAAACGGTACAGTGGGACGCACAGCTTATAAAGTGGAATACAGCTAAGACTTTTTCATAAATCGTATATTCGCATATCTTAGAATGACACTAAGACTGACAGCATTCACAAAATTTCTTTGATTCTTTTCTCATTAATTACAGTCCGTTGTATATTTTCTTGTCTTCGTAAACTTATTTGTCGCATAATATTTGAAATTCTTGAGTACCACTATAAATGATTTTTCTGACTTATGAAATGTATGTTTTATAAAGAATGTGCATTGAAAAACAAGGTGTAGGCATCTAAAACTAGATTATCTTAAATTATCTATTTTTTCTATTATCTATCATTTATTATTTACTATTATTTGTTATCCTCTAGCTGCATCTCAAGCTGTAATATTTGCGATCTAGCCTGTTCCAACTTATTTTTTAATTTCTTGATTTCGGCTTTGTAGTTTCTTTGGGCCAATTTAATGTTGACTTGTAAGCGAAAATTTTCCAAACGCAGATCTTTGCTGGAATTGAAGAAGATAGTTAATAGCTAAATATTATTATTTATATCATTAATTCAACTTACACTTGGTTACTTAGCTCATCGATGACAGCCTCTGAGCTTTCCGTATCCAATTTATCAAAATTTTTGTCTGGCTTCGGTTTTGCTGAGAGCAACGATTCTGACAATGCTTGAGTTTCGCAGTTAGTCTCCTGTATAACCTCATTGTCTTGCGGCTCAGATGTTGTTTCTGTGACCTTTGAACTGGCTAAAAGATCATTCTCTAAACGTTCGCTGCTGCATTGTTCCCTTGCTTTGATTCGTTCCTTAGATGGCACGCTATCTGATTTTCTGATGCATGGCATTGCACCTAGTCTAAGTCGCCGTCTGCACATTGCTTTATACATATATATTTTGGGTTTAGTAACTGTTCACTGTGCAATTAACTGTTAACCTTGCTTACAAACCTGTTCCGAGTGCGCCGCCGCCGCCTATGTCCTCGGGCCGAAAATGATCCGAGCAAACAAACGTACTTTTCCTGTTCTTCAGCTGCGGATTGTCGCAGAAAAGCAGCCATTTTTTGGCTATTTTGCTGCTCTTCGGTAATTGAAAGAAACTTACTGTTTTGCGATCGGTGGAACTGGTCGAATCGCAATTTCGCACAGAGCATTTCATTTTTGTTTACTGCAAAATACAAATTGGCGCACACATATGTTTGGTTTGTTGTGACGCCACAAATGTGTGCCTATCGATAAACTGTGCTGCCAACCGTGGCACGCATTATGTTATCGATATGCACACATATATCGCACAGCTGTGAGCGCAACAGATCATTCACCATTTGGTTTGTCCCATTGTACGCAATAACAACAACTCAGGCATAAGCTTTCGCACGCTGTTTGAACCAACCCGCTCGCTGCCCGCCCGCTCTTAAGGCGTCCGTCCGCCCTAAAACTCAACCAGTTGCAGTTGTGTCTGCTCTTGAGTGCGTCTAGCGTACGTATGAGTGTGTGTGTGTGTGCGCAACGCGTACTCTTGTGTATGTATTGTATGTCTGTGTTGTTGGCTTTTTTTCCCGAGCCTGCCTCAGTGGGTTTTGTATTGTGAGGGCATGCCGGGCTCGTCCTCGTTGATTTACTTGCTGCACCCATTGTTGCTGTTGTTGTTATCTAGACTCGAGAATTGTTGCTGCCAGACGACGGCGTCGATGACAGCGACGGTGACGCTGACGCTGACGTCGACGTCGAGCTTTGGGGGTTGAGCTTTTGGGTTGAATGCACGCCAGAACGTTGTTTAAATGCCCGCCGCTCGTCATTCATGTGGCCGGGCTGCCAACCGCCGCCGCCGTCGTCGTCGTCATTATTGTTGTTGTCGCTCCCCCACCCTCTTGGGACGAACACTTTGCGGAATCCTGTCTAGACACAACACACAACGCTGCGTTGGGTTCGTTTGGGGCCATGTGGGCGGGGCAAAGTTGGTCACCATAAATAATGCGCCGGAACTTGAAAGCTAGTTCCATCTATAGCATACTTATGGGCATGTGTTTAATGTGCTTTTACCAGGCTATCTGCTAACCCGCGTCGAGGGCAAAATTGGTTCGCCGGAGAAGCCGTTATCCGATCTGGGACTTATATCATATCGCTCCTACTGGAAGGATGTACTGCTCGACTATCTATGCAATCGCTCCGGCAATACGCTCTGCATCAAGGACGTATCTCAGGTGAATATTATATAAAATCACAAAACTGAAAGATCATGGTATCCATTGTGCTCCCACAGGAAATGGCCATTTATTCCTATGACATTGTGAGCACTCTGCAGGCGCTGGGCATGATGAAATACTGGAAGGGCAAGCATATAGTACTCAAAAAGCAGGTAAGTCCAAGGGGGAGGAGATCGTTTATTTCTATTGGGTCTGCTAACTAACTTGTATGCCATTTCTGTAGGATGTGCTGGATGAGTATGAGGAGCGCGTAAAGCGTCGCGGCACATTTCCCAAAATCGACGACTCCTGTCTGCGCTGGCAGCCCTTTATACCGGCACAGCCGAGCGCATCACCTTAGCCACGTGGTTGGAAGCACGCCCAGGTGTGCTTAATGGACTCTTCCTAATTTCCATAGAGACTTCATTTTATATATATTGTGTATAGCGCTTAAGACCTCACGTATTTCTTGGTAGCCAATTGATAATAGTGAAAATTCCACAATACCGATATTGATTCTGATTCTGACTTATATATATATATATATATATATTCGAGTTGAGACAACAAAAAAAAAAAAAAACCAGCCGCAGCCGTCTTGAGATTTGTTCTGCTTCTTCTTTGTTCACCACTGAGCTCATCACTTCAGGGGCCCCAAGATGAATCATGGAAGCGGGCAAGAAAAGCCAACGCGTTTACATGGACGCAGTTGTGTTGTGGACAGACGGGCGGGCCGGCGGTCGGTTGCGGTGCTGGGGCGGTTTGTGTAGCAACAGCGCATCGCAAAAAGTGCACACTGTGGCACTGAGGCAGAGGCAGGCAACTGGCGGCGGCAGCAGCAGCCGCAGCAGCAGCGCATTGACATTGCCGCCCAGACACTCCTCGGCAACGCCACACCAATACCAAAGCACAAAAAACAAAGCGTCAGACAGGTAGCGAGCAGCGAGCCGCGGACAGGGGCTGAAGAGACACAAAAACTGCACAAGCCGAGGGACGCAGCCGATGGCAGTCACTGCGACTGCACGCCACGTTTATGGCCAAAAAGCATATGCAGCAGCAACAGCAGCAGCAGCAGCGGCAGAGGCAGCGGCAGCGGCAGAGGCAGCGGCAGCGGCAGCGACGTCAGCAGCACGCGAAGCAGCCAGCCGGGCAGCGACAATTCCGCCCTACCAGACGCAGACATCAATCTGTCGCACAGTGGTACATGCAAGTCTCTGCAAGCAGGCAAAGCTTTTCAGTTGCAATGGCGCTTTAAAGCTTTTACAATGAGCATATTTACATTACTGATTGACGGAATGAATGATTGAAAAGGTTGTATGCAAGCTTTAGTGAGTCAGATTGACATTTATTTTCAATGATTTTAATTAAACATGAATGAATTTGCAAAATGCAAGCCAACTGGGGAACACAAAAATGGATCTTAAATGTTATGAAATACAGTTAAGCCTCCAAAGCACACTGAACCAAAAAATACATGTGATTATTTGTTTTTTTTTTTTTTTTTAATCTGTCCGAATTTATTTTAGAAATCCAGATAAAATACTTGCTTGCATTTATATTGACTCATTAGAGCATTGCTTAATTCGTGAAATGCAAATAATAACTGGCGATTAAGCAACCCATCATATAACGCTGTATATTATATAATTTATCTGCTGCTTTTCAGGTTTGTGTACTGATAAAGAAAAATAAAATAAAAATGACTAACTTCTAGAGTGTGAAAACAGTGTAACTTACTGTAGGACAAGTACCGTTAAGTACATATGGCGCTTGTGAGCTAATGAGCATGGGCTGCATTTTGACGATTATATCTGAATGTTTATATTAAACATCTGTTTGTAAATTAAGATAGGCAATATAGAATCGCCGCTCACAGTTGTTATTGCAAATGTTTATATTAAGATATATGAACACATGTATGGAAATGTCAATAAGAGAGTCGTATATAATGGGGAAAAAGTTCAACAACAAAATAACAGGATTGCAAAAATTACAGTGCTGGTTACATATAATTAATTGGAAAGCTTTTTGTTAAAGCTTCACTTGTTTTGTTAACAACAATAATGGTAAAAGTTTAACGATAGAATTTAAGGGAAGATAATCAATTTATGATTTCATCGAAACTAAAAACATTCTTATAGGGCCCACTGTGCGTGCTTTTTGTTGCAGTCAGTTGGCTGGTGGTGCCTGCCAGTTTTATAACAAAGGAACCCGTGAGTGAGAACTGGGCAAAAAGTACATGCAATGTATGCGTGTGCATATGTATTGGTGAGCGGAAAGCGCGGTGTAGGAAGCAGGAAGCGAAAGAAACAGCAACACATACGGCTGCTGCTTTCGTATGTTTGTGTATGTGTGTGTGTGTGTGTGTGTTGCAGACACATAGACAGCTGACGACGCTGGCAGAGGCAGCGGCAGCGACAGCAGCGTCGACTTTGTGGCAGTGCGAAATAAAATTCGCGCATTCGGCTTTTGATTAAGCAGCAACATTGAGCATTTGATCACCAACAGCCGGCGTGCGCGGTTCGCTTCGCTTTGCTCAATCGACAGAGAGCTGGCAAAATAGCAAGTAGCAAAAGGCAAAGTCAAAATCAGAACCAAACCAAATAAAATAAAAGGCCACGGCGTTTCTAGGCGGCCGCACAGTCGGCCATTTGCACATCAAGTGGCCGATTGTGTCTCTCTGTATATTCATATATACATATATATATAAATACGTATATGTGTATATATATATGTGTGTGTGTATGTTCTGTGCTTGTGTGCAATGAGCAACGGACAGCTAAAAAGAAAATGAAGTTAAACTTTGCAGCGCGCGTGTGTGTGAACAATTAAAGCAACAAAGAAGAGAAAAAAAGCTCAGCCAGCCAATGCGACGCAGGCCAAGTGCAACGGAAGTTTAGTGTGAACGAAATATAAGACCAGAAAAGTTAAAAAGGAGAAATGTATAAAAAGAAAAAAAAAATACGGACACAGAACATATTGTGAAATTCAATGCTTGTTCTCGAACAGGCGGGCGGGAGGCGGCTTCATTGACGCGTAATTGTTTCTGGGTTTTTCTGCCATTTGAACGGAATTAACGCGCTGGTCAAAAGCGGACCAAATGCTCGTTAAAATGAAGACTTGAAAAAATTCTAGTTGAGGTTGGGTTTATTTTTAGCGTTTTGATATCACAAGGCACCACCAGCAGCAGCAGCAGCAACAACAACAAAAACGACAACGACACAACAACAAATTTTTTGGTACGCACACAGAAACGAAACACTCACGCAAAAAGGCAAAGAGACAACAACTACAATTCTTGCCGTCGGCGGCGAAAGAGTGACGCAAATAGCAGCGAAAATGTTTGAAGCGACGACCACATGATTCTACACATTGTAGATTCTACATATTTCCAAATTTCTTTTGCCCACACACAAACGCACGCACACCGAGACCAAAATCTATACTAACACAAACAGCCGTAGAACTTTTTGTCGCTCAAATATTAATTTTAGACAAAAATGTTGCCCAGACCCGCGGCGACGTTACACTCGCATGCACACACACACACACACACAAACAATTTCGGCAAATTTGCATGTGTGTGTCTGATCGGACTTGCGAAACTTTTTTGATAGCAAGCTCCAACTCAGGGTTAAGGGCGTACTCAGTTGAAAAGCATGTGCTTGCATTTTGCAGCACACATCGAGAAAATGAGAGAGACGGAGCGAGTGAAAGAGAGGGAGAGTGTGAGAGAGAGAGAGAGAGAGAGGAGCAGGCAGCACCCACACTCAGACAGATAGACATGCACTCGGCTGTCGTCGGCGCATTGTTACTATTTGAGGTTAGGAATGCCCCACCCAAGCAAGGCACACATACAGATTGGCATATAAAGCAGTCATGTCTGCCAGCCTGCTGTTCATTATGTATATATAATGTATATGTATGTATATCTATACGAACATATGTAGATACATACATATGGCAGCCCCGACGTCGTCGCCATTTCTATATACATACATATACAATTAAATGCCTCACACACACAAACACATATACTACTCGGCTGGGCACGACAAAACGACATTCGAACAAAATTTGCAATTATTCACAACGCGCGGCAGTCAAAAGCTGCTCGCGATCGCGGCAGCAGCCGCCGTGACACATCACACATACACACACACGCACACAGGCACGCACAGGCACAACATACATACATATATAGAGACTTGAGCGGCAGCAAGTCCAAGTTCATTATACCACAATCTGCGCGAGAGGCTTAAAGTTTATGAGCCGTTGTAAAATACAAAAGTGTAGCTGATGGCAATTCATTTAATTCCTTTTTGGCGAATAGCGTGCAAAAGACAAGGCGCAGAGAAAGAGAGAGAGAGAGAGAGACAGGCACGAGCAAGAGGCGAAATACTTTGAACGCGTTTGCAAATTCGATTTTATGCCCTCTGTCTCTGCAGTAGTAAGCTGCGTGTTGGTGTCTGTGCATATACATGCATATGTACGAGAGAATTCGCGAATGTAGTGGGGCACGTGTGTGTCTCGGCTGCGCTACAAAACTTGCTAGCCTGGTATATGTGTGTGTGTATGCGAGAGTGTTTGTCGGCGATCACGCACGTAGCGTTGCTGCGCTTAGTAACAGAGAGAGCGAGAGAGCATCGAACGAAACGCCGGTTCTTTTTCTCGTTTCTCTTTCTATATTGGATTTTTTTCATTTCAGCTTTCTTGGCTTTTTCTTTACAGCGTTTCAAATATAGAATATCAAGGGTCCCTGGCTGCAAATATGACTGCGACTAACTGTTGCTGCAAACAACTAAAAGAAATGTAAAATTTCGCATTTGGCCAATGATGACGTCACATCCGATTCGCTGGAGTGTGGACTATGTAGCCATTAGAGCACGTATGTATGTGTTTGTGCGTACGTATGGCCTGGCAGAACGAGGTGCGCAATGAAAAACATATGACTAATTTAGCATTGTTATTGCATAAATCTGCGTCAAGCAGCAAATTTCTCACAGGCAGGCTGCTGTAAGAAACGACGAGGTTAAAGCGACGTCTGCGACAAAGCTTCAGCTCAAAAAGCTTACACATAATGGGCTGTATATATGTGTGTGTGCACATATACGTTTCAGCTTTTATGGGTGTGAGTTTGAAATGAAGTCATCGGCGTCGTCGCATTAACACAAACACATACAGAGATCGTTAACCTTAAAGCTCAGCATGGACACAGCGCGCAAGGTCGTTTCCTGCGCGACTTTAGGAGTCGTAGCAGTGGCAGCGTCAGCAGCAACAACAGCAGCAGCAGCAGCAGCAGCAAAAGAAGTTACTTCGGACCAGTTGGCAACATCTGTTGGGCTTATCTTGGTCTGCTCTCTCCCCTAACTCGCTGCGCCGTCTTTTACCGTGCGCGCTAATCAGTGACCGGGGCTGGTTTTGGTTATCCCACAGTCAGGTACCTGAAGTAGCGCGCGTGGTGGCCAGACGTATTCATCTTAAGCTTACCATGCCTCCCTCAGATGGCAAACGTTTCATGTCTCCCATGTCTATTGTACTTCATCAGGTGCTCTGGTGTGACTTGTAACCCGGCACATGTTGAAGTACACTCAATATGCGTTGATTTGCATTTGCTGTTTGGGTTAATAAAGTTCATCAAATATTATGTATAATTAAAAGTTCAAAATAAATATTGTTAAATGCGCAAATCTACTTCTTATCATTGCAATATTTGGCTTAGCTTAATGCTGAGCGCCACTTGCTGTGGACAGGTGGCAACGCCGCTATATGCAAATGTCTTATTTTTGACTTTTGACAACTTTTTCTTTTTGTACATAGGGCCACATTTGCGTCAAATGAACATCTGTTTATATATATATATATATTTTGACAATAAAAACATAATATATCACAATATAAACAACAATAACTTTATGTTTGTCAAAATGAACTAGAGAAGTGAGTTGTCGTTGCAAGAACCTTGTTTCCACTGTAAGCATTTTTTTGAACTTGTCCAACAGATGCATATCAGCATGAGAGATTATTTTGCAAGTAAATTGATGGGCTTGAATAAGAATTGCTTTAGCAATGCAATTCTATGGGCCTAATACAACATAAGGTGTGCATTGCTAATTTTCTTTTAAATTTAATAAAATCGTTTGGATTCTAAGTATTATTTTTAGGAATTAATCGATAGTTGCTCTTGCCATATCTAACAACATGTTAAGTTCTCTCTGTGGAGCAAACATGTTAAGTGTGGAGCAGCGACGAGAGTTGCTTCACAAATTTAGAATAGTGCGGAGCATTTCTGTCAAACAATAATTGGCGAACTGTAATGTTAGCTGGGGAGCAAGCAGGGCTGCGTAAAAATAAATAAACAGAGTCGTCGTAGCAAGTTGTGACCTAGTGGCGTTCAATAAGGTCGGCTGCTGGCAAACCCTTGGTTTAAATTTTTCGACTCCGAATTCGATACTTTATATTCCTCTAAATTACTAAAACGTGTAGTCTACTACTCAATTTAATACAAATATATCAATAACATTATCGCGTCTCAGCTAAACGAACAGTAACAGACGTCGACCACAGACAAACAAGGACAATGTTACGCTCAATCGCTGCGAAACGAAATGAATTGGGCGCACTACGCGCCGTCTTTCTCAGAGCACAGGCGGTGCGACGTGGAGCCAACTGCGGAGTCCGAGCCTTGAGCAGCACACGCAACCATTTGGCAAACAGGTAAAAGGCTGCACAGCTAGCTGCGACCGCTCGCGTTGAGGTTAGAAACTGTGTTGTGTAATATTGCAAATGCGAGGCTGCAGCGCATAGCCCGCCCAGTGGGTGGGCGGCTTGCTAGGCCGGCGGGCAGCGGGTGCCAATATGCACTTGTGTGTGTGTGTGCCTGTCTGTCTGTCTGTGCCTCTGTGTGTGTGTGTGTGTGTGTGCGTGTGTGCGTGCGTCCAGTGCGTGACTGTCAAATGAGCGTCGCATGTTACCGTTGGTTAATCGCCACTGATAAGCGAATTTTCAAACAAAATTCTGATTGGCATACGCCAATTGCAATTGTTTACATTTTGTTTGCGTGTTATCGATAACAGGCATCAGCTGATGTTAGCGCCTGTCAATCGCAGTCGATCGAAATGATTAGCCTAATCTGTGTTCAATTGCAGGTTAACACCAAATGGCAAGCCGATTCTCAGCCGACCCCAAACACTGTCGCCATGGAGCTACAATTTTGCCCGTGCCTACGCCAACTTGCCGGAGCATATACGCGTGGCGCTGCCTGCCCTGTCGCCCACCATGGATCGCGGCTCGATTGTGGGCTGGGAGAAGAAGGAGGGCGATAAGCTAAATGAAGGTAAGTTTTCCATTTGCCTTTTGGTCAGGTTGTTTAAAATGGTATAACTATTCTTTTGCAGGCGATTTGCTATGCGAAATCGAAACGGACAAGGCCACGATGGGTTTTGAGACGCCCGAGGAGGGTTATCTGGCCAAGATTTTAGTGCCCGGCGGTTCCAAGGATGTGCCCGTTGGCAAGCTGGTGTGCATCATTGTGCCCGATCAGGCCAGCATTGCGGCCTTTAAGGATTTCGTTGACGATGCTCCCGCTGCAGCACCGGCTGCGGCTGCGGCAGCGCCTTCACCACCTCCGCCAGCAGCTGCACCAGCTCCAGCACCCGCTGCCGCTGCCGCTGCCGCTCCTGCACCAGCGCCAGCAGCACCCGCGCCAAGTCCAGCTGCCGCACCAGGTACCGCTTCCGCGCCAAGCGGCGGTCGTGTCTATGCAAGTCCCATGGCCAAGAAATTAGCCGAAACTCAAAAGCTGCGTTTACAAGGTTGTTATCACAAATCCCATATCCCGCTGTGTGCATGCACCGCATCTCCACTAATTCAAACACTGCTCGAACTGTTCGTTACTAATCCTGGCCTTTTGTGCAGGCAAAGGTTCCGGCGTCCATGGCTCACTTAAATCTGGTGATCTTGCAGCCTCGCAACCAGCGCAGAAGTCAGCTGCCAAGGCGGCCGGCGCAGCGCCCGGTGCCCGCTTCAAGGACATCCCAGTGACCAACATGCGCGCAGTCATTGCCAAACGCCTGCTGGAGTCCAAGCAGAAGCTGCCACACTACTATGTCACCGTCGAGTGCCAGGTGGACAAGGTAAGTCCAAAAAAAAAGCACGCAATTATGATAGATGTGCTAATAGAATGTTCAAAAATATTGCGAAAACAAACTAAGATTAGTTAGTGAGAAAACATTCACCATGAAATACATTTATAAATTGAGAGCATAGATAGTATATAGAAAACTCATTGAATCGAAAGTTAACAATTTTGATTTTCTCATTTGCAGCTATTGAAGTTGCGCGCCCAAGTGAACAAAAAGTACGAGAAGCAGGGCGCACGCGTTTCCGTCAACGATTTCATCATCAAGGCTGTGGGCGTGGCCAGTCGCAAGGTGCCCGAAGCCAATTCGGCGTGGATGGACACATTCATTAGGGAATACGACGATGTGGATGTGTCTGTCGCTGTCTCCACAGAAAAGGGGCTCATTACGCCCATTATCTTCGGAGCCGACCGAAAGGGTGTGCTGGAAATCTCGAAGAACGTAAAGGAGCTGGCGGGCAAGGCGCGCGAAAATAAGCTGCAGCCACATGAATTCCAGGGCGGCACCATATCCGTGTCCAATTTGGGCATGTTCGGTAAGTACATAATAAGCATATTGCATAGCATTTCGTTGAATCTTCTTAATTCTTGCAGGTGTCAATCAGTTCTGCGCCGTTATCAATCCACCGCAATCCTGCATCTTGGCCATTGGCACAACAACGAAAAAACTCGTTTTGGATCCGGATAGCGATAAGGGGTAGTGCAACTATATAAATTAATCATTTGTTCGACTCTAATCTTGTGCTTTTCTTATGCTACAAATCTAGATTCAAGGAAGTTAATATGCTAACCGTAACGCTGAGTGCCGATCACAGAGTGGTCGATGGCGCTGTGGCTGCCGTTTGGCTTAAACATTTCCGCGACTACATGGAGGATCCACAAACTATGATACTGTAAATTACGACAGAGTCCGCATCGGCTGGCCAGAGAAATTTGTAAATTCAGAACGAAGATGATGTTAACGTATACAAAACTGGCTGCTGGATACTTTCGGTGTTATTCTTATATATATTTATTTATATATATATATATAAACATTGTATATTGTTCAATTGGTTTGCTGCCCACGACCTGCGTTTGTGTGTCTTGGCCTCAGTACGGCACCCACTCAACTTTTAGCGCTTATATATTTAATTGTGTTAAACCGACGTAGTTTTTAGCTGGATGATAATCGATATGATTTTACTCAAACACACAAACCTAAATTGAACATTGTAAATTTTCGTTAAATATGCATATTATCAACATAATTTTATGCCATAACTCATTTGTTGATCATAAATAATAACATTGGAATTGGTCCGAAGTCGTTCAATAAACAAAGCACATGTATGTAGTATCCTATTCTATAATAACAATTAGCTTAAACTCGAATTGACGAATTCGTGATATTCAATTTGTCGGCTGCGTGGGAAGCTCTTGATATGATTGTATGATTTTCTTTTATCCTGCCTCAATCTACCTTTATCCCCATATGCATAATATAACTTGATTTTTGATAATTTAAAAGAAATATTTTTATATTGATCCTCCTTCGATTATCTCGTGTAAAGCAAGAGAAACTTTACTGTAGATAATATTAATTTAATCGTTTGTTAAATATGTTAATTAATTTGGGAACTGAGGAGGGAAAAACTCACTAATTTGATGATGCGCTTAAAAGATCTGAAATATCCCAATATATTAGCGAGCTATTAAAAACAACAGAAACAATAGTTTAATAAATATATAAGTGTACATAAATCAAATCGAAGGAAATTTATTGGCTCAAAATTATATTCGTTTTATATTTACTTTTCGACTGAAATATAAGTGTAAAACTTCATTTAGAAAGCGATTCCATATAAATGGGAATGAGGCTTCATGTGAAAATTTTAGAAAATGTTTTACTAGAGCTTCGAGTGTAAAATAGAATATATGTCTAGACTATTATGATGAGGTCTATCAGCGATTCGTATACCCTTTATATGTTAAAGCTCTCTTCCTTTGCTTCCTTTGATTTTGATTTTATTTTGCTTAAAGATATTTTCGAGTCCTCTCTTATGAATTTTGAAAACGTGCCTGTTTCTCAATTGAAGAACAAGCATATCGAGCGTATTCTTGCCAGAATGAGGCTCATATAAAGAAAGTCGCTGGTTCGACTCGCCTGTTGTAGCAACCTCCTGCCATGATATTCGATCAGCCCCGGTTTTAGCTCAAAACTTGTTTGTCTTCTGTATTTAGTGCCCGTTCTACTGAAAATATTGCCTAACGTATATATTTTCATAACGAACTTGCGGGCTAAATTTGACTTCTACCTCAAATTGGCAAATATGCTTAGATAAGCTCCATGTTTGAAGCTCTAGTATTAAATGCTTTGAGGCAGAGTCTTCCGTTAAATGTTTTTTTTTTTCTAATTTCGAAAAACAAAAACCCGTTTTGTGCCGCTTTAGTCAATTGGTTTGAGCCAAAGTTTGAACTCTGATTCGTTTGGGTGCCTTCGATTTATTCCATTTATGCCGCATTTTCTGAGTTCAGTTTTAATTGAAAGTCTCTGATTATTGCATTATGTAACTAGTTTATTGTCAAGTGCTAAGAACTAATCAAAATGTTATTTAATTTATAATTACACACATTAACTAATGTTGGGCTGGCTGCCCAAGGACTTTTGATGAACTACCATTCGGCGGGTCCCAGCTCGCTCCAGGTGTTCACATATTCGGCCTGCTGCTCGAGGGCGGGGAACCACTCGAGGCCGCCGTAATCGATGGCTGGCAAGGCGCCCTTGTAGTTGGCCGGCAGCACCGAGGGATCCAGGAACTTGTGCAGGGATTTCATGTCGCTGCCATGGAAGTGCATCTGGAATTGTGAGGCAACAATTTGTCAGTGCTGGCAAGCAAAATATGAATTAGGCGAAGGCGGACAACTTACGCGCTTGTTTAGCTTCTCCTTGACGAAGGGCTTGAAGAGCGTCCAGACCATGTTGAAGATGAAGGGCTGCTTGACAAAGTGCACCTCCTTCATGCGCAGCGGCATGGCGTCCTGTATGAAGGTGAGCAGACGCTTCGAGAAGCTGGGCGAGAGCGCCTTCACCTGCTTCATGGCCAGGCCATCGAAGTCCATGATGCAGACAACGCCGCGCACTTGTGTCTCCTCCTCCAGCTGGGCGGCAATGTGCACCATGTACAGCATGCGGAACATCTCATCGCTGGGCACCGTGCTGGGATCCCACAGTTTGCCACAGTTGACAATGAGAACGCGTCGCCCCTTCTGGTCGCAGTTCTTCAGCACATTGATGACGCTGCCCTTGATGAAGCGCTCCTTCACCTGTTCCACCTGCAGGCCATGCACCAGATCCTTGTATTCCTTGCGAAAGGCGGCGGTGCTTTTCATCTGCAAAAGGGCGGCAAACAGTTTAATTACGGCCCCCTGATAACAGCGTCTTTCGGCGACGATCATAAAAACTATTTCATGATAAAAATAAATGGCGCGTGGATGTTCGATTGAATTTAACAAATAGTTCCATAAGCCACGTCAGGGCCAACAACAGCAGCCGCTTGCATTAGGCATTCGCTTCATTTAACTAGTCTCTACTCAACATCCATTTGAATGTGTGCGTGTGTGTCAGTGTGTGTGTGTGTGTGTGTGTGTGTGTGTGTGCACATAGACACGCATGTATATTAAATGGGAATACTTGGGGAACGCTTATCGCTTGTGCTTTAAGTTTTATTTTATTTTGTTTTTGTTTTTTTGTTCCATGTATGTCAGCGAGTTCAAAGCGTATCAATACGAGAATCGTCGTTCCACGTCTGAAATCGGCCTAGCGACAATTGTGGCGATCCGTCAAGCTATTCCTTTTCTTTTCTATAACCTTGTGGAGGGTATTACACAGGGCATATCTATATAATCTTGATCATCTATATATATATTCTTCTGATATACTTGGCTTTAAATGGATAATGAGATTTCAAAGGAATATGCATATATTCCTGATCATATATATACATATATTTAGTCTTGAACGGTAGCGATAGTTTGATTATTCCTTTTCTTTTCTATAACCTTGTAGAGGCTATTTCAATTCTTGGCTCAAAGTGGCTAAAGCGATGCACAGGGCATATCTATATAATCTTGATCATCTACATATATTCTTCTGATAAACTTGGCTTACAATGGATACTGGGATTTAAAAGGAATATGCATATATTCCTGATCATATATAGGTAGCGATAGCTTGACTATTCCTTTTCTTTTCTATAACCAAAAGAAATTTATATTTATAGTCTTGATCAGCCAAATGGGACCTCTATATCATATCTATTTAGCTCGGTTTTTGAGTTATCAATGCTTTCCCATAATCTTTACTTATGTCATATATCATATATCTGTAACATATTAAAAAGTAAGTAAAAGAAACCGAACTGGTTTTTGACATAGCATTGATATCAATTTGGCCGGATAGCATATATCTATAAGATATTAGAAAACCTTATCTGTGTTTTTCAAGATATCTTGATTAAAAATGGCATTTGTAAGTTTCACAATGATTCTTAAATTAACTACTCCGTATCCTTGAATTTTAATACACAACCCAAAACTAAATTTTTTTCTTAAGTGTTTTCGTCTAAAAAATATCTTGACTACCTTATATAAGTATATATATATCCAATAGCTGCCATTGGAACGGGCGAAAATTTAATCCTTTTTATTTAGATAATTTGATCAGATCTGGCAAAATATCATATAGCTGCCATAGGATTTAAATAATTAAGTTAAATTAGATGAAAGATTAAGTTCAGTTTGTAAAATGGTGCAAGCTCAAGCCCTGCTTTAATATACCCTGTCTCTACCAGCCCCAAAGGGTATTTGAATTGCGGCCTGCAAAGATAGCTCTACTTTCTAGGTCTCGTTATTTTTATTTCTAGAGCTCGGTTTTCGCTCAGATTACACAAAGCTGAGGTTGTAGACCCTGCTTCTGCTATGTGCAGCGAGTTGTCTTATTGGGCGGGTCATTGGGTATGTCAGGCTGCGTGATAAGGCGGATTATATTTAGATAGAAATGTTTTCGAAATGAAATAAATGTAAATTATATAGTCAAAAACGATAACTGTGCGATATCGTATATAGATTTGTAATGTGCAAAGTATGCATAAGGATCTTGTTTCGATCGTAGATTCGATTAGATTCTATTGCGGAATACTTGAGTTCCCATATATATATATATCGATATTGAATGCGATATCTGAATGTTGCATGTTGCAGCAACAAAAGCATTTAATGGATTTGCCCGATTTGACTTTGTTGTGGATTTCAGTTTAGGAAAACTTCACTTTTCACTTGAGATCTTCAGTTTGGTTCTGGCATTTGATACGCACCTTCTCCAAAGCGCTCTCCGGATAAAAGTGGGTGGCGCGCAGAAAGATGGTGAGAAAGGCGTCGTCATCCTTGTAATTGATCTCTGGCGTTGCTTTGAGCATTTCCCGCAGCTGCTTGATGGCCTCCGCCTTTACCTCGTCCGTTTCCCGCAGCTCGGTGCGGGCAATTTCCTTAGTTTCCGGCTTCAGGTAGCCCAGGCGCAAATGGAAAGCCTCCTCGCTGATGTCCACTTCGGCCATGTTGTGTGTGTGTGTGTGAGTGTGTGTTAGATGTTTGATTTTCCGGCTAGCCTGCGTGTTTCAGAATGCATTTCAATTAGTTTACGATCACGGAGTCATTTTCAAATTGTGCTCAATTGGAAAACAAAACAAAAAAAAAAATAGACTTGAACAGACAAACGCAAATCCAACTTTAGATGTTGACAGTAATTTTCAGTAATAAGTCATGCCTCGTATTTACCTATGGGCGTGAAATGTTCAACGGCAAACGCGCTTTTATTTTTCTACTGTGATTTCTGTTTCTATATATGTTTTTCCTGCTCTAACGGAATTCAATCGCGTTCTGGTTCTGCTTCCTCGCGACTCGTGTGTTTTATACCAACTGAAATTTGCTTTTGAAAAACCCTTACGAGTTAACGTTTACCTCTATATGTATTGTGCACACACATACAAACATTTATATATGTATATGTATAAGGCGTCGCGGCAGCGTCGATCGACACAAGCGGCTATCGCAAATACACGCACACACACAATTACAATCCGATCCATTGCTGTCACAGTCGCAGTCGCCGTCGCCGTCGCCGTCGACGTCGACGTCGAAGTTCACGGCTCAGTCGGCTTGTCTTGGGCATGACTCGAACGCAACAGTTTGAGATTATGAAAATTGTATTTGTATTCCAGTTATATGTTTGTTTGTTTTTTTTTTTCGTCGTTTTGATAGACATCCAGTTGGCCTGCAACGCCTGGCAAGCCACCTGACGCCCCTTGACAGAGGGGTCAGTCTTATGGCGTCATCGTGCGCCCTGGTGATCGCTGACCTGGCCTGCGCACACGTGGTAAGCGCCGGTCTTGAACCCAAGTGGAGCGGCGCAATAAATAAGTTTCAACTTTGGCAAGTCGACAATAACAAAGGCCACGCTCATTGACAGCGATAAGGCGGCAGCCCGGCTACAGTCATGGTAACTAGTTGGATACTTATTGTTCGCCTTGCGATTAAAGTCCAAGTTAAACAATTTCTGTGCCTGATAACAGAGCCGAAAAATTTCAGCTATTATCGTGTGTTTTATATTTTCATTTTCATGTTCAATTGACAGGCAGCATTTGCTGCCGCGCCCGCTGCCATTCGCCCCCGACAGTCCTTATCAATATCGGCAGCGCGGCGCGCGATCGACAAGTGTCTCAGCAGCGACAGCGACAGCGACAGAGACGTCGACGTCGGCGTCTACAGCCGGCTGAATATCTTTTTGAAATACTCTTGCTGCGGGCTTAGTGAAAATGTCATCATGCTTGGTATGTACTCACACAAAAGCGACTTTGTATTTGTAAACTTAAGATCTGTAAATTATTTGAAAACGATCTTATGAGGGCAAAATTCATATTTTATTAACCCTTAATAATATTTTGTATCTATTTTTTGTTTAATGAAAAAAAAAACTTCAATAATAATACAACATAAACCAATTAGTTCTACAAACATTGTTTAATATGGAGTCTAAAAGATCTTTAACTGTTCTTTAAGTAAATATTTATATATATTAATTTATGTTTCTAAAACTATACATATATTTTTTTTATGTTTTCTTGAGTTTCTTAGAGTAGAAATTTTAAAACGAAATGTATTTTTGTTGAACGTTAACTTAAAACTGATAGACTTTTGCAGCGCCAGGTAAGTTAAGATTATTTTGTTAAAGAATTTCTCAGCACAACTGTTATGGAGTCAAAGCAATACGACAAAGTTCTGTTCTCTACTTCCCCGCCTTGTCATAAGCATTCCATTGATACATGTTTTTGAAAAATGTAGTTCATCTTATTTTGAGAGCACTTTCGTTTGTTCCGTTCACTAAGTGTCCATATTTGTATCTTAGTTATAGAATATGCTTTTTAAAAAGGCAGATTTCGAAAAATTATATCACAATCTACATATCTTAGCTTTACAGGGTATGTCTTAGTTTGAGGACACTTTTGTTTCTGCAGCAAGTAGAATTTTCCCAATTTTATCTTAATTTCAATTGTTCTTGAAAAACTATTTCTAATATTTTTTTAAATATGTGATACTCAAAAATTGTATAACAATCTACATAGCGTTCAATTTACAGGGTATTTCTTATATTAACACCTTTGTTCGCAATCTTTTTTCAATTTTCATAATATGTATGTAACTTACAAATTAATCTACATAATTGATTTACAGGGTATTTCGTAGGAAAGTCAAAATATTTCATTTGAAAATTTCGATTCTGCATATTTTATTTACAGGGTATTTCACCTAACGCAGTTTTCATAATGTAATTTAAAACTGTATACCAATCGACATATTCTGGCAATATACAGGGTATATTTGGGCTAAGCATCAACATCTCTGATATCAACAACTTCTGTTTTATGCCTCTCATGCTCTTAAACAACTTGTGCTTCATTTACATTTTCATAAATTTACAGGGTATCATTGGGGTCGAGCTGGTTTGAGTTTCGCAGCTGTTAGCTACTACGCTCATGTAAGATAAACTTTGAACAATTACCGTTCGATTTCATAATTTTAAGCAACCTGACGTTGTATACATATTGGATTTTGCAGGTGCTATAAAAACAGTTGTTCGTGCTTTTGATAAAACCCGAGCACTGTGAGAACGTTATCTTTGAAAACTTCCTGAATTTATATATATTTATATATATATATTTTTTTATACATGTATTTTATTATTATTGAATTTGCCAGGCGCTGCGAGACGTGCGTTTTGTGTTCAGAGAGAGGCAAACAAAGATTTCGTTAGCCAAGAGTTACTTTAGCCCATTTACACGTATTAGCTTGTATATATATAGTATATATTTAGTATATATAGTATATATATGGAATATAACTGGGTACGCGTATTCGTGTTGTGTAGTCATAGGGCAAAGTCTTTGCACTTGATTCGATTTGTTGTCATCGGGTTCGACGTCTATGTAAACTCTGTTCTCCTTCTTCTACTTGTTGTTGTTGTTGTTGTTGCTTTTCTTTGTTTTAAAAAATGTGTACAAGTATTTGTATGTTTTGAGTTTAGTTGTCGAGTGTGCTAAATTTGTTGCTGTTGTTGTTGCTGACGCTTTATCGAACTTCTGTTTTGCTGTTGTTAATGAGTATTTAAATATGTTAAAAGATAACACACATATTCACAGCTCAATTTGTATGGCCTGTTGCATACATTCGAATACTTTTTGCATTCATTTCATTCAAGAGCTGGCCACGATTACAATTGGTTGCCCTTATCGCTGATTCAGACTGTAGATCCCTAGATCCAATGGGTAGAGCGGCCGAAAAGCAGCTCATTTATTCAAATACTGCAATAAGTCAAAGATTTTGAAATTGAATAAACCCTTTTTTCTTTGAATATATATAACAAATATTCAAGTCATAATTTTGCCAATATATTACAAAGGAAATATAAGGTAAACATATAAAAAAAAGAGTCTAAAATGTTTTAAGCATGTCTATTTTTTGCACAAATATTTTCTGAAACGATTTTTAAGTTTTAATTTTTTACTTAGTATAATAATACTACTTATAATAATAATATAAAAATATTTTTCATTTTTATTAGACAAAAACTTAAAATTTTTGTTATTTTTATTTTAAAACTTCAATTATTTTATTTATATATATTTCTTTTACTTTAAAAATATTTACTATATTTACGTGTAGGTATATATATCAAAAAAAAAAAATAGTTGTTAAACAACTTCTTAAAAAAACAGCTAATAAGCACATATATCGAAATAGCACTGCGAATTTAAGGGCTTTCATATATAGCTGATGACATATGAAGCTAGAAAGTCAAAGTATTTGGAGAAAAAGGCAGTGAATACATTTAAGTGCGTATTATTAGAATAAGACTTAGTTAAATAGAAGCTCAGCATGTGCTCCAGTTTAGATACCCCAGCTAACTATGCCAAATACAAATGCTGCGCGATTCCTTCCGTATTACGTGTTCCACATAGCGCTCTGACTTATGGAACTCTCTCGGCACAGACGATTGTACTTTGCACAGGCCAGCGATTTCTTCCATTCATAAAGAAAACACTCGCGAGTAATTAAATTCTTCAGCTGCTCAACTCTCAACTCTTGGGCTATTAACGCGAGCCACTCGGATATCGTGTGATGTACTTTGGATTGACACCGCGACTTGGGCACCATTAAAAGATAATGAGGAACTATTACAGGGTGTTGTTGGCACGCATATAGAGTAAATGAGTGTGCCTTACAAATTACAAGCACAAGTGTTTGATCAATGACTTAACATTGTGTAAATCAAGTGGATCGAACAAAACTTTGAACGGCACCGCTCGATGACGCCATAAAGAATCTTTGAACAATAGGTTGAATGCTCTATGGCCCAAGCTGGGTATTACATGGCACCTTGACTTATATATTGAATGGGGCTGATGCGGCACACCTCAAACCAAGTCAAATAAACTGAACGGATGTGCAGTTTTTGTTTCTTTGGGGAAAACCCATGAGTAATACTCGTGCAGGCTGGGCTCAAAAACGCATCAGGACTGAGGGCTTTGTAAAACCGGAAGGCAACAGCTTATCTATAGTTTTTTTTTTCAGCTATATACATAGGTAAGACTCCTTTTCCTTACTGTTCAAAGGACTGAGTGAAAGGTGATCATAAAAAAGTCCTTCCCAAATGGACGAACAACTGTTGCAAGCAGCTTTGCTCTCAATCCATCTTTTTCTCCAAAATCAAAATTCTTCTCGCCTAATCAACCTTCCATAGTTTGGATTGGCTCCTACGAGGCACCAACGCGATTCTTAATCTGCTTCCGGTCTCTGCTAGCCATACACGATCATGTAATCACACCTCTCTCTCTCTTCCTCTATGGACTATAAATGTATTGGAAGAATTGCCTTCTGCCGCCGTAAGCACATGACTAGTTGACCTTAAAAAGGTTAAACAGATGAACTGCAGTTATACGTGACATTTTGTTACTCATGCATACATAAGTGTAATTAAGCTATGAGACGGTCAGTCACGGCCATACTTGCGGTTTATATGACTTACATCATGAATAAATTGTATGCATATATAGTTCAATGATAAGTAGCTCAAGTTTATTTTGGCAAATAATTGTCGCAGAGATCTGTTTGAAATGATATATTATAATTACGTATACGCAATGCAAATACTCCTTGGACATGAAATTATAATATATATATTATATTATAATGTATGTATATACACCGCTTGGACAATCGCTTACATAATATGGTTAGTTATCAATCAACAAGCTATTAGGCTATCTTTATGGTACACGTTTCGGTCAATTTTTGCGAGGCATTCGTTTCGGTTTTTTTATGGTAGCAATAATTTAGATAAGTGACAAGGCGACATTGGCTGATAAAGACGTTTAAAAATAAGCAACACCAAATGTATCTAGCTTCTTGCATTGTTGCACAAATGCGAAATTGTGCAGAATTGCTTTGAGTCAAGAGCAAAAGCGTTGAACTTCAGCCAAATGCCCTTGGGGCAAGTTAATGAAGTGAAAGATAGCTAAGAATTTCATAATCAGCAACATTGTCTTAGCATACCAAAACCGTTAACGCCCCCTTATCAGTGGGTGGCAAACCTGTTCCAGCTCGCCAAAGTCCACAGTAGAAAAGCCCCCCCAGTAGCTGCACTTTATTGATTGATTAAACACGGCTGATAGCTTCCTATCGCATTGCTAATGAAACATATAATTGCTAGTTTATTGCAGAAACCAAAGCAAAACTTGAAACAAAAGCAAAAGCTGAAAAAGTCAAACAAAAAGAAAGAAAACAAATAAAAAGCTCGTTACGGACACAGCGGCTTTCAATTACTCTAACCAAGCAAATTTGGTAAATGCTTGTAAATAAATTATCAAATTATTATTAATAATTATATTTCACTACTTTTTAGTCTGCCATAGTAAATGGTAAACGTATTTTCTATTAATTACATACTTATTAACATAAAAATGATAATTATAATGATAAGCGCATTGAATCTCGCCTATTGCCCGCGTTACAAATTCAAAAAGCTGCCAAGCGAAGCTGAAGCAAAGACAAATCAAGCACATAAACAAAAAGCGCTTGGCAGAACTTTGAAAGCTTGCATTTTGAAGCAAAGCTTTGCCTTGCACAAGTTGGCAGCGCCCAGCGCAAAGAGCGCTTCAGCAAGCAAAAGCTTTTACTGTCATTATTGAAGTGTAGTTGTGCTGGCATTTGTTGTTGTTGTTGTTGTTATTGTATGTATCTCTTTTTGCATTTGTGCTGCTGCCGTTTGCTGCTTTTACTTAGTTTGTCAAGCCTGACTTGGCCAGTTAATTAATTTCATAAGCTCGCGCTCGTGAGCTTCCAACTCAGAGACGTTTTAGCCGCGCTGCCAATTGGACGTCGTTTGTCGCGCTCGCATCTACACAGCATATCCACATAGATATCTTCATTGTTAGCATTTGCGATAAGTCGCCGCCTTGCCACGCCACGCCGCGTCCTGCCCAAAAGCCAAAAGCCGCAGCCTTTGTACACACAATTGCTCTATTTGTGTGAGTCTGCACTGTGTGTGTGTGCGCGCATGTGTGTGTGTGTGTGTTGAGCTTGCAAAATCTGTGTAAAGTGAAACGTGAAAACTCTTTTTTTTGGCCCATTGCCAAATTTTGTGCATTTATTTTTAATATTCAAGTGAAACAGTGTGAATTTTAAGCAATTGTTACGGTAAGTGCCAGTAGCTGCTTTTTGTTGTTGTTGCTGTTGTTGTTGTTGTTGTTAGTTATGCGCATGCGCGGCAGCGTTGACACACTTTCTGCCTTTGCCTGCCACAACGGGCAGCCATAAGTCTTGCCTGGCATTCAAGTGCCGCTCCAGCGGATTGGCAATAAAAACAATTACCACTTGCCGCCTGCAGCATTTCGTCAGCGATTCCATCTAGCTGCCCATTCATAATCGGCCCGATCAGCTGCTGCTACAACTTTCAGCTTCCAGTCATTTACAATGTAGTTGGATATAAATTGATTGCCGCTTCTTCTTATCCATATCTGCGGAGCCGTCGATAATTACAGTGAGAATTGTTAAAAGGCCTTTAAAATTAAAGCTCGAAAATACTTTTATAATCAGTTTCACTTTCTACTCCAACAAAAGTAGGAAAAAGTTAGAAATTTGGAGTGCAAACTTAATTACAAACCTTAATTTTTATTATGGCATTTTATTTCCTACTTTAAATCGAATATATTAACTGCAATGATCCGGTTTTTTACGACGATTTAATTGGCTCGCTTTTATTTCATTATTTAAAATAATTAAATTTTTTTTATCTACTGACAATTTTAATTAATTTTAAGTGCTTTAGAAATTATTTTAAATAACAAAAATGTATTCATTTAATTTATTAGGCGAGCCAATTTCGTTGTCTTCTATATTCCTTGTTCATATTTCTGTAAAGCCCTATTAAATATCGTTCTAATCTTTTCTGTATTTCTTAAAAGCACTTTAAAAGATTTTTAATGCTTGCAATTTATCACGTCAAAATTGTTATTCGCATTAGTCTGAGAAAGTTTTGCATGAAGTGCTTCAATTTAAAAGCTGCAATAGAATAAAGTTATGTAGAATCTCGAGTTTTAACATCTAGGGTTTGAACCGGTGTCCCTTATTGACTCAACTGCTTAAGAAACTCATTTCCCATACTTTTTATTTTTTATAGACAGAATCTATATTTCTCAAAGATACACCAAGAATAGCAACTATATATAGCAACATATGTTGTGATCGTCAGATATCGTGTGTGAAGTTGGACTTTATTTGGTATTTGTAGCATAATTTAAATGTACATTAACTGTGTGTTGTCCCTTTGTCAAAGTGTCTGAAGGTTGTTGAGCTTGACACGCACTGATTTTGATTGCATACAATTTGCAGTTGTGCGAAGTACTCAGTGAGACTCGCACTTGTTTACCTTATGTGTTGTGTTAATGCTGATTCATGGGATTTACGTACGCTGGCCTTATAAATATTACAGACAGTGGCCAGCGATCGAGCATTGTGCTAATGACACCAAAACACATGCCGATAGACGAAAGGCATGCTTGATAGGCTTGTGCCTCAATTTGTGTTTGTCTAACCAATTTTAGACTCTTTATACACTATCAACTGCTGAAAAACTGCGACCTTGCTGACGACTGCGTATTGAATAGGCCAACATGCAGTCAACATCTGAGTACTATAAAAAAAAAAGCGCCAAAAACTGAACAGTCCAACTGGAAACCAGTTAAACATCTTTAACAGCCGCTATACTTCAGTTATGTATGCATACATAGTTTCTTGTTACTGTTCGTGTATTTGGCCAAAAAGTTAATTTGTCAGGTGTGGGCTGATATATAGCGAAAAATATAAAAAAATAGAAAAAAAATAAAAGAGCATAAAAAGCGAACAAAAGCCGCTTTTGAATTTTGGCATTTGCCTAGGCGAAAAATCAGATGCGTGTGCCAATCTGTACTTGAGCCGATGGCAAGTTGTTTTGCCAATATATATATAAATATATATAGTATATCGATGCCAACGTTTGGCAGTTTGAATATCAAAACCGGCTCTGCTTGATTCTAGAGCACGATTTCTAGGCCGACACAACGTTTGATATATGCAATTACATTTTTTTACATATGCAAATTCCTCAGCAATTTCAAGTGGTAAACACTTATGGGAAGTGTTTGCAAGTCCAACATTTCAAAAGGTGGCGGGTTCAAAGTGGTCAGTTTCTTGTTTCCCAGAAACAGAAAATTTTGCCATTCAACAACTCTTTTTCGACCAGCTATTGCTATTATGCTATATATGTAATATAGAAGTGCGATATTGATAAGGAAGGCAGCATAGTTCAACTAATTATTGCCAGATTCGGTTCAAGATATAAGATAGCATAATAAACAATTAAGTTGTTCGTACAAGAACAGAGGAATATGGCCTTAACAACGCGACTGTTGATGCTCTTCTAGAATATAAAAACTTTATTTACATCGAAAATGACTCCCTCTATATTTCTTGAGGGTCCCTGATTTTAAACTTTATTCACGCATTTTTGCCATCTAAAAATAGGCTGAAAATGAATTCTTCAAGATTAGCTAAAAATTTGTCTATTCAATTTTATTGAAACGTTAAATAAACAAATAGAGTTCCGGCACTTGCACTTCTATAAAGAGCATTTATAGTGGATTTGGTGTTTAACTCAAATAACTCAGTTTTTCGCACTTGCATTTTCTCCGAAATTTTCATTCTCTCTTCTTCTTCCCGCCATGGTCACTTCTCTTGTGACCGCATCAGCCTTCGCTTATTATTTTTTAAATTTACGTACGTGATGTTTTCAGGGATGAAATTTTTTGCCTTTCATTCGAATGGAAATTTTTATGGACAGAAACTTGCCTAGTTAGTTGTCAAATCAACGCCTTTAGTCTTAGGCTATAATCAATTAGAAAAATGTTGCTAATCATTTGTTGCATTTGTCTTGTGTATTTGATGATATCATGCATACTTTCAAATAAAGCACTTAAAAATCAACAGTTTTTATAGTTTTGAAATTTTAAATAAACAATAATGCTAAAATTAACAGTTGACAAAGTTCTTACAATATTGAAAGAGTCAACTTTCGAAGCGATTTACGTAACAATATTGAATTAAATAATAATATTTTCCACACTTAAGGCTTAGAGTCAATATAATTTCCATTGATTTCTGGCCTTTGTAATATCGGATACTGCAATCGCGTTCAAAGGTCTGTTATCGTTAGGCCCGACATATAATTGCCACAATTTGCATTTTGTGTTGTCATTTCAAATTAATTGTAATTATGAATAATAGCCAGGTGCTAATAATATTATTATTATAATAGAAAAGCCACTTTCATGATTTGCATGAAATGTGTGTTATATTATTAATGTGTATATATTATTTGTATATAGACAGGTTATAATATACACCTCCGTTATGAGCATTACTCATCATCAGTCTTGCTGTTTGGCATATCCAGAATCTTCAGTTCTGTTCACAGTAATACTTGCTGTTCTAACACGTTTCTAACACATTGTTATTGTTATTTCAATTAGCTCGTTACGATCTTATGAATGATCATCGGTGGGGCGGGGCGCGTGCAGTTCGCACATGGTTTACGATTATAACTACAACTAAAACTACGACTACGACTACAACCACAACCACGACTGTGTTGTATGCTTATAGAATTTATGCACATTTTCAAGTCATCATCGCCAAATGCATGTGCTATTTTTTCTCTGCTTATACCCTGTACCCATTGGAAATGGATAAAACAAGCCATGCTCGTCTGTGCATCCATCAGTCTGTCCACGTTGCTTTCAGAAACTTTAAATTAGGGTTCTCTTTGTAGCATGAGTTTGTTTCCGATAACCGATAACCAATAAGGAATCGATATCGAAATCTAACTCACAGTTATTGTGTATGCAGAAGCAGATACAGGGTATCCCCTAGTCAAACATTCCCGAATAAAGCACTCTTGTTTTTTCATACATTTCAGACAACAAGTGCTGTGTCATCTGGTCTGGGGTCTATAAGATTCTGTAAAAACAGTAATTTGCATTTAATGGACGACTGCCTGATCAATTTTAGAGCTTGTTCATTTATGCGGATCACGCTATGTGTATTTCCATTTCTTTATGATTTTTAATAGATATCGAGTGCAGTTTGAATTTTATGAGTTTTTTTATTAAGTGCATTACCAAGCAGCTTTGATATTGTCAAGTTTGCTTTATGTACGAATTCAGTTTGCTTTATTTTCTCAAGTTTTATTTATTTTGTTTTGTTTTCGGAGCGCTAATCAGGCTTAAGCAACAAGAATAGCCAATTATCTGGCGGGTACTTTAAAGCTATTGTACTTAGACGATAATCGCTTGTGCAAATGTATTTATACTTTAACGATATTTCAATACATATATATATATAGACCGATTAAACATTTCTCCTATATGTACAAAGGGTCGCCCTCAAACTGAAATACATGCAATACGACTGACTCTATATAAAGACTCTTAAATGCAATATGGTTGATTAGAGATGGGCTCGTGAGCGATGATTCGCTTTTTGTGTGTGAGCCAGAGTCCCTATAAAATAGTCTTCTATAATTACTTATCCCCATTGCTATAGAAATTTACACACATTTTGAAATTTTCTTAGACCTTTTGTTATATTAACTTTCGTCTCATATGCGAACCTTTCTTTTATGTTGGCGTAAACAGAAATTGTAAGAATTGGCAGTTGTTTTAAGCTTATTCAAGGCCACACATTTTCGGGTAAACCTTACAAAAACGAACAATCACATTCAAAAGCGAACCGAAAAATGAATGTGGAAGGTCGTTAAGATTGCTGTTAAGGAAAGGTGGGCAGAAGTTGAGATTCTTCTCTCAGCTTATTATTATACAATATTTATTATGCATTTAATTTAAAATCGACCTCGTGCGTCTTAACTATTTTGCAGATGCTGAATGTGGGTCAAATTTGTTTTAAAATTTGTATCTTTATTATTAAATACATATATTTTAATTGACTCCATGGGAAACTTGTATATTTGTGATACCGTCCTCACATAGTTTTTAAACATGTTCATTCCAAATGTATTCAAAGTTGATCTGGTCTGAAAATGGGTTTTCCTACAAGAAATTAAAAAAGTATCTATATTCCATTTTATGGATTCTATAAATGGTAATAAATTTTTTTTAGAATTTTTTGATATAATATATAAATTTAATAAAAATAAAGTTAGTATAAAAGTTAAATTTGTTTCTGCTCGATATTTATGTATACACACACATCCCTAATTTCTATTGCGACTTGCGATACCAGTTATCAGCATTAAAATAATATTTCATATTTGCCAGTTAGCCAGCGACTACTGTTGATTAAACGACTGTTTATTGATGGGCAGCTACTTAATTGCAGTTGAGCTAGAAAGTTCCCGGCAGCCAGTCGAGAACGACTCGCCTCATTTGAGTTGCAATTTAACAACAAATTATCCTAAGTGAGGTCAGTTGTATGTGACAACAGAATATATACATATTTATTGCTATATACACTTTATTATTATTCATTGTGGAGCTGTGCAATAAGTCGCATATGTAACGTACGTATATATCGAGTAGGGTAAATTGCCCAATTAAAGCTCATAAATAAATAAAGTGATCTGATTTCCTGTGGACCTTGATTGGGTCTGGTTGGTCATTGTTTATTTTCTTACGTATATAGCGAAATGAAGACTGCACCTTAAGTGGATATAACCTTGATAAAGATGACACAGGTTTTAGTTCAATGCTAATGGGAGTTTTGGCTAATGAACTTTGAATAGTGAGAAGCGCAAAGAAGGGCGTTCAGCATTATATATTTCATTTGTTTTAAAATATAGGAAATAATTTAGTGAATGATTTACACTTTTCTTATTTACAATAATAGCAGAACGTCTAAATTCAAATCCTTTCTTTGAGTCAATAACAAAGTTCCCTTCTTTAGATATATTAGTATATTCAATTTTTTCACTATATTATTATACTATGTTTTTTTGTGGATATTCTATTTTAAATATTTATATTCCTTATTTGTTTTGATAGAATGCTTCAAAATCTTTTCATAATTCATTCTTTGTTTTAGGCGGCTTCTTTTCATCAATGATTAGCAAATCTATAAAATGTTTTCAAGTTTGGTTTTGTTTGACTTTGTCTCCATTTACTTGTTGATTTCGTTTTGTTGTTTTTCCTTTGTTTTTATTATCGATTGTTGCAATATTCAAGATCTTTGCTAAGCTAATCAGATTTTATTATGTGACACATAGATGGCATTATAGTTTTGTTTCATATGATCGATACAAAAACAGTCTCACATTCGTAAGGGAGACGAATGGATCCACTATATTATTTTGCTGTAGTTATATATTCCAATAGATTTATCAGATTTATTGAACATAACTTTTGACAAGGGTTCGGTTTAAGTTTTTTATGATATTTATTTTGTAGCTGTTTTTTGAACCCTATTTGAAGTAACTTTTTCTTATTGTACTTTTCTTCAAGATCACAACAGATTGTTTAAAGATTTAAATTGGCTGATTATATTTTCAAAGAGTTGACAGCTTAATTCCTTAAAATAGGCTCACCCTTATGTAATGCCTTGATCAATTTAGTTTTGTTTTCTATAACGGGGTATCATTATCTTAATTTTTGTGCCAACATTTTGTAATTGACGTGACACTTTGCATGTGGCTAATTGGGAATCATTTTGCTGCCACGATCCACAATTCATATTAGCTGCACGCTGCTTTACTATATTATTTATTTATACTCTTTTTACGCTGCTCGATTCGAGTACTTTACTTTACTTAACAGAAGGTCCAAAACAAAATGTATGCGCATAACATTATGGGCTGTTGAACTCGGGACAAAGTAAACCCAAATATAATGCCCAAAAAAAAAAAAAAAACAAAAAGAGAAAAGGAGAAAAAAAAACCTGCAAACAACCAAAGCCAAGTTGCAAAAGGTTTTTTATTCGAAAATATCTGGAGTTTTTGTGTGCCGAACAAACTGAAAGCCCGACATGCACGTTGCCTGAATAGTAAAGCAGAAATCAGTTTATATCTAATGGTTTCTATTGACGATTTCAATGAGTATTTAAAATTTAATATTGAGTCGGTTTTAGCTCTGCTCTGGCCTTGACTTTTACCTTGAAAATGTCGCACACAAATAGACTAACTAATTGCTCTTTGGCCGAGTCGTAAAACGGCTTTTGGAACAGTTAACATACGTTTGATGGGTGCTTCGTGGCGGCTAGCTAGATCTCCCTCTCGCTCTCTCAGTCTCTCTCTCTATCTCTCGTTGTACCCCTCTCTCTGCTTTGGGTCAAGTGTGGAGCATGTTTCGCTACGTCATGCTTAGTCAAGTTGGGCCTGGTTTTATTAGCCAAGTCGTTGCCAAGTCGTCTACGAATAGTCAAAAATAGCCGCAACAATAAGCATAAAAAAAATTATATACACAAGCCGCAGCTTAAATACTCTTAAAATATAATGGAAAAAATTAAACTAAGGCAGTCAGCAATTAATATAAATTGCAAACATATTAAGAGCATAGTAGAAATATCAAAGTAGAGATTGGTATTTTTAGACTTTACTTCATTAAACACTCTATAATTAAAGAGTTATACATCCAATTTATAATATATGGAAAATTTAGAATTTTGTACATGTGCATAAGAACTCCATTTTGACTTAAGAAGTGTCTAAAATATAATAGAATTATTGAATTATAATTTATCCGAGTTTACTTTGTAGTGCTTTTAACCATTGTCTTGAGGGGTCTCTTTTCCTTTACGGTTTTCGAGTGCTGTCTGTTAAACAACATTATCAATTTTCACTCTGTTAAATGCGAATGTTAACAGTATGTTAAGCACAAGGTCAAGTTTGCATACGTACTTTGTTGTATACGTAGATTATATATATAAAGATTATATATATATGAGAAGGGCTATTATAAGTTTTTTTAGACTGACAAACTTTGTTATAAAATCAACTTACTCTTAGTTAGGGTATTTACATAAACCTTAGCGGTTTTCGGCGTGCGGCATGCGGCGTGCGGCTTGTGACGTTGTGTGACCAGTTTTGGTAACATTGTCTACATCTCGCCCTAGCACCCTCTCTCGGCTCTCAGTCTGCCGCTCTTGGCCACTGTCTGTATTCGTGTGTGCGTGTTTTGTCGGCTTCGTCTTCCGCTGCGGGCTTGTTAATGAAGTTCAGCATTGAGTCATGTTTGAGCATTGGGCCAAGGCATTGAACCACTGCGCTAGGGCGGAAATAACCCAGTTGTGTCAAGCACTTTGGCTACAAAAACTTTTGAGCTTATTGAATATACTTTCATTCTCGATCGCAGCTCCAAGTAGTCAAGATGGGCAAAGCGGAGTGCATTAGCTACGATGACAATCAGCTGCCATATATTGACCTGGGCAGCGCCCAGATACGCATGGAAAAGGAGCAGGCGCCCGACTGGGCCCTGAAGAAGGCACAAGATGAGCTGCGCGAGCTGCCCGGCATCAAGGAGCAGGCCATTAAGGAGCTCAGGGAGCTCATACAAAGTGAGTAGCCGCTGTTGCCCAGGCCAAGCTATTGTTTATTTACTTTGAATATTTTCTCACTTCTAATAGATGAAAAGTACCTACACTTGCCACTGGATGATGAGTACATGATGATGTTTCTGCGCCCTTGCCACTATTATCCCGAGAGTGCTCTCAAGCGCGTAAGTTTTAAGCATTTTCTAGATTAAAGAAATCTGGACTGACTGATATAGTTAATTTCGCTTGCTTTATTTTACAGCTCAAGAATTTCTACAACATGAAACTGAAGTATGGCATTGCCTGTGAGAACATTGTGCCCGCCAAGCTGCGCAATGTGTTTGAGGGTGAAATCTTGAACCTGCTGCCCAACAGGGATCAGCATGGTCGTCGTCTACTCGTCCTCGAAGCGGGCAGTAAGTAACAAAACGACCCTTAAAAATATGTGCAAGCGTGTGCCTAATCTCTCGACCTTAATAGAGAAATGGAAGCCATCAAAGGTGCCGCTGCCGGATCTGTTTCGTGGCATACAGCTGACCGTGCTGGGCTCCATGGTGGAGCCATTTTCACAAATCTGTGGCGCCGTTGTCATAATTGATATGGAAGGTAATAAAGCAAAGCCGGCCATAAAGTGCGTTGGTCAAGTTTAATATGATGTGCACTTTGCTTTACGACCGGACGAAGCATTAACAATAACGTCGTGTCTATTGTTACAGGTCTACCTTTGAGCCACATAACACAGTTCACACCATCGTTTGCCGCCATGCTGTTGGATTATGTGCAGGAGTGCATCTGCATGCGCCTGAAGGGTGTTCACATTGTGAATAACTCGTACATATTCAATATGCTGTTTGCCATATTCAAGCCCTTCATTCGCGAGAAGCTGCGCAAGCGCGTAAGTTAAATAATAATAAGCCTGCAACAGTACTTAATACTTAATTGACTTATTTGGCGCAGATCTTTTTCCACGGCAAGGACTGGAAGTCCTTAACCACGCACATTGATGCCGGCGCCCTGCCGCCCAAATATGGCGGCACGGCCACTTGGGAGCTGCCGCCTGGCAAGCTGTTGGGCGAGTTCTTTGAGTGCTACTCCAAGGATTACGAACGTAAGTAGCTTAAATATACTCATTAGCTCTTTGAAATAATATTGTTTTTTTGATTTTACAGAGGCCGACAGCTATGGCTACACTGAGGACTACAAAAAGTCAAAGAAATAATTTGGATAAGTCTTCCATACCTCATTTTTGTTTGATTTCTATCTTAAGTCTGTAAGTTGGGTCATTTGTGATATTGCTAATATTGTTGTACCATTGTAATTTGTAGTTATTTGCTCCAAAATTGTTTAAAGCTAAAGTGTTATTAAGTTCAAGTATGATCTGCGATACGAAACGCACACAACACGCTACATAGAGCAAAGACTTTACTAGGGTTTTTTTTCGTAAGGTATATTGTACTATATATTATAAGTAACTATGTTATGTACATATGTTTCTATGTGTAGCAATAAAATGTAAATTTTGTTACCTTTTATACTGATAAATACATCTTTTAAACTTTGAAATAAGGCAAGCAAATATATGTAATATATGTAGGCTATTGAATGCAAAGCAAGCAGTCAGTGTGTAAGCTGTAGTTATATCCCTAGACAGAAATAGAAATCTTAAATTATTGCTAACTTAAATAGAACAGCCAATACAGTTTAAGAGTCACTGAATAGTTCCCAAGCAGTTCATTAAGCACAAATTGACAAGCAGCGCACACAAGCACTCTGGCTAAGCAGTGTGTGTAAGCAGTCGCTCGTGGTAGATATATAACAAATTCTCTTAAAGATCTTTGATAATTAGTTTTAAAACCGACCTGACGGTAATTTAAAGCCGTTGAGGGCGAAATTTTCCAAATCGCTGAAACACATAATCATTTAGTTCTTATGTAGCTTTGAAAGTAAGTTTAAAACCAATCGGACTAAACCTTAAAACAACAATAATGTTGCCAGATTTAGAAGCCTAGCCTCGTGAAAATCGGATGAGATTTGGCCAAGTTTTGGTGGTAGGAAATTTCGTCCTATGTCCATATAAAATATTTTTACATTAATTTTTACCACGAATAATGTTGTGTATATTTTGGAGTGTGTGTGTTAGTGTATGCATGCATGTGTGTGTGCATTTATAAATATATACATATGTATAAACATATATGGTTCCCTTTTAATACCAAAAGCAAGTCAAGCTTACTTGTCGCTATGTTGCAAATTTAAATAAAACGAATTTCTACCAAGTGCTCTCCTCCTCGATTCTCAAGAATTCATGTAGGCTCGGCAGTTTTTCATGCAAAGCTAGTAGTGTAGTATTTTTTTTTGGTATTTTTTTTGTGTTTTTTTTAGTGTTTTATTGTGTTAGTATGTACATAATATGTATGTATGTATGTACATAATATGTATATATGTATTTACATAATATGAATATATGTATGTACATAATAAGTATATATGTATGTATGTACGTATGTACGTATGTACGTATGTACGTATGTACGTATGTATGTACGTATGTATGTATGTATGTATGTATGTATGTACGTATGTATGTTTGTATGTATGTATGTATGTATGTATGTATGTATGTATGTATGTATGTATATATGTATGTATGTATGAATGTATGTATGTATGTATGTATGTATGTATGTATGTATGTATGTATGTATGTATGTATGTATGTATGTATGTATGTATGTATGTATGTATGTATGTATGTATGTATGTATGTATGTATGTATGTATGTATGTATGTATGTGTGTATGTATGTATGTATATATGTATGTATGTATGTATGCATGTATGAAAATGTTGGATGGAATTTCCCGATTGCCCGTCTAAACTTGCACCTTGATCATATAAGGTAACTAACAAATATCACAACTTTTTCGACAACTGTCAATGATTAGAAGAAAAAATGCAATTAGCAAACCACTTAAACAAAGCTAAGTGGAATTAAACCACACATGTTTGTATATAAAATGTTTAATTCGATATTGAGCTTTTACATATAAAAACATTCCTATGATTTTTAGAAAATAATTTTATCAAAATTCTCTGTGTTCTAGTGTCTTAACATTTCAAATACAATTCTAAAACTATATATATTTATTAAGATGTAGAAAGAGTATTCGTTAGCTATGCAATATGCCATGCCATGGCATTCATACAACTCTCCCCGCAGCTATATAATCTTTGGCATTGCCACCTATGCATGTATGTACTCCGGAATGAGGAGCTGTATCCAAACAGGATGAGGGACATATTTATATATATGCTTATACATATATTTATATAATATGCATGTTTTTCCTACACTAACTGACTATTAACTATGATAAAGCACTAGGACGGCTAGTTGATCCTGTTAACTCCGTTAGTCCTGTTTGCCGTCCGCCGTCTCGCTGAGGGCTGTTGAGGCAGTGGCCATACTATCACCTGTCTGCGACTTGGACATCAGCACAGTGGCCTTGCGATTCCGTTCCAGCAGCGGCGAACTGTCCGGCGTGGCGCCAGCGCTCTTCTCGCACACCAGCGTCGAGGCCTTGGACTTCAGCTCTTCGGCACTGGAGAACTGCGAGCGACTTTTGTAGTGTCCATTGCTTTTGTGCTGCATCTTCACGTCGTATTCACGTGTCTGGCACCAGGCGAGCAGTTGATGAACGGGCATCCAGAGCAGCATAATGAGACCCACGGCCAGGCACACACCCGCAAAGATATGGCCAGACAGCAGGACCAATGGCAAGAGCTTTAGCTGATCGGCCAAATCGGGCGTGATTCTCACCTTCTGCTCAAACCAGATCAACGGAAAGAAAATTCGTGGAATGTCCTGATACAATGCGATGCCCTCAATGGGCTCCACCAGCATGTTAACCTGGAAACGTGCTGCCACCTCAAGCGGGATGCCTGTGCTTGGCTCTACGACCATATAGAACTCGTGCTGCTCCTTATTGGGCTGCAGACCCTCCACCTGATCCACATAGAACGGATCGGCATTGTAGAAATGCGGATACGACATAAACACGGGTGAGCCGAAGCGGCAGGAACTGATATTCATTACGCCGGAGGGCACGCATTCGCCACCGCAGAAGCACAGATTCTCCGGATATATTGTGCCTGCAAGACAGATTATTTTTCGATAAGGCGCAAATAAATAACGATGCTCCCTGCAACAAAAGGACGGACTCTTGCTTGCTTTCAAGGCGACAGCTTTGTAAGACAGGTACGCATAAAAACAGACAGACGGATATACACCTGATAGCAAAATTGTAATACTGTCTACAAGGCTATTAAAAGAGTATTATTTGGCTGGCGCTTACCATTGTCAACGGAACGCGCACCGCCTGCGAACTTGTAGGCCTGCAATCCTTCGATTTCCTGTGTCTCCGCGTAGTCCAATGGCAGAGTACGGCACATGTCCGGCGTGAAGAGACCGACACTGCCGCCCGGTTGTGGCTGTTGCGGCTGAAATTCGCCGGCCGAGCCATTGGCCAGGCCGCAGTACGAGTCAAAGAAGCCCGTGTGCGTCTGATAGTTCCAGGAATGCATTTGACCCAGCTTGGCCAGATCGTCGACGCCAGTGAAGACATTAAAGACACCAGTTAGATCGGCACTGCCATTGCGCGTGTAGAACCAGCCGAACTTGTCGAAGGGCACCTTAACATCGTCCCCAAAAATGGGCATGGCCATGGCCACATCGATCATGGGATCACTGTAGCCAGTGAAGAGCATTTCGTCGACCGTTTTCGTGACATACATCTCCTGACCATAAAGCTTGAGGCCCACATCGACCATGCTCCGCTTGACGGGACTCCAATACTTGGCCGTGGCTGCCGCCGACTGCAAGAGCGGACAGTTAGCCCGGGTTAAATTGCTGCTGGACTGGGAATACGAACCAGGGCCACAGCATTGAGCGTGGTGATCTCATCGTCCAGGCTGCCCGCACTTCCGGCGGCATCAAAATAGTACAAGCTGCGGCGGCGATAGGTGACCGAGTTGTTCGATGGATGCCAGCTAATGTTTACCTTATCGGGCCTGTCTATGAAACGATAGGGGCCCAGCTGCTGTAAGATGGGCTTGCTGCTTAGATTGCCAAACTCTTCGGGATTTGTCCAGTTGTACAAGTATATATCCAAGTGCAGTTCCATTGGCGGCGTCTTCCAATTCTGATAGACGCGTGTGTCGGGCGCGAGCGCCATTTCCTGTACAAAGATCAAATCCCAATTGCCATTAATTGAAAATCTCAACAAGTGTGCATCAATTGAGGCGGCTCGTTTGAGCCAACGGCTCGACTCGACTCCGCTTGCTTTTAATTGGCGTTAAGCGAATGCAGCTGCAGCCGTAAACTTGAATTACCTTATGCTTGATCCAATTGAAGATATCCTCCCAGAACATGCCGTACACTATGCCAAATAGTCCAAGGCAAAACCCAAATAGGCCAATAATCAAACCCCGATTGCTTTTACGCCGCCACTGGCCGCTGTTCTGTGTGGGCATGGCTGTGCAGCTCCAAGGTGTCTTAAGGTGAATACAAAAATAAAAAAAAGGAAGCCATAGAGCATGAAATTTGAGCTTGTCAAATATGAAAACTTCTTGGTTGACCTGGAAAAAAATAGTGCTTATGCAACAGCAACAGAAGACGACGAGCTGTTAGTTCATACAAACTGATATCTGGACCTAACTCAACAAACGTGAAATAATCAACACTTAAAATGTGTATTTAACTAATCAACACTGACCTATATTGCATAGTTGCTATAGAAACAACTGAACAGAGCTCGATTTGTAAAATCATTTGCATTAACTGGCCTTTTTGCCTTTGCTTAATATAATAATACAATAATAGAAGCACAAGGGTATATATTATCGATCACTATATCTGACCGAGTTGTCATTTATTAATTTAGTCAACAGCAGAAAACTATGTTATATTCAGAGAAAGAATATTTCGCAAAATGAGTTTCTGAATGTACCAATTTTAAAGTCAGCAATGCCGTATGAAATCGGAATACTATATTATATGGCTTCTATGGGTAAATTGGCTGGATAGAAAGCTCTTGTAAGCCATATGCCTACTAGAGTATTTAGTGTTCGGCGTGATAAAGTGACGTTATTTTTTAAATAATGATTAACAATTATTTATTAATGAAAAACAACTCATTTAATTTGCTCAGTGAAAATAAATTGTAGCATACTTTATGGAAGATCTGCCCTCTGCCTAATACGTTGTGTCTTATTCAAGTTCAGCAAATGGATCTAAATTATATGCAAACGTATTGTAGGCGTGCATGCGGGCTAATAGATAGCTGGAGAGCTGTATAAGTAGGCATAAATTAAGTACATTTCCGATAGTTTTGCGACAATAATTGTAACACGTGACTTGTTCACACTCGTGTTAAGTAAATAGTCATACATTTGCATGCATATTTATTTCTATTGATAGAGTGTATGTCATATCAGTGTTGATAATTACGAAGCCGACTATGTGCGGCGCACATGCAAGCCGGCGTTTTTACTTTATATTTTTATAATCAATGCAACCTGATACGTATACGCTATATACGTATACGTAATATAGCTGTAAACTCTTTGAATTAGAATTGGTATTGTTGCTGTTTTGCAGTACAGCTACCCCAAACGATATCCGAGTCGGGCTGTCTGTGCAGAAACCAATTGAATTGCAGACCAGAGCGTCATCAGTCGGTGTGAATCAATTGCCAGCTGTTATTGATAAGCGTACTTTGAACCCGATAAGCAACAGCTGAAGAGACCCATGGCGCAACAGTGCACCCATAGATAGCACGAAAATCAAGGAAATGCTGCGAAATGCATTTCACTGCAATCTTATCAATGGGTCGCCGGGTCACAAAATATTCAACGTAATTGTTTCCTTAAAAATTCTCACGTAACGTGCCCTCAACAATTATCAACAATACAAATTGTTCAGATCGCATCATGTAAATATGCATGTATATATATATATACAACCATGTCTGTATTTGTCTGGGCGCTGTGCTCTGTGATATATTGCCATAATTGAGTCTATCAATTGACCCCGATGTGAGCTATGGTTGGGTCTTTGACACCTACGGTTCTCCCGCACCAAATGCCCGTACAAAAATATATATATAGGGAGCATCAGTTGATGAATGCATTCGTTTTGTCATGAATAAAGATGAACAAAAAAAGTTTGCCGGCATTTGGGCATTCTCTTCTTCATTTTTTTGTGGGTTCTACAAAATTTGATTGACACTTGTTGAATTATATTGGTAGAGTCTCTTCTGAATGCTCATTAAATTAGAATTCCAATCTACTCTCGACTCTTCTGTTAATTTTTATTTTTAATGTGTATTTAACTTAATTGAAATCAAGATCAATGCCCACGCACGAGACACAAAACACAAATATACTATATAAATATACAGATATAAGAGAACGTATTTTGACTAAAGTCGAAGCTTTCGCAAAGAATAATTGCTTTCAATTAGGCTCGTTTCTTCTTTTTTTTTTTTGCTGGGAGGCAATTCTCGCGCTGCGGCAAACATAAACTATTTTTCGTTATTAAATTAAGCATGTGATATTCCACTTTAATAATAAATCCAATCATTAAACGACAATGCAATACGAGCACAGATGCCTTTTTAAGGGGCGATCGCGAATCGAGTTGTAAACGCAAAAATTGACAACAAAGCGCTCGAATTAACCTCTGTGCGCTTTGCATGCGCATCAAAATTTTATAAATTTTACAAAATTCTACAAATTGATAGACACCCCTTATCATACTATATAACTACGCCGACATCACTTTACAAATATAATGCAAAGTGATAGATACTAAAGTATCTGCAGCGAGTCAGCTTGTATATTTTTATTTGTGCTCAACTGAGTACGCAGTGCCAAGGTTGGGGCAGGTTCTTCTGATCAAGTGACATTAGCTAATGTCACTTTATCATATATATAACTAGATATATATATTTATATTAACACACAAACTTAACTGAAATAGTTTGCAGTTGCTGAGTCAAAGTTGGGAACGCTTTAAAAAGTGATCTATCAAACTAGGTTTGAGTTTTACTTTTGCTTTAAATTCTATGAAATTCGTTTATTAACTATGTAAGAAATGGTAGCTGAGAGGCGAGAAACTTTGTCAATATTTGAGATGTTTTGAGTTTCATTTGAAGTTATTTTAAGTGAACTGTGAGCACATCATAAGTTCGTATATATCGTATCGTAAAATTGTTACAGCAAATTATTATAGCGAAAAATTAATAAAAATCTAAGTGAAAATGTAAACAAAGAAGAGAAAAATATTATTAATCGATTCAAGCAAGAGCCAGAAAATGAAACAGATAATAAAAATAAACAGTTAAGAGGGATTTCTTATTAAATAAACATTTTTGAAACTTTGAAATACACAATAATTTAGCTGACCAGCATTATTTAATACTCTTTTATAATAGACACTCGATTCGAATGGAATTTAAGTAGTTAGAGAGTAGAATATTGCGTAAAGAAGAGCTAGAAGAGTTGGTTAACGTACGTATACGTATTAGAAATTAAAAATTCATCGATTCAATTCATAATTGAGCAAATGAGTCAGTAGCAATTATTTTTGTTTCCATTGATCAAACCGAGCTGAACATGATATAGGAACTGATTAACACGTGTTTTTAATATACATATCAGTTACCGAGCGGAACCCGATGCCTACAATCGAAATACAAATGCTTGGAAGAGTTACAAGTGCAGCTTATTTACAATAGGCTCTATTCAAATTGAATTGATGCGCCATTCAACACTCAAATTGATATCCAGACTGAGATTCAGATACGGCTGACCACAAACAAATACATATATGCAATATGGCATTGTGGCATTGTGGCAACCGCAACGGCATAGACTTGACTCGAAAGATTTCGAGGCAACAACGCAATTTGCATTTGTTGTCGCCGCATTCGCAGTGAGTACTTATATTTACTATATCTTTGCACTTGCAGTGCTCGGTGAGATTTAGCCGTACGTTGCTTCCTGACCTATGCAATTGAATTTGTATATATTTAGCGGCCCGTTAATTCTCATTAAATGCATCTCAAACTCAAACAGTACGAATGTTCTGAGTGCCCTCTTAACATTTGTTTACACTGTCGAGTTTTTTGCTTGGCACGTGTGACAAACAGTTCAGAGCGTAGACTACTTTAAGTTAAAAAAAAAAAAAAAGAAGCGATTTAACAAACTCGAGTAGTTAGCCGCAACAATTAGGTGTTTGCGTTGACAAATTTATTTAAATCGGTTTCTAATTGGCACGCTAATTGAGAGAAAAAGGTCTGCAGCAACAGGTGCTGCTCAAACTATGGCAACTATTGCTCAATAGCTGAGAAAATCTTTAGAGTATATGTATTTTTACTGTTGCCATTGTTCGTCTGCCGACTTTTGGCTCAAGTTGAGTACCCTATCGACAGCTAGATTAACAGTTCGAGTACTTACTGCCTACATATTGAATATATACTACTTGTACTTGTGCCATTGTCCATCGTTTGTAATCTTAATAAGTCTGCGCGCGATTAAGCAATGACTTTTATTTTTATTTCTTTTCTTTCTTTAATTGGAAAGCTGGAAAACAGCTGGCAATTGTATTAAATCCTTGTGTCAATTTGACTTGTTGTTTGCCCAACAATAACTCACTCTTGCAGTATTTCCTGACGCGTGGCTGTAAGGATACGGGCTGTACGAGCTGTGCAGGCCACGGATACGACACGCGGCACGTTGATGCGAAACTGTGGATGGATGCGAATACGATCTAAATACTAAAAAAAAATGCGCTTGTGTACCGTTACTCGCCAACGCTTGATTACGACTGTGCGCGGCCCTCTCTGGCGGACGGGCAACTAACAGGGCTGCCGATGCCGCTGCCCCGACTTCGACTACGGCGTTTGTGTTCCTACTATGAGCTGTTCGGGCGGGCTGCTGCTGCTGATGAATGTTTGACGTGCGCCTGTACCTACATATGTACATATTTATGTGTGTATGTATGTATGCACATGAATATGCGCTCAATGAGTATTTGTGCGCGTATGTGTGTGTGTGTGTGTGTGTGTGCCAGCGTTAATTTGCGCTTCAGTTATTTGTCATTGAAATTTGAATTAAACTGCATTAAATTTCAAGTCAGTGCATGCACAACTGCGGCCCACAAGCTGTTCACAAAAAGCACAGCTTTAGCGCACAAAGCAGTTTACAGTGTAAAGCTACTCAAACTGTAGCTCAAAGCTGAGTTAACATGCAAGGTCCTGTCATACTCAAACTGTATACATATATCAGAGCTTCAAAGCAGTTTAACCTCTGATCAGCCCCAACCCAAACTGTAGAACAGATGCACGCAATATAAGTTTAAAATTTGTATTTAGCTTGGCTTTATATCGAAAAGCAAAATTCGCATTTGTAATCGTTGTTGTTCGGCAATCTAGAGCAATTTTACAGCGCCTTATCAACTGAACGTCCGATCCGACGCTTATTACACACACCCAAGTATATAGCATGTATTTGGTTCGCTTTGTATATAAGCTCCATTCCCATAATTTTGAGTGCATTTTGTATTTGAAAGGTGTATGTGGAAAAGTAAACAAATCATAAAAACGAACGATGTTGATAACAAATTGTCCAGGCCATATCAATGCGGCTAATCGAAGTGATTAGCGCTAAGTGAACAAATACTTACACGCGTACATACGTTCTAGTTCAATTTATTTATATGTTTGAATGTAACTAGTCCGCTGGTATTCAGCAATTTTGCATATTGCTCGACAATTGAGACAAGTTATCCACATGTGTACATACATATATGAAATGGCAATCACCACCCACGACGCTGGAAATGAGATTGGCACCAGCTGAGGCAATAAAACAATCAAATGTCGTTGCACTAAGCGACGTATTCGGCTTCTCTTATTGGATTATGCGAGAGTACGTGGTGACCAAATGTCGTGTCTATATGGATTACTAGTGCCACATATTAGTGGTGGATGGCGCCTGTCTACGATTATGCTTCACTGTGGCAATTAGCAAGTAGCGTGCGCCTTTCAAGCGAAATGCAAACTACAAACAAGTCAAAGTAGGACAACAGAGTTTGTCTCTTTCACACTTAACGGTTGGCGTTTTGAATTTTTGCTGCGCTGCTAGCTGCTGTGCAGCGTTTTAGGGGACTGCTTGCTAGCACTGCTTGCTCCCAGCAGTCTGTGCTTATCTTTGGTGTGAGCTGGCAATGTCATGCAACGGGTCTGGCAATGTGCCCGTTATATTTAAATGCTGTTCAACGGAAAGAGCATTATTTGCATGGCATTTTTATTTTATTGAACAATTCTGATAACAAGTTCTTTTAATAATATTGATTTTACAATTGTAGTCGAGTTACATATAGTCCGTAATATTGTTAGATTCAGAATCTTCAACGTGATGAGTGGAACGAAACTGTATAAGTATAATGAGGTAGCAGGTGGCAGCGCCAGTTATCTGAAGAGAGAAGCGAAAACTCAATTAGTGAGGAAATATTGAGCGTTACTCCAATACGAACCGTAAATATCAGTGTGCGATCCAATCGAAACAATCCTGCGGCAGTGAATCTCACCTTCCTGTGGGACAGCTGCAGGGACAGGCGAAATAGGCGATCCCGCAGCTCCGTTTCATCGGTTATGTTGAGTATCTTGTGAACAATGGCTGCGCTGAAGCTGCTATGTCGTATGGTGCTGCTGCTGGCCTCCACGATCAGAAATATGATCACAATGTACCACATCATTTGGGTCAGAAAGAAGGCAAAGAACTCGTCTGCCTCAAAGTAATCCAACCGTTTCGGATTCAACAGTGCCTCCAGTATATAAAAGTCGTCAAAGAGTATGAACAAAAATGATATAGCTATAATGCCGAGCAGCGGATACGTAAAATACTCCTCGATAGTGTGGCAAATGTCGCACAGCAGATTGTGTATGTTGGCCACCTGCTTGATGGCGTACTCTGGATTCTGGCGTATAATCGAGGTAACACTGTATCGCTGCATTGGTGTGCTGATCAAATTGCGTAGCCGGTGCGGATATCGCTGATGATTCACCACCGAGTGCATTGGCGAGAGCTCCAAGGCGCTGTTCAGTTCAATATGGGCATCCAGAATATCCTGTAGAATCTATAAACAATTTTTAATCAGCTGATGTGATTTGTGGCCTGAAACCTGCAGAGCATGTTCTATGCTACCAAGGCTCTGATATGTAGGGCTTTCACTTGTAAAGTCTACGCTGGTTTTGTCAATAGGTTCATAGCCCGGGAAGGCTTATGAGTTTGCTTATAAAATATATAAATTAGTGCATCTTCACATAACTTAAGCTTCTTAGCTCTACGATGTAATCTGTGCCTTAATAAACTTTTCAGTCAGCCAAGACAAACAATTTTATATATAGAGATTAGAATATATGTTACGTAATGCAAGCTTGTCAGATGTTGCTAATGGTTTATTTATGCAGTTTAGTAACGCATGTTATAATTCATAAAAGATCTTGTATTTAAAGCAGCTGCAATGGTAACTTCTTAGCTTTATAAAATGAAATATACGATTGCAGTTCTTTTGGCTTGTGGCCTCTTAGAAATTGTCTTGGGTCAGCGGCAGCACCGTAAGAATTGGAGTATTGTTTACGTTTTACTCTCTGTAAATCTGTTCTTTCTTCCGTTTAGCTCGATGTTTCAAGAAACCTTCACAGCATGGACTATGTTACGAGGGCTATGATAGGTGGTCCTACTATCCCCGAATAAATCAGTGCAGGATCTTCACTTATAATGGATGTCAGGGAAACGGTAATAGGTTCCAAACCCGTCAAATCTGCGAGAGATTTTGTAAGATATAGAACTCAAAAAATAAGGTGTTCGCATTTATATAGATCCTGATAACTTTTGTATCCTAAGACTGGCAGGTCGTAGTCTCTAACTATTATTCTTCATAATAAAGCTTAACATTATTTCAGTAAAACAATTTTAAGCCCTTCTTTTGTACTCGCTGACTTGATTATTTCCTCAAGAAATCGAGTAATATAGTTTTTTCTTATGAAATCGTCTTATTCATAGTCTGATCTAAATTAAATTTCGTGGCCTATGGATTTTCCAAAAATGCAAAGATCCTTTAAAATGTTGTTCAGATCGATCGGATGATAGCAGAAAAGTTTCAATCAAACACTTTTTTTCCGATTTTTCCACACGTGCGGGTGGAATTTGCCGAACCCAATAAGTCAATAAGTCAGTTCACAGCTTCCTAGCTTTAACAAGATGGGTTGTGAATTGATCATCAATCAGTCAGTCAATAAGTCAGTCAGTCAGTACAAGCAGTTTTATAAATAGGGATTCGGGGTTACGGTTGGAATTGCTGTAAATCAAAATTGGTTTATTAATGTAGCTTGTCAGGTATTGCTAATGGTTTATTTATGCAGTTTAGTAACGCCTGTTATAACTCTTAAAATATCTTGTATTTAAAGCAGCTGCAAGGGGAACTTCTTAACTTCATAAAATGAAATTCACGATTGCAGTTTTTTTTGCGTGTGCCCTCTTAGAAATTGTCTTGGGTCAGCGGCAGGACCGTAAGAATTGGAGTATTGTCTACGTTTTACTCTCTGTAAATCTGTTCTTCTTCTTTCAGCTCGCTGTTTGGAGAGACCTTCAGAACATGGACTTTGCTACGAGGGCCATGACAAGTGGACCTACTATCCGCAAATTAATCAGTGCAAGATCTTCACCTATAATGGATGCCAGGGAAACGGTAATAGGTTCGAATCCCGTTCGGACTGCGAGAGATATTGTAAACGATAGAACCCAAAAAATAATGTGTTCGCATTTATAAAGATACAGATAAATGTTGTATTCTAAGAATGGCAAATCGTAGTCTCTTACTAACATTCTTCGTAATAAAGCGTAACATTATTTCATTAAAACAGTTTCAAGCCCTGAAGCAATTGCTGTAAATTAAAATTGGTTTATTAATGTAGCTTGTCAATTGTTACTAGTTAAGGTCGATTCAACTCTTTATGGATCGTATATTCAAATGAACTGTGAAGGGAACGTATACTACTTAACGGCATAAGATGAAATTTTCAATAGCAATTTTTTTGATTTGTGGTCTTTTAAAAATTATATTGGGTCAGGAGCGGCCCGGTAAGATTTTGAGTATTGTCTACGTTTTACTCTCTGTAAATCTGTTAATTTTTTTCTTTTAGCTCGCTGTTTCGAAAAACCTTCAGACCATGGACAATGTTTCGATGGCAGAGAAAGTTGGACCTACTATTTCCGAATAAATCAGTGCAAGATCTTCACTTATAATGGATGCAAGGGAAACAATAATAGGTTCCCAACCCTTCGAAATTGCGAGAAATATTGTAAGCTATCTTAAGACTGGCAAGTCTTAGTCTCTCACTGTCATTCTGTATGAAATCGGGTAGAATAGTTTATAAAATTCAATTGAATGTGTAATTAAATTGTCTTGAAAGATGGAGATAATCTAGAACAGAATTGGTTGCATATTCCACAAAAGGTAGTTGCGTAAATAACTAGCTTGTTTTGTTTTTTAGTTGGTTCGCCTACTTACCTCATTTACCATACTAAAACGGCTCTGGGCCAAGTGGGTGGTGCACAGAAACTTGAAGACCATGAGACTGATGTTGATGTGGGGCAGGGCAAACGCCGTAAAGGTGACAAAGGATGGTGAGATGGTGGCACTGACCAACAATCCATAGCTGACACACAGATAAATAACGTTAAAGATGACAATGCCCAGGGAGATGAGAAAGGTGAATAGAAGAATTCTTCGATAGTCCAGCTTCATGCCGAGCCGCACAAAGATCTCGTCCACAATGATGTTGTTTTGTATGATGCTGACCAGTCGCCGGCGCTTGAACATGGCGAATCCAAAGATTGTGGACATGGCAATAATACCTGTTAATCGCAAGGTGCCATCGCCAAGTTTGGTTATGTTCGTCTGAAAAAAGTAGCCAATGATGGAATCCCCCTCGGATATAGATGCCACGAAGCACACCACGAAGAACAAATAGTGTACAATTCCGGCGATAAAGGAGTACGTTGAGGTGTGCACTTCCTTGTCCGCATTTAGGTTCAATCGAAACGGCGCCAGCCCCACCAGCGATATATAAGTGAGCGGGCGCAGCGATTGAAACACATTGTCCGCCTGCGACATGCGCTCCAAAAGCTTCAAAGCCATATCCAACCCAGCGACGTTTTAGTCCGGAATCCGTAGACGGAAATTCACGTTTGTTCGTCTCGCACGTTCGCCGACAACTGACTGCGCAAATGTTGGCCCCAGTCATCTACGGCTCGCAGCTCATGTGTCAGAATCGTTAGCGCACCTGGGGCAGAAGTCGTTTGGACGGCTGGACGGCTGGACGGCATAATAAGCTAATACTTACCAATAGCGGTAAATATTTAATTAAGCTTCAATGTGTAGCATAACGCTAGGCGCAGACCGGGGCGCAAGTGCAACAAGTTATTTACGAGATATTTTAACGCCCCTAACCGGCTACACATACCGAATTTCATGACTGAAATGGGGTAAACAATTAGAGTAACTAATGTGGGTGGTTCAAGTGCTTTACGAGGATTAAAAGCGGTCCTTGGCCTTTATGTATGCCTTTATTTTATATTTTTACTATACATTTTAATGTTATTATTGTGATTAACAATAATATTAATATTGGTAATATTGTTATAATTATTATTATTGATATTTTTTATTATTTTTATTGTTATTATTATTTTTCCTTTTATTATTATTATTATTATTGTCTTTATATCCTGAAAGGTATTGTCTTTATAAAATGTATAATATTTTATTATTATTATAACCCTCGGCAATACATTAGCCTTCGGACAACACATTAGTCAAGGATTCTAGCGCGGATACTACAACTCAAGCTTATTATATTATTATTTATTTTATTTGTTTGATGAGAAGCCAAAATTCTACCTAGGCTATGCGAATAAAAGAATTATATATATTTATTTTACGTCACGGATGTATAGTCCTACAGGATTATATAGCTTATATATTCTGCATCTATTTAAATTTTGACAAATATTTCCAATATGAATTGTTAAATTATTGCCTTACATATATTTTTTCTCGTGAATTATTAAGCAGTACCCAAACATCTTCAATCTTCCTTGCTCAAAATGTTCAAATGTTCATTAAATAATGCATTTACATATCATTTATATATCAGCTGGATCGGAACTCAATATTATCCTAGGTGGACATAAGAATTATCATCCGAAAACAATTTATAAGCATTCTTCTTTTTAAAAATATATATTGACTAAGCTAAGCAATTACGCGCTTCACAGTGTGTTTAACAGCTTGAGTAAAATCTTATAAATATTTAATTACTGTATCATATAGAACAATCGGCTGCATATAAATCGATATGAGAATTCAGCCATATGTCAGCAAGGGTATTTTACCTTTGGCACGGCACAAATTCACTTTTTAATTCATGGATTTCTTCTCTTTATATATATTATTTTAATATTCGGTGCCAAACTCCTGACAAAAGTTTGCGTCGGTTTCGCTTCGTGAAGTACAACAAACTTTTTGGACATAATAAAATTGTAATATTCCCATTTTGCCATTTCTCATTTTCACAATCAACTTACTAATTTCTCTGATGCTTATCATTTTATTGCTAATAATAATTCTATGAAAAATACATTGACAATGCATGCAAAAGCAACAACATCTAAGAAAACCACTTAATATTATTTGCCGCACACCTTTGGACGTTAAATATACATGTATTTTCACCAGCTCCAGATTCAGCTCCAAGCACATCTCGATAACCAACTAAATTGTACGGTTCGTCATATTATGATACGCTTCACAACAGTCGAATCCATTTCCACTCTCGTTGCTCGGTGAATTCGATGTGAACTGCAGCAAAATGATGAGATAGGTGGTCAAAGCACCGCTAATCTGGAAAGATTAAATGGCATATTAATTAAATGATGTAGCCGAAAGAAATGGAGCATGGGACTTGCAGTAAGGTACGACAGAGTAGTTAGGCTTCTTAATAGGACTTAAACTGTCTTCCATTAACTGGTTACAGCTTGAGATCGACCAACTGCAAGGACTCACCGTAAAGTAGAGTGTGCGATCAATGTTAAAGAGTCCTGCCGCTGTAAAATTGATCTTCAGATGCATCAATTGCATGGAGAACTGCTGCAGCTTGTCTCTGACCTCCGGGCTCTTCGTCTTGTTGAGCAGCGAGTGCACAATGCCGCCAGTTTTTTCACTCTTCTTGATGGCCCGATTGCTGCCCTCGACAATTGAAATGATCGCAATCAAATACAATATCATTTGGCATGAGAAGAACGTAACAAACTCCACGGTCTTGAATTTGCTCTCCCGCTTCGATTTGCCCAGCAGGGTCTCAAGCACATAGTAAGCATCGAAGACGATGATCAAGAATGCAATTGAAATGATCGTGAGCAGCTGATAGGTAAAGTATTTGTTTGCCGTGGCAGCTGCCTCACAGATCAACTGATGTATCTCCATGGATTCCTGTATTATCTCGACCGGATCCTTGGTGACAATTGTGTACATCGAAAAGGAGTCCAAGCACTGCAGCGAGCGCTGCTTCTGGACGGCCTTAATGCTGCGTGTGTCCCACTGATGAGCGAGATTCTTAAGGACCTGCAAGCATATAAAAGTATTCGTTAACTAGGGCATAGCTAAGACATAAAAACAATGTAACCTCATTTAGTGCACTTAGGTAAATGCGTAGCTTGATAAATAGCCCACTCGCGAGAATGCTAATTGTGCAAACTATGAAATTGGGCGAGAAGTAGCTAACACGCGCCGAGTAGGCGCATAGGTATTTGCAATCGGGAAAATCGAGCTAAAGCTATAGCCAACAAAGCCGAGCAATGTGCAGAACTGAAAGGCAGTCGACGCGGCGATTTCCCTGGCCGCTTGCATCTGTCCAAAGCTAATGCCTACACGCGGAAATGCCTCGCGCTCCAGGCCATCGAACAGGGCCAGCAGCTGCACCAGCTCCTGGCGTCGCAGCAGCGAGGCGATCAGCACTGCCATTATCCCAGCCATGCCATTGAACATCTCCAGATCTGCGGTGAACTTGGACACATTTGTCAATGCCAGGCTGACCATCAGAGTGCGCCGTTCCAAGCAGCTGTAGATGAAATTCAGCGGATAGAAAATCATGCGCACAATGACGTTGGCCAAACCGAACCAAGAAAGCCTCAGTTGTCCCGCTGAATTGTCCACATGATACGGCACAATACCAAATAGCCGAGCCAGACCAAAAGTCAGACGATAGCAGCCGTAGACATTGACCGGGTGCACTAGTCTATCCAAACAGACCGGAAGCCTCATGGCGTATAAAAACATATTCAATTGTGCTCTAAACCCAATGTGTTTTACATTATAGTCTCTAGATTAAGATTGTGGGTAATTAATTAATTAGAGCGCCGGGACGAAATATCTTGACATGGTTGTCACGTTGGATCTAGTGAAGATAACTTGCTTTTTGTAAAAACAACATCAACAATAAAACGCCAGCCTGATGTGGGAAAACAAATTGCGGATGAAAAACAATTTCGAAATAAATACTAACTGCTTTTATTATTGAGAAACAATTATCCTCAAATTAAATATACTTGCAGAAATGCACATATGTCGGAAATTCGAAACAATTTATATAAGTTCAAGTTTGTAAGGGGCTGAAAGGGGCTTAAGTCCTCCGTGCGCGCTTACCTGGTTCAGTGCGTCAAAATGTTGCCAGCAGCGATGCAGAATAGCTCCAAAGAGCAGAACAATACTGAGCAGAAATACTTGAGGCACATAGAACGCAACGGCGACCGGGTAACTGGGCCTCACATCATTATAGAGCAGCATGCAAATGGAGCTGGCCAAATAAGCCAACTGGACGACACAGATAAGGAATAGTTGTGTGTGCCGCAGACTCATAATCTTGCCATAATTAAAACAGATGCCCACATTGAGCAGATGGTCATCAATGTGGGCGATCAGATCACAGAGTCGAATCAGAAGACGCACACGCAGCCCACAGCACAGGAAGAGTGTGAACATGCCGGTCATGCCAATGAATTTTTGCAGTGAGTCTCCCACCTGGGAGATGGGCGAATTAAAGAAATATCCCACAATGCTTTGCTGCTGGACGAGAGCATCGAGAAAGCAATAGCCAAAGAAGCTCAACTGTAGCAGAGCATTCAGATAGCCGATGCGACTCAGCTGAAAATGACGTCCGGCCGCCTGGCCCTTCAGCCGGAAGGGCGTCAGACCCAGCAGATAGGTGAAGAGGAACAGCGTTTGCTCAGCGCCATAAGCATCGCGTGGACTGAACAGCTGCCTCCAAATTGGCCACATGACGCAAAAAATAAAAACTGATTTGAACATCGGAAGTGTGGCACCTTTTATACCTTTATACTGTGTATACCTGATGGCTTTCTTCATGACTAATTGATAGAGTTTAAAGCCTTGAACTTCGTCCGCTCATTTTGAGGTGCTGTCAGGTGCCGCGTAATGGGAAACTTGCCTGTCCTCTCAGACACGTAGCTTTCATATTATTTCATGGCACTTTAATTTTGTTGTTTGTTTTCGTTATGAAATTATAAAGTGCGAGCGGTGGCTAAAATAAACGTTTATGGCTTGCACATTGTGGGTTGAGTTAATTAATTTAATTGAATTCGGTTCTGCGCCAATAATTGGCTCTGACACTAACTAGAGTGGGGCACTAAGGACTATATTTGTCTGTGCGCCAGTCAAACATAACTAGAGTATAGAACTTTAAGGACTTACTGGAACATGCAATGCTATTATGTTTTTTCTAACTGCTCCCTTGGGTGGTATCAA